>NC_091736.1:12112662-12415692 GCF_030179905.1 Drosophila bipectinata | reverse complement strand
CTATATGGTGACTGACACCTTTTCAAAAGTTTTCTATTCAAAGCTCTTAGAAATGATCCTAAGCATTGGCAAGACTCAGGTGTACTCTCAAAAGTATCTGGGTCTTCCGGTAGAAATCTCTTGCAATATCAAAGATCTGAATTACAAAATGCGTGATGCTTTTACCCAGTTCTACGAGGACAAAGACCAGGAACCTCTATATAAACTACTTTGCAAGCTGCACTTGAAAGTGTCGGGCCGTGTGCTGGCACATTTTTATCAGAAGAAAATCGAGCCTGAGAACTTATTTCAAAATCTTCATCACTACCTAATGCTCGCTGACCACCGCTATTGCAGAGAACTTATCGACATTATGGAGCCCGTCCTTGAGGAACCAGCCAATTCGTATAATGCCGAACTGTTGAACCAGATGGTGGAGCAAATGCCAAGCAAGCCATTGCCAGATCTCTATGTGGCCGAGGCCCCAGGTTCCGGCTCGAAGTGCTGGTCACGGTTCCTTCTTCAATGGCGGTTTCCACCTTACTGGATAGCTCTTCTGGGGAAGGAAACCGAAGAGTACGATATGATTTTTATGGGACTGTGGAAATTCCACTACACCAACTATGTATTCCGCGAAAGGATTGCGCGCCAGCAATATCATTTCAGCAAAAGATTGGAACTCAAATGCTTCAATGGTGTGGCTGAGGTCGATTTGGGCTTTGCCCACCTAATAAAGTACATAGCAGGGGTGATGAAAGTATTGAGAAGCTATTTCCTTGACGAAGTACTGGAGCAGGCTTATGTCAAGCTTCTTAACGACTGTAAGGGGGCCAAGACTCTTGATGATCTTCTGAAGGCAAACCGAGTCTATCTGCAGGATATTAAGGATGGCTGGTTCCAAACTCAAATTTCACAAATGGCTATTCATCAGTTGGAGAGGATCTTTAGCCTTATTATCGATTTGGAGAACCAGCAACACAAGTTTGTCCGTCTATCCCAAATTCTCCTAGACTCTCTGAAAGAAGATCGCGAAAAAAACGAATCCAAATCAGTTAGGTCCCATAGAAATCGAATGCAAGAGTTTTACTGGTCGTGTCAAAATACCTGCGAAGCTCTGAATGTGCTGGAACAACGTTTTCATTTGGCAATGATAGATTTTCTCATCAGCTTGCACCAAGCAAATCGTGAGTCGTTCCGCTTGCTGGCTAAAAAATTAGACTCCGTAGGCTACTATGAGAAAAGAAATGAAAAGTTGTGGCTCATACAACGCTTTGCATATAAAAGGAAGGCAAAGATGCTAAAATCCGATGGCTCTACTTTGCAACAAACACTCTGACTACTAAATACATTTTGTATATTTTTTTACCAACAAGTATGTGTAAATATATGTAGTAATTTACATAAAGTTCGACATTGTTGTTTTGTTCAATATTATTTTTGTGACGAAAGTCAAAAGAAGAAGATATATTTCTTTACATCCACTGTAAGCTAAAGTGATAATTCATTTAGCTGGGGAAAGATGGTTTCTAAGCTCTTTTTTGACTCTTTGTCTATATATAAATTGGATTTTAATTGAAAATTAAGAATCGACTTGGCAATGTTTTCATTGTGCAGCTTTGGAGCTGCCTTTTGTTATGCAAATGTTCTTTATTTTGTGGTCCCGTGTGAATAGGAGCCGAATGGGAGGGACAATCCGGACTACGACGACGACGAGGACGACAGTAAGCTGTTTTAAATTAAAGAAAATAATGGAAAATTTACTTTTTGGCTTACGCTGCGGATAGACAACCCTCTCCATGGCACTGCCACTTCTAATTGCTTGGCGCAAATTAAATGAAATTTTGATTTTCACTTTTCATATTTTTATTAACAACTTATGCTAACACTTTCGCAACAGCTCTCATCTGCATAACTTCGTTCGTTCTCTGAAAACTCGCACTGCGATATCTTTCAGCTGGAATCTCTGCCAGAAAAGTGAACAATGGGCCAAGGATGGCCCAGTCTTGGGCTCTTTGTTATCTGACAAACCCAGCTGGCAGTCATCTCGGAAAGTCTTTCACATATCAGCGACTGAGCTGGATGAATTATAAAGCCAGACCGGCTTCAAAAAAGAATGTCAAGAAGATAATTGAGCCCAGGCAGCAGGCATTTAATAAACTTGATTGGAACGACACGGAGGAGTGTCACTCCGGGGAAGGTTGACAAGGTCTTGACGTGCTGACTCCTTTGAGAATAAGTTAACCGGCTGACTTGCTCGGCTGCTGATAGGCCAAATTAATTTCAAAGGAAATTTTTCTTTCTGCGAAGCGTTTTTTTAGGACATGTGAACCATTTTTCCACTTGGGAGTGTTGGTCGGGAAAATCTGAAATAATTTTGTTGGTATTTTTGAATTTTATGGATTCAATTATGTTGTTTGCTTTCCTTGGAAAACCACCATATCAATGAGAACAATAATTTTTGCCCACCAATATAATTGTTTGCCGTGTCAAATTAAACTATAAAATTTATTATTATGTCCGTTGACATACTTGAACTGTGCTAGGCAATAAATTCCAATACAAAGTGGCCGTTTCGGCTCGTATTTCTCCACCCAACGATATTGACAATTTGCTGTCAGTTTTTCTCGCCCAAACGCCGTACAATTTATGTGGCTGGGGCTAGGGCTTTATGAAATACTTCTCATTACAGCGCCAAGGGGAGGGAAGTCAATGGCCACCGAGATGGCTGGAACATATTTGAACTATTTTCATTTCGATTGCCAACGGTTTGGCGCAGAGAAATCAATTGAATTGCCATTTCACATATGAAATGGTCATTTGTCAATGAACAACAATTGGAGGGCGTGGTCGCAGATGGCTTGAACTGCTGTGGTGGTATGGGCTGGAGCCGGAGATGGGATGACCGCTGCACAGTTGTGTGGTCACTCAAAATAGCCGCATAAATATGTCCTTCTCGTCCTGGCCGAGGACGACGATCTGCTGGCACTTTGCTCCTCCCACCAGCTAAATTGTTGGTCGTTATTAAATTTCCGCTGCGTTGAGTTCTCATTTCCGTTTCAATGGTCATTGCAGCTGCCCGTCGTTCAATGGCCAAAGGATGCTTTCACGGGACATAGATATACACCCACAGCCACACACATGCCCATACAAATCGACGTGCATTGTATAAATATTTTCGGTCCTAACTTTATAAACAAAAGGGGTTACCACACAAAAAGCCCCCGCAGTCGCACTCGGCCCACGTGGCGTATGCGTAATATTCGATTATTATTTTTATTATCGTTTCCCAGAGCCTATACAATAATCCTCATTTATCCAGTATTTGTGGCGATCAAAAATTGATTCTACAATTGAAATGTTGTTGCGTTTGAAACATATACACGAACAAATAAATGGGCTTGGCTTTTTAGCTAAATTGAAACTAATTGAAATATGTGGATGCCGCAAGCCGATGAGAGGGAGAAGTGGGCCAAACTTTTGCCATAAATTTCAATGGGAGGGCATTTTTGGTATTTGGCTCCCCTTATCTCGGTTATAGTTCTCTTTCCTGTTTAATGTTTTACTTTTACGCCATCGGGCCGTGACCTTATTTATTGTTTTGTTGTCACAGCTTTCTATTATACTTTATTTTGGTTTTCTTTAGTGTTACTCGAGCTTCTTGTAATTATGTCTTGTTTTCCAAGCGTTTTCCATTTTCTTCACAAACTTTCACTGGCATATGGAGTTTGTAGAAACTTTTTCATCAAATTGGTTGCTAGAAATTAACTTGCCCGTTTAATTAGCCGAAAAATGCTTTAACGGCATTATGCCCCTAAAACCCATTAAATATTATGGTTTTTAATGAAAATATAATGCAATGCCCATCAAAGAACTCCCCTACTTCTGTCCCATGGGTCTCTTTTATTTTTGGCTTTTCTTTTGTGGCCGCAGCTCCTTGGCCGCAACGAAAAAAAAAACTGAAAACAAATAAATAACAAAATTATTCAAAATTATGGGCGACTCGTTGTAACTCTCCTCATGGCCCCCAGTCTTAACCCTTGTGCTCCGTTTCATTTTCCGCCTTTTTGGCCGTACTCATCCGAGTTTTTTATTAAACCCACACCATCATCCACCGCCGGCACAAAGGAAAATCTTAGAAAATGCATTAAAAAGGCGCTAAGTAAATATTAAAATTCAGCCAGACAACGGCGTGCGAGTGAAAGCGAGATTTTAACCCATTTTATTATTATTACTATTGTTATTGCCCCGACTAAATAGAACTGGCTAATGGCCTTAGCCGTCGGACAATGTGGTCCAGTGGTCCTGGTTGTTTATTTACGCCGTCCGCTAATGGACAGCGCGGAATTGCTAAAAGAGTTTCCTTCGGTTGATATTATTTATTGCGCCAGGCGATGACGACGAGGCCGAGAACAAAGGATGTAATATTTATTCATTTATTTATTGATTTATGGCAGGGCATTTAAATCAAAATCCAGGCAAGAATGCTGAACATTTTATCAATTTGATATGCCTATTTATTATGATGTTTGTACTTTTCACCGCTTGAGTCGCTCCCACCCAGTCGGCTTCATGAAATTTATGCCTCCACTGACCACAAAAGATTCATCTTCATTTCGTCTGTCCATGCACACCCCTCCGGGCCGGCCACCCATCCACGCCCATGCTTGATTAGTTGATGACACTTTGGGCGGGAGCGAACGAACTCGGCTCTAACAATGTGTAGTTTTCCCATCCACAACTTGGCCTGTGGTGTTTGTGGCTAATTTGATAAATACGCGCGCGTTTATTCAAATCAATCAGCGTCAGAAGCCACCACGGGTGGCTTGGGTTGAAGACAAAGGAGGCGAAGCCTTATCCAGTCGAGAGGACAAGTCATTGGCATCGTCTTCGCATCGCCTCCCATCGCTTCAGATTATCTTCTCTCCTTCAGGATGCACACATCTTGTGGCATATAAATTTCAGCTGCTTCCACATGCACATCGGGCTATAGACACACACGCACAGGCACACATCGCTCTTCGGAGATTTCATTAATGTGCGGTTAACTATAATGAGCCTGGTAGATGGAAGCACACCACGGGGAGGTCCTTTGGTTAAGCTGAGCTAACTGAAATCTTTTGGCGAAGGCGATGGGGCAATTTATTTGAACGGAAATTCAAATTATCTCAGGCCTTTTGTGTCTGATTAAAATAAGATATTTCTATTTAATGTAAGAAAATATTGAACACAGCTATAAAGTTTCTTCTGTAAATTAACTTTATCCCTCCACATTTGCCAGTTCATTTAAAAAGCATATGGTGTGAAACAATTTTGCGGTGATATTCCCATAATTCACAATTGAAAATGACACTGCTCTTAAATCACATTAGTCCAAGGATTCCGCTCTAGAAGGGAAAGCTTGATGCTCATTTTCCTAATGATTTCACGAGTCTTGAAAGTCAAGAATATATGTGTAGTTTTGCAACCTGAGCTTTGGGTATTTACCTACTGGAGGGTGGACAATCAGCATAAACTCCAAATGCAATCAAAATGTTGAAATAAACTTAACAAATCCCCCGTAAAGTTTTCTACTTTTTTTTGTACAGCACATTTTCTCCACCTGTCAGCGGGAGAAATTTTGTGGGTAGTGTTTAGTCCTTCCACGGTTGACTTCTGCTTCACGAATTTTACTCCATTCCCGCCCAAAAAAGGGGTTGCAGAAGCTTAGAGCTTGTGGCTGCGTATACGTTGCGTATACGTAATAAATTTCGCAATTGCCAGAGGAAAACTGTCCGCAAAAGTGTAATTGTAATGTTTGCTTTCGCCCTCTGTGTTTCGCTGTATCTTGGTTTATAGTTGGATTTTCTTGTATTTGCCAAGCGCTTGGCTAGCGGACTTGGAAATGCCGGTGAGGACAGCTCCTTAATCTATTTTACGCAATTTTTATAAAAAGAAGTATGCATTAAAATGCACATATGACTGGCAGTTTTATTTGGTAAGAGGGTGCAGAGCTGTTTCAGGTGTCCTTAATTTTAATGAAATAAGTATAAACTATTTGGAATGTCTGGGTGCAAAAAAGAATTGCATTTCTTCAACCATTTCTCGCTGAAGTCCCGTTCGATTGTCTAATAAATGTCAGACTTACATTTTGACGTATAATATTAAATTTCACGCACTCAACGACATTCCCGCCACTTATTCCCAAGAAAAAAGCTCATTTAAAAAAATTCCTTCAATGATAAAAGGACTAAATTGTTTGTCAGGCGATTCATTAGGCGATGAAAAAAGTTCCATTTGAATCTGACATGCAAGAGTGTCAAATTACATTAATTTGGATTCTTTCTTGAGGAGTCAAGGCCTTTTGCCACTCTGACAACCGAAATCTAATAATGTAAGGATTTAAAAACTTTAAAAGTGCCATCATCCAAAGAGAATCAATACAAATATGACCCAAAAATGGACAAACATTAAATATTGATTGCCAAAAATGAACATGACTGAGAACAAGAGAGGCATTTATTGTAAAATATATATGCCGGAGTGTATTGGACTTTCAAAGCATAAAAGTTGTTTATTCGCATCCATCGCTGCCTTTCATATTGCCTGTTGTGCAGTTTATTTGCTCCGATTCCATTTTTAATTTCCTGACGTCTGGGTGTTTATTAAATTTTATTAGCTCTCTACTATATTGGATTCCACGTTTTTGTAGAGCCAGGGGTGGTGTCCTGCCTTGTTTAATATTGACAAAGCGTGTTTGCCTGCCTTTCGTGTTTCAAACGAATTCAGATTTTTTCAACTTCGACCAGTTACTGCGCCCTTGATCAATATGAGATTGAGTATGTCTCTGGAAGCTCCTAATGTTACGCCAACCGATTACACATCTTAAACTAGTAGAGCCATAAAATAGCTTCAAATACACATATACTCCTCCTCGTTCGTTTGAAAAGAGAGGCACTGACTGACAGGGATAAGGGGGGCTCTGTAGGTTGGGAGGGGGCATAAAAAACTAATAAAATTTACGTTTATCCTTGAAAAGGCACTTGAAAATGCGCGCCTAATGCGCCCTTCGCATGGCGATGATGCTGATGGCAATGATGATGACGCGAAAGGCAGCTGAGCTTGAGCCTGAGCTTGAGGGACCGGGAGCCCTAATATAGACAAGCCCAGGACATGCCCCGAAATACCCGACGAGCCCCCCATCCCAGGCCCGGCTAAAGTGCCATCGAATTTCAATTCAATTTGCGAGGCACGGCATTCGCTAAGGGTGCGAAAAAATGTCTATAGCAAATTTTTGTGCGCCGCCTTTGACTTGAGTTGTTAGATTAGGGGAAGGGGGCATTGGGCATTGGTCGTGGGGGCGTGAAGCCATGAGAGGGGCGTGCCAGGGGCCCAGTGTATGAGTAATATTTGAGCAAAGGGTTACCCAGAATCGCTGATATTGATAGTCGCTGGCTGGAGAGTAAGTAAGTCCGCTTTGAAGGATTTAGGGTTTCTTCTTGAGCTTTTTAGCGTAAGAATTTGGCTCCTTTTCGCCTTTTTTCCTTTATTATATCACGTTCTCAACATAAATGCGTTAAGTGGAGACCGAACTGGTAGCGGGGGTGATTCAGGGCGTATTTGAAAAGCGCTTAAATTCAGTTGAGTTTTTTTTTATTTCTGAGAAAGTCTTAAGAATTGGGCACATCCTTCCAAATGTGATATGCGTTGGAGAGTTTTTGCGTTTTTTTCCATTGTCATTGTCGGCTTAAAGCCGTATGAGCCCGCGGGCCTTTCAATCTCTTTACTTTGGTAGCAGAGTAATACAATATTGGCAGGGCTTATCCCTTAGTTTATGTTATTAGCCTGTAGAGTGTCATCATAATTGAAAGGATTCGTTTCTGGCAAGCATGGTTTTTGGTTTTAAAGAAACTGTGTATTCCTTTTTGCTAAAACATAGGGTTTATACTTTAGACTCTCTAAAGTGTTTAAAATTAAAAATTCTATTCTTAGTTTTCTTTAACTTTTTGAGAAACAAATAGTTTTATTTTAGCATACCTTAACAACCTTTCTCGTGCTCTATTTAACTCCTTCTATGGCCTCGCCTGCTGCCAGATGTTCCAGATTTATATGAAAAACTTGCAAGAAATCCAACCAACGTACTTTTCAATTTCACCAACAATTTTTTTTCCGTTTTCGGCTGTAAGCGAAATGTGTGTTTTAGTGGCTTGGCATTAGCATGTTGGTTATACATAAAGCTCGGCTGCTGGTCCAAGTCCGCAGGACCCCTTTTTCCAGAAGGCATTGTGTCGTCCCGTGAAAAAACATTCTTTTTTATGAAATTGGATGTTTTTGACTTTTGGTGTTGAAAATTTATGGGCGGCAAATATGTGGCTTTGCTTTTTTGCAAGCTCGTTCTCCGTTTATTTTTGGCCAAGAGTGTGACATATGGTTATGATGATAAGTTTTCGAATACTACTAAGAAATTTTACCTTTAGGCCAGCCATGCCCTAAATTGGTGACCTCGAAGGTCAGTCCGTCACTTTGTGGGCTGTCAGTGAAAAGAATGGAGAAAGCTCATCAATAAAATTTGATGATACACGTGGTGGATTTTAAGGACGAATTGTCAATGCGGTCTGAAGTGGCCCAGACAATGAAAACAGCGAAAACAGAGATAGAACGTGGTGGTCCTTTTGAAATCAAACACAAAGCAAGATCCAATATTATTTATTGTTTTGTCCTTGTGGATTCATTGAAATCTATTTTTATACAATGTGATTTATAGTCGTGGGCGCTTAGAAAGGGCATTGGGATGAGATTGTTTTGAGACTTGTCAATTAATTATGATTTCAATTTATTTATATATCTCTTATACCATTTCTATTAGCCAAGCCAATTCCGTCGATTAGCAAGTTCAGTTTCCTTGGCCGCCTGGTCGAAGTTTGTGCAATAAAACCAACTTCTTTATGGGGAGTTGAGAGCACTTTGCCTTTGGAGTAATATCGCAACCATTATCGTCTCATTTTTCTTAGTTTTCTAACATTTTCTGGAGCTTGTTACACAGCAGAAGGGGATCGGGAACTCTTTTCGCGCTTCGCCACTTCGACATTAGTTTCGCTTAGTGCACAAAACTTGACCACACCGAACTGTAGAGCGTGTCGGAAAAACAAAAACCACTCGGCAAACTCAAGTTTATTGCCTTCTTTCACATTTTTCGTTCCACCTCCATATACCCTTCTTTGCGATAAAAAAAAACTTTTACACACGTCTTGGCAGGACATTTTCTTCCATCTATATACCGGAATATGTATGTATTGAAAAGTTTTTTTATTTGCCAAACTGATGTTTGATACAATTTAAAAGAAAAGAAAGTTTTCTTTTAGTTTGGAAAATTTTGTCAGAGTGTGGCCCGATGGTAATAAATCGCTTAGAGCTTGCAAAAACTTTAGATTTTTAAATAATTTGATTGAAAAAATGCTCCAAATCGATAATTTAAAATATTAAATTTAAACTGCCTAAAAAAAGTGTGCCTCTTTTTATCTACCTCATTTTTTTTTTAAATGTACCAAGAAGTATTAAAAGTTTTCAAATGAGCGGAATACGTTGAGGTTCTGTTTTATTGCAAGTCTTTCATATTTCCACCCTTTTTTTAACAGGTTTTCGTGCTATAATAACAACATTAAATTTTTTAATGCCACACGCCGTGGCAGCGAAAAAAAAGTAACCAAACCAGGGTAAGCATTATGACCAAAACCAAACCCCTTCTCCGCCTACCAAAAGCGCTTTTTGCATAAAGTTCATATTAGGCACAAGGCCAGCGAAGGAAGATATGAAATAAGTACAAAAAATGAGCACGGGCGAAATTTCATTCAAATCATAATGAAAAGGAATTATGTATATGACCCGTAGAGTGAAGGGAGAAGGGTTCCAGTGAAATAAAAGACTATACTCGGCTCAAAATAAAATAAAATGCGTAAAAAAACGTACGAACACGAGAATTTTACCCTTCTGGTTACAACTTGGTTTTAATTAAAAGAAATATAATCAGGTTGTAGTGGAAACATAGTATATGTTTTTAAATCCACAAAATACCTCTATCGGGGGCCAGTCCCTTCGAGCTGAAAGCTTGAAAAAATTTGAATTCTTGGGCTTACAAATTGCTAAATATTTTCCATTAAAATGAAATGCAATTTTCCCAAAAAACTCTCAAGTGCCAAGCCAGCAAAAAAATAAAAACAGAAAAAAACATTGAAAATTAATTAATGCCAATTTGTAAAAGCACTGAAATCGAAAACTTTTCTGTTCGTCCCAACACTTTCATTACTGCTTTGGCTTCAAACAAAAATG
Source organism: Drosophila bipectinata (assembly GCF_030179905.1). Taxonomy (NCBI): domain Eukaryota; kingdom Metazoa; phylum Arthropoda; class Insecta; order Diptera; family Drosophilidae; genus Drosophila; species Drosophila bipectinata. Next base: position 12,405,411 of record NC_091736.1, on the reverse strand, counting down.
ACCCTAAGAGTAGAAGAAAAAATTCTTTTCAACAAAAATTGTTCGTAAAGTTTTTAATAGAAATTACCATTTTGGTTGCTTGGCCGTTTGGTCAAGTGTCAATAATTGGAACCCAAGGACCCTCTCTACAAATCTCGGTCAGAAGCAGGGCCAATGCTTCTGCGTAAGTCGACACTTTTGATTTCAATAAATTCTTGTAATTAGCGCCAGGCGTAAATTTCTTTAGGGTCAACTTTTTTTCTGCAATTGCTTCTTCTGTCAAAATATGTAAATTGAATTTGGCTCTTAGAAAAACTCATTCGAATGGAAAGACTTGGTTGCTAAGCCAGTTGTACAGGTAAGCTTGGAATGGTTGAATAAAAAAGAATTTGGGGTTCTTTTAATTTAATTAATGTGTAGTAACTCGGTAGAAATCGAAACTTTTCTCTTAGGTACATTCTAGATGCTGAAAATTCAAAGGAACTAATAAACAATTTTATTCACAAACCTTACCTTGGTCAGTATCCTTTTGGTTACAAAACAAATTCTTAGCACCCTCTTCGAAGGCAACAACAAGAAAGACAAATCACAGGAGAAACAACAAAGAACATATTACAATAAACGAAAGGGAAAAATGCAAAACCGATGTCAACTACCGTCAAGCATTGTAATGTCCCATATTTCCACAATCCATTTTTAACCCCATAGCCTTTAGCCAACAACGCCCGCAATATCAAGTCAAAGTTCTGGGCAAAATTCCTAAGCAAAAGACAAAGAGAAAGACATGAAAGGAAAAATTATGCCTTTGGCAGTTTTTAAAACATTTTGCTGGCGATTTCCTTTTGCTTGTTGTTGGCATTGTGTTTCTTCTTACTGGGTTGTAGACTTTTATCGTTGCTATTACTCGCATATTTGTTATACAATGAATGTTTTCTGCCCCGCCCATCTGGTAACAGGGTTCTTGTTTATTTTTCATTTGTATCCGAACCCCGACCTACCCGACTTGTTATGCATATGATCTGCATACGCACAACCACCCATACACATCCAAATACCCATTCGTACTCACATATATTAAGTGTTTATCTGTATGGGTAAGAGAATTCGCGAGGCGGAAATGTACTGAAATGAGAAATTTCCGCTTCTGGTTCCGATGTCGGAAGTAAAACAAACGCCGATAAAACAGGCCCACGACTCTACCAACGAATGTTTCGTGTCTCTTTCAACAAAAAAAAAAAGAAACATGAAAAAATTATAGTCACACGAAAAGGAAGACGGCTGAAAGGTATAAATGATTGCCATTGATAATACGAGCGAGCGAAATATTGAAACCAGTTGCATACTTTTTGGCGTACTTCCCGAAATTTACGAACCATTTTCGCCATTGCCCCCCCACTGAAGGGCATAAATCGGAACGAGGCACAGTTCTCTGGCCTCCAAATGCGTTTTTCGGCACCCGCTAATGGCACATAAATAACAACTACTAACTAAACTGTGACAACGCAGGCCCTACTTGGTTCTTCATATTCTGTTTGAATAAGTATTTGGAGTGTGGGTTGTTTTGTTTTCATACACTACTGTTTATTTTGGTTTTGTTTAGGTAAAAAAATAAGAAAATAACATTGAATTGAGGCAAATTATGATATATGTATAATTAAGACTCTAAGCTTATATATATAATTAGGCTCTGTTCTCAATTAGTTTTACATATATAAGTACCTTGTATTTTGAATTACTTATAACTTTATACTTTAATCAAAGCTATCAATCTTAAAATATTTTAATATCTCAATTAATCAAAATGATAATAAAAAAGCTTCTTTAAAGAAATACTATATACTATATTTCCAACTATGTATTTTCTTTCTCAGATAATTTCATTACTTTTTATAGGGCACTCCCAAGTTTCTCACAGTTTCAAAAGCCTGTCCTTTGTTTTGTTTTATGTTTGTTGTTTAGTTGATGCTAGCTGCCCTCAACCGCGCACATTAAAATTGTGCTCAGAGTAATGTAGTCGGCACCTAAGGCCACCCCACAACCACCCAACCCAAGTGCCACCCAACCATAAAGAACATAAATAAAGGAGAGAGGCGATGCTTCCCAAATGGTCGACAGGATTGTGCTGCACTCGTGGACAGTGGACATTGGCAATTACCGTTGCCGTAGTTGTCACAGTTCCGTTCGTCCGTTCCGTTCTAACCAGAGCCCACCTTCTTCCCTTGACACTCACTTTCTGGTGTACCCCGTGGTGTGGCTCATAACTGCCCACCCACGGCTACTCAGAGCGAGAGGATTATTTGTGGCGGTTTCTGGCTTTCCTTTAGGTGGCCAATAAACAAGGCAACAATGCGTATACGCAGCGTGTGACGCTGCTGAAATACAATAACTGTGAATGTGATTGCACGTGTGTGCGGCAGTGTGTGGGCTTGTGGGTGTTGGCGCTAATGTGTGTTGGTAATAAACAATCAATTTGTTCAAGAGTCGGCTGGATATTAGTGCATTTGGTTTATGGTAATTAAATAATAAATATTATAATATGAAATATGATTCATAATTTATGTTTCCTCTTTGTGGCGCGTCAATTAGTTTAATAAAACGCAATAAATAACTTTTCAAACATTTTCCTTCTGAATATTAGGACATCTAGAGCACCATTTTCAAATCGTTTCGCCCAAACTTTTGCAGTTATCACCCAACTCTATAAACAAGTAGACCGTGAAGTGAGATACACTCATCTGCTATATATAGGTTTTTTGTTTTTAGACGTACATATCCCTACCGCCCTCTGGTGACAAATAACACTAAATTAAAATTTTATTAGGGTCTTTATTGTGCGTCGCTTTGCGGGAATGTGAAAAAAGGAAAAGGAGCGGAAAGGGGCGAGTGAAAAAAAAGGAATAACTGGGAATATGTTTTAAATGTTTCCCAAAAAACAAAAAATTTCTGTTGTCTGCCGTCTGTGTTTGCCTTTTGGGGCCAACAAACAAACGGCACAACAAAGCCCACCAAAGCAAAAAAAAAAAACAAAATCCTGGGACAAAGAAAGAAAACGGGAATTCCCCAAATTGATTAAAACTTCATAAATTTACATTTTTATCGCAGTGGCCAAACAAACGGCAGAAGAAAAAAAAAACAAACAAGCAAAAAATGGAACAGGGGTCTGCAATTTCAACCCCAAACACCAGAAAAACAAAAAACCAATTCAACACGTAAGAAAGTAAAACGAAAAACCACCCAGATACGTACAGATACACTTATGAATATTTACACATGTTTCGGCATCGCAGCATTCCTCACCCGCATGGAAAAAAATGTTTTTTTGTCACCTGGCTTTTGGGTCCCTAAGCTGATTTCAACTCGAAAGCCAATGAATAAGGGGCTGCAATAAAAGAAGCATTAGGGGAGCAGGCTTTGGGGCTGGTGGTGTATGGGGGTTGACTTTCTCCCAAATGAGAAATAAAAGTAAATTCACATCATCACAAAATATTATTAAGCAATCAGCCTCTGTTCTGGGTCTGCAGAAATGTGTGCGTTCAGAGGGGTGTTTACCTGGGCCGTCAGAACCCGCTGATTAAGGGAAAGTGATTGAGTTGCCGGGCAGGGGGACACGACATTCGGCATAAGCACTTTCCAGCAATGACACATTTAATTAGAGTCGAGTAAACAATTTTAATTTATGCGTGCAATCAAAAAAAAAGGCTTGATGTGTATTAAATTAGGCCTTGAAAATGCCTAAGAAATCCTACAAAAAATTTAGAGGATGGTATTACCATTTTCTCTAGAATATAATAGTATTGTCCCGCAAAAACAACTTTCTATATCTATTAATTTTTGATAATACCATTAGTAAGCTAATAATATTTCAAAGTAAAAATAACTGAAACTATTCAAGGAATTTATTCCAACTGCACACTAACTTTAAGTCAAGAACGCACTTTTATGCAAATGCATTTGGGAAAGTTTTTGCGAATATAGAAAAGGTTTAAAGGACTTTTTGCAGGTGCGCTAAATAAAATTAAAAGTCAAAGTCATTAAAAGCCAAGTTTCGGTTTTACCTAAGCTGATTGGTCCGACACTGGCAAAAAGCTTTTTGAACTTCCTTTTTCATTAAGGCATCAGGCTCCCTCCCACCCAAAACAAAAGGCTTAAAATATAGTTTTAAGCTTATCAAGTTCGTCTGCTATTAGCAAATTTACGGCAGTTTTTTGGGGTGAGGATGATAAGCCTGAAAATCGACGGGGGTCGAGTTGGGGAGCAAAGCAAAGTCCACAACAATTATCGCCATTCTGTGCAGTGGAATTCAAGGAATACCACACTATACACCCCAACACACACGCCCATAAATGCTCAACCGTCTGCAGACAAACAAATCGCAAAACATGGTGGCAGCAATTACTGTTATTTGGAAAAGTCCTCGAAAAACAATTTTTGGATGGGAATAGGAACATTTTAAATACTCTGAAATAAGTGTCTCAATTAAACATTGTTTTAGAGAATAAAAAATTTGGAAGAACCCAAACTAGGTTTAAGAAAGTCACCTCCAAGGCCTTTAAAAAGGACAATATTTGTTGGTAAACTCTTATAAAAAATAGGCATATTCTCTATTTTGGATAGAGTAGCCTCTACGAACAGAAGAGGCTCGAAAAAAAGAATGCAAACAGAATTGGTACAGAGGCAAAGTTTTCAATGGATAACGAGACACTGCACAGTATTGCACGGCGAGTACTCGCCCCTGTAACTACACACATTTCGGGGGCATTTTCAGGGCGCAGACTGAAAAACAAATATGCATTCTTCTGCCCCCTCCGCCCCCATTGGCAAAACAATAACAATGCGCAATGACCCAAAACTAAACACCGAAGACTCTGAAAAAACTAGTAAAAAAAAGCAATGAGCGAACGTCGAAAAAACATTTGCGCCGCGCTTTTCAGTTTTGTTTTTATGGTTGCAGGGAAGCCAGAAAAAAAAGAAAAAATTGCATATAGCCGACGACGTTCATTGCGGATTTTTTTTGGTTAGATTTTCTTGTTGGAGGCGTGAAAAGGTACCTTCTGAATAACGAAAACTCGTACGGGTTTCTATTGAGTTTCAGTAGATACCTTAAAACATTTACTCAAATATTAAGCTTTATTTAATTATTTTCCAAACAGAACCGAATTTTTTTTAAATATTAAAAAAATGTCCTTTGTCGATCGAATTAGAATTTTGGAACATCGCAAACGTGTGACGGCTTGTGTTGGCATAATCAACAATATTTTGAGTGTTTTTTGTGTAGAGTTGTAAGATTTTTTTGGCATCGTGTTTTTGTGCAAAATTTGTTTTTAGACGATTCCCCGTCGCTGCTGATGATGATGATGTTTCTGTTTCAGTTGTTTCGGCCGAAAGAAGAGTAACTTTAGATGTGCGACGGCTGAAGGACAAAAGTTTTTTGTGAAAACCTTTGTTTTTTAATAGTTTCTGATCGAGTTTCGTTATTTTTCAAGTACCTTCCAAAATGCTTGGTTGTCAGTTTATGGTTAAAATATAATTGACAATATTAATCATAATTTTTCACTCCTATTTAGAAATTTGCGATGGCTTTTCTAGAATCTATATATATACCTATAAGTATTTTGCAAAGCTCGCTTTTTTCCTGCCATTTGGCTTTTAGTCGGCTTCCTTTCAACTGCCGTGGAAAAAGTTTTGGCCACAGTTTTTCATGCTGGTGCGTGTTATCTTGTTAAAGCAAAACTTTAACTTTGCCAACTTGTCTTTACATTCGCACGGATACTTAATTCTTTATCTGTGTGAGGGTCTTTGTCGGGGTGTATGTGTGAGTGTGAGTGGTGCAGCGGGTGCAACAACAAATGGCCGGGCTAAGACCAAGGACTCGGGGCACAGTTGGGCTTTGGTCCCTTGTCTGGCACATATCAAATGCAACATTTGCGCACCAATAGCCTGCCAGTTCGGAGGAACGGTTAGAAAAACAACATAAATTTCCACTTAAGTAAGTGTTTAAAAGAAAGATGCAGCCGAGCGAAGACAGCACCAGACCTCTGATAAACGATGTCTGAGAAAATAAAAATAAACGTTAGAGGGCAGTCAAGAAGTTCGGAATGGCATGGGTACTATGAATTCATAATAGGATAGTGGCATTGAATATCAATTGATTTCAGATAAAAATTGGAGAAAAATAGGGTTTATAAAAAAGAAATATCTAAATAAAGGACTAAGATTCCTATTTATTATATAAAGCTTTAAGATTAAAGTTTATATTTTAGAGTATCTAGACTTCTTTATATAAAGTATATTTCTTATTTCATTCTCCTTCACTAACGATCTTTGTCTAACCACCCATTTCTGCATCGCCTTCTTGAATTCCTCTGTGGAAATATGCAAAAGTGCCAAGACGCTGGAGTTTGAAAGTTTGACGCCACTTACTGGGTCGAGTCTGGTCAAAAATTTGACTTTACGCTGCAGTTGAAGTTTTGGTTGATGGCTGAACTTCCCCGCTTAGCACGAAAAACAAATAAAGTATGACGGACTCCCCCAGCGGGGGACACCGACTTTCTATATAATGAGAATGAGACCCAGAGTGTGAGCGTGATGGTGTGGGGGCTATTTCTTCCAATAGAGCTTAAACTGACCAGCGAAATAACATGGACAAATCCGCAAGTAATCCAATGCGAACAGTTCGAACATTTGCAACCAGACCTGGCTAAAACGATAAGCAATAGCAAAGAGCAAAGAAAAGTCTACCCGCAGGCAGCTCCAAAATACCAGAAAAATATTTTCAGCTACAACTCTGGAAGTCTAGGTGGGATGGATGGATACGAGATGGGGCGGCTATTTGGGGTGATGGGGTGTTGGGATGTGGGGGACTGCTGGTGGAAGTGAAAAATCAAATGAAAAACTTTCTTGCAGTCAGGTGAAATGGTGGAGCTGCTGGTGCATTTGAACTTTTAGCCTTTTGGTTGTGCGAGTTGGTTGAGTTTTCTGCTGAAATGACTAAAAAACCCCAGCCGAAGAATGAGCCAAAAAAAAAAGAAGCAAAATGGGAAGAAATGGGAAGCCAGCAAAGACGAACGAACATTCCTTCAAGTCGGGGTTTTCTGGGCTTTTGGGTATGGGTATTCTGGCCACCCGTAAACCATCGTTCCCGAAAATTCCTTGGCGTATTCTACGACCGGGCGCTCCTTCGACTTTTGGGGATTCGGAGTTGTGGCGTGCAAACACATGCGTTAAATGGACGGCCATTTTGAATGGAGAGGGGTAGGAGGAGGTGTACTTGTGTTTGTGTATGTATGGCTGTGTGTGTACTTCCGATGCAGGCTAAACTTCCGCTGAGGCAGAGGGCTGCCATTGGAGAGATTGCGCCGGCAGCCCAAACAAAATGAATGTGCGAGCATTTACCTGCGAGGCAAGCGAATCCTGAAGCCATTAAAATGCTTTTAATCAAATTAGTGCAAATATTAGCGTATTTAGTATTGAGTTACCTACCAGTCCTTCAACAGCTGCAAGCTAACGATTGAGTCAGTTGCAAACGTCCAATGAAGATGTACCAATTGAGATTTGTCTTATCGATTGAAGGTAATGTGTTTGAAATCAATTAGACAAAAAAATTGTAATTGAAAAAGACTATCTACTCCATTCAGTACCACATTAGCTAATTGCTAGAGAACTCCAAAAAATGAAGTTATCACAGTTTTTCATACAAGTTTAATCCTTTAATCATCATGAATGTTGAAAAGATTGATTAGGTAATGTTTTTGGAATTCATTGTTCATAGTCGAATCAAGAAAATAACTTATATTTTCCATTTTAGTTGACTAACTTCTTTAAATTAAATTTAAAATTTTATAATTATTCCTTAGTAACCAATAAATTTTCTGCCTAAAAGCCAATCTAACATTACCCAGGTTTTAACATTTTTGAGACAAATTCCCACTTATTAGGGATATTCCTTTTCGATATCGAAATCGTAGGAAAAAGCTTATTTGCCGATGCTCTCTGGCAGCTCTATTCCCAGGAAAGTCTCCCTCGTTTGCTGCTCTCTGTTGACGATTATATCTCGTGTCTCTGCGCCCGATTTCCCACTGACCTACAACTTCTGTTTCGTTAACAGAATGAGGCCCAAAACCTTCAAGTCGCGTCTGGAGTTGTGCTTCAGAAAATGTTGTGATAGGTTGCGGGATGGTTTTGTTCTCTGGAGCCCATGCAGCACCACTTTGGGGAAGTGTTCTCCAAGTGGGTCGTGGTTCAGTGTGTTCTCCATCTAGAAGTGGATACTGAAAGTTAGTGAAACTTTTACAGGCTTAAACTATTTTTATTGGCATAAATGTGTATTAATGAGAAATGATTTGCTTCTTTAACTTTCTACTCTTTACCAGTATACCTACTCTAAAGCATTTTAATTAAATGCACAGAATTATCTTCTTTATCGTTCAACAATAAAATGTTACCTTTGTATGTAACAAACGAGTCCCCAAACTCATGAATGAGAATAATATAATGCAAACAACTGGGAAAAAACTGAAAAGCTCATTAAACACTTGCCAAATCACACTTATGCCCCATTAGAGCACTAAATAAGCGAAAAACAGGCTGGGTCCAGAGTCCCAAAAAGCAGGCAACGACAGCGGACCCTGTCGAATCTGGATCCGGGACCGGAGCAAGACTCGGACCCACAATCCCAATCCCAGGGCAACCAGACTAGACCAGAACTTTGAACCCAACAAATAACCCGCGGCGCGGTAGCGCTGGCAGATGGAAATGAGGCGAGAGTTGGCCAGAAGGGGGTAAATGGAGGGGTGGCTTTGGAGCTATTTAATGCCAAGGCTGACAAACTAACTCTGCTACTTTAACCCCTGCTGACCAATAAAGCCGCTTGTGTGATGTGCACAACAACAACAATGGAAAAGTTTACCCCGAAAAACACATGTTCCAACTGACACAGGAAAACACGGAATCCAGAGCCCAGAGCCTGATGCCGAAATAAAATTGAGCACATTAAAAAATGCTTCACAAATTTACAAATCTCCGAGTGAGATAAAATGTGCGATAAATCGAGGGTGAAAAACAAAGTACATAGACCAGAAAAAGGTCAACGGAAGGGGTAAGGTTTGTAAAAAATGAGGCAAGTACTGCCACAACCCGAATTTTAGATTGGCCCTTTGGAAAGTGTGACTTTTGTTTAGATTTAATGTTTATAGATAGATATTTTAAATAAAAGTTTTAAAGCCAAGTTTAAAGCCAGTCTTTAAGCTTAGCTGGGTATTATAATATGATAAAAACTAAAATTCGAATCTTTTTAATTTTTTTCTATTAAATTAACTCCTCTTGATTAAATCGTATTTCGACATAATAACTTCAGTTAATTATTTGTTATTGCATTAAGTTACAAAAATATCCACCTTTAGTCAAGGCTTCACTCACATCCAATAGCTCTCAGAACCCAACCAGAAACAACATCGTTTACTTCCCACCGGAAATGAGGGCGGGAAAATCGTATTGCCTACCCCCAACATCACCGAATTCTCCTTCGTCCTTCCCTGTGCACACAAATTACGCGTAATAATTTTATTTGCATGTTTTATTTAATTTTTCATGCCACTCTGATTACAAAATTGAATTGGCAGCTTAGTTTTATGCGCGCGGCTACTTGAGGCCCACGGAGGGATGGCGGGGGTTAAAATGGCGCCCAGGTGGAAAGATTTTCATCCATGAATCAGGGGCCCTCTGATTCATCCCATCCTCCCACTGTGCCACTCGCCCTGTTGTCATACAATTAGCAAGGTCGGATGAGTAAAGCCCAGCAGAGCACCCTAACTCCAACAAAAATCCACCAAGTTTCTAATGATGTTCGTCCGAAAATTTCTTCTGGTCTTCAGTTTCATTTGCTTTGACGTCGACATCGTTTCACTTTACTGATTTGTATTTGTTGTTACTGCCACTGCTACTGCTACTGTAGCTGTAGATGTTCCTGTTCCAGGTCCTGTTTCTGATTTTGTTGGTTTTTGTGCCTTTCTCCAGTCACCCGAAATTTCATGCTGAATCATTACCAAGGAGAAGGACATGGAAGCCATGGCAGGAGCCGGGAGGCTGGGCAACTTAAATGCGCTTAAAATTAAATCTGATTTCATGAATATTGATTGATTGCTTTTACCTTGAATGAAAATCCGCTTCTGTGCTACTTTTTCCTCATGCTTCGTGTTGTTACCTCCAGCTACCTGGCCGCACATCCTGCTCCTGCTCCTGCTCCAGCCGTTGCTCCTGGTCTTGGCCCTCCTATCTCTCTGTATTGTTTGGCCTGAATTTTTCATTCTTTCTTTTTATTGGTAAGTTAAATTAATGAGCTTGAGATCTCGACCTTCCAGCAGTTTTTTCTTCGCTTTTTTTTAGGCATTATGTAAAATAATTTGGCCGAAAATTTAATTGAGTGTGAGGTGGTTGGCTTCTATATTAAAACATTTGGGCAATTTTGGTGTTTACCGGCGTAGGAGGAAAGTTCAAGGGAATAGCAATAGGATTAAAATAAATATCTGACAAAGCTTTTAGCAGTTTTGAATATACAAATTCTTTTAATTAAAGAAACGAATTTATATAAAATCAGGTTCTCGCAAGTCTTTAAGTCTGTAAAGGGTCCCGCTTCTGGCCAGCCAGAAAAACAGAGTCCAAACAATACTGGTTAAATAAAATAAAAACTTGTAACAAAAATACAAAGAAAAATAAAGAAACAGGAGAAATGAATTTCCCGTGGAAAAACAATAACAAAAACAAAATAAGGATGAACCACAAACAGACAGAGAAACACATGCAAACAAGCTTAGAATCCGGCGGAGACCGAGACCGAGAAAAAGAAATGACAAATACTCATCGAAGGGAAACAGCTGGAAAACGCACTCGGAAAATCCCGTCCAGGGCTTCACTTGTTTTCCCTTTTATTTTTTTTTGTGGTTTTGGCCTTTCTTATATTAAAATTTGATTTCTTTTGGTTCCAGCAGCTGGCATTGCTTCGATTTTTGGGGTTTGGGGGTAAAAAATATTTTAGTTGTCTGTGGAAATCAAAAAGAATTTTTTTCAAGATTTTTGACCTTTTTTTCCGCTTTTCCTTTCTTTTCGCCTGTCCAGGCGGTGACTGTGTGATTGTGTTTGTTGCTGTCAGTTTCAGTTCCGCTTTTGGGGGATGCCAACTTTTGACTTCCTGTCAATGGTGACAGCTGCAGCGGTCTAGCTATCATCTACCACCCCCTACCACAGTTTCTGTGTTTTTCTAACTCTGCTGTAATTCAATCTTAAGATTTCTCTCTTTTTCTTGGGTTCATCTTGAAACTTGTTTAAGTTCATAAGTATAACTTAGCAAGGTCAGTTTTGCAGGAAAACTAGAGCATCACGTTTTCAATACATTTTTTCAGTATATTTGCATAATGTTCTCCTGATCAAACAAAGTTTTTCGAGCCACAGAGTGTGGAAATGTCGTTGTGTGAACCACGGATGACTTTCCTAGTTTTTTAAGCCCTAGACTTTCTAAGGCACCTTAGTTAACCTAGTTTTATGAGGCAGCTGCTTTTCGATGAAAAGCGCATTGAAAGCGAGAGTTTCAAGTGAGGGCTGGCTGGAAATGGAAAGGAATCTGGCAGAATAAAGCGCCAAGAGGAAAGCATGTTTGCCACACTTCGTTTTTGTCAGAGTTCGGATTGGGTTTAGGGAAATAAGGGCACTATTTCAAAACTACCTAGAAAAATATTCTTCTCTCAAATATTTATGGAATATAACTTTTTTGAACTCGTGTTTGTTATTATTATTATTTAAGTAATAAATACCCAATTAAAAATAAGTAACGTATTTATCACAGTCAGCGAAAAAGTTTCCCTCTATTCATATACTACTTTGCATAATTTCCTGCACGGAAAACTTTTTGAAATTTAATATTCATACTCCTAACAAAAAAGTTTACATGAGATTTTTATATTATTCTTCCATTTAAATTCAAATTTTTTATTTATTAGTTTATAAACATTTAAACAAGAAGCCATTTCAATAAAAACTAGACTTTGCACGGGCATCATATTTATTAAAGGATATGAGTTCATTGAAGATACAAGTAATATAATATAATTTTAATTGGGGCTCCCACTTTTTTTAAATTTATCATCCGGAAAAGTAAAATATACACGATGTATATGTAACTTTGCTTGTATTTATATTCATGAGTACTACCTAGATATTTTTTACAAGTCTTGGAGATTTACTATTTTTTGTGTAGGGAAAAAATACAATTTCCGTGCTAAGTTGAAAAACAAACAAAAATTCCCTCGACTGCCAATTTCTAACGTTATGCTAGACCAAGCTCCGAAAAAAGCAACTCACTACATTTTTCCCATTTCTACTGCTCTAGAGCCATCCCAGCTTCCAGCTTCGGCGCGCCTCTTGCAGATAAAGCAAAAGTAAATTTCCACTTGCAGTCAATAATCAACTAAGCATAAAATAGTATTTGAACTATTGAAGCAGCAAAAATGTTTTGCTGCTCTTCGTCGTCGTCAGGGTAAAAATATAAGGACGAAAAATAAGAATCCGCTTTAAGTAAAGCACGGACTCTTGCCAAAGTCGGAGAATCGAAAACTTTTCATTTTACTTCCTATTTTTGTTCCCCATTTTTGTTGTTTATTGTATATATATAAATTTTGTACATTTACTTATGATTCTACACATGCTTGCACTCAATTTAAGTGAAATTATTTCTTGGTGAACTTTTATGTTCTACTCACAGTTTTTGCTACAAATAATCGACTAAGCTGAGCTCAAAATAAGCTGTCTGGAAAAAGGTATGTAAACAGAAAGGGTTAAGGTGAGAGAAGAACAGAAAAAATGGTTAAGAGAAATGCTGACCTGTAGGCAAAAGATTTCTAGCTAATTTGCGGCAATAACATCAAAGCCGCTTTTTGGCCTTTTTTACTACCCTTTTTTTCATTCCGTTCCCCATCAGCCAATTGGCCTTTTATGGTTTTTTTTTTCTTAGCCGTAAGCTGTGAGTGTGGGCAAAATATTGGGATGATGGCACGTCAGGTTCATTTCACATTAAATTTCTTTTCACTGAGTCTTTAAAGAACTAAGAGAATTTATTCCATTTTTTTTTTTTTTTTTTTTCAAAAATGTTTGGCAATTTCTTTCAATGGGATGACTTAAAAATGGGTCTTTTCCTTACATGGCCTTCAGTGATGGCTATATCTTCCCCAATATAGATCCGATTCTCAAGCGGAGTACCTTAAACGATTTCTAGATCGTTTCTCCATTAATCTGCATCAAAATCGTGAGACAAAATATTTTTTAAATTTTTTGTCCATTTTTCCTGATGGGATCCCTTGAAAATGGGTTTTCCCCTACAGGGCCCACTGCAATGGCTGTATCTTCGGCAATTCTCATCCGATTCTCGAGCGGAGTGTTTTAAACGATTTCTGGTTTGATTCTCCACTATTATGCATCAAAATCGTGAGACAAAATATTTTTTCAATTTTTTGTCCATTTTTCCTGATGGGATCCCTTTAAAATGGGTTTTCCCCTATAGGTCCCACTGCGATGGCTATATCTTTCCCAATTCTCATCCGATTCTTAAGCGGAGTACCTTAAACGATTTATAGATCGATTCTCCATTAATCTGCATATAAATTCTGCGACAAAATATTTGTTCAATTTTTTGTCCATTTTTCCTGATGGGATCCCTTGAAAAAGGAGTTTTCCCTATAGGGCCCACTGCGATGGCTGTATCTTCGCCAATTCTCATTCGATTCTTGAGCGGAGTACCTTAAACAATTTATAGATCGATTCTCCATAAATCTGCATCAAAATCGTGAGACAAAATATTTTTTCAATTTTTTGTCCCTTTAAAAATGGGGTTTTTCGCTATATGGCAAACAGTAATGACTATATCTTCCCCCATTCTCATCCGATTCTCAAGCGGAGTACCATAAATAGCGGATTCACTATTGTGCTTAAAAATCCTGTAAGAAAATATTTTTTAGATTTTCTGTCCATTTTTTAAGATGATTCCTTGAAAATGGGGTGATCCAGATCATAGATATACGTATGGTACTTTATAGGGTCGGAGATGTCTCCTTTCCTGCGGTGCACACTTTTTACAAAAATTATAATTTCCTCTGCAAGGGCACAAAAGTACTTTGGCAGCCATATGTCAACGCACTGAAAGGACTTCCGGCATGTGCAGTATGTTGTGTTTTTTTTTTATTCCAACTCAACGTTGTACTTTTATTTTGTTAGTCTCAGACTGTGTGGATCGGGTTTCTCATCAGAATATTTTTGTAGTCTGCAACGAAAATTGCTCATTAACTGAATGAAAAACAGACAGTGCCGAAAACAAAACAGTCTGCAGAAAAAAAGTATGAGAATCTTTGAAAACTAGCAAACAGAATTTTAAATTGCACCCACAAACAAAATCGAAAATTCAATGAAATGTAATGGAAATGCAATAAAAACAGAAAAACGATTTGCGATTTTATGGGCACGTTAGCCCCTATATTCGAATGTATGTATATACAGCCATGGATGTGTCCTATCGAACTTTGTGTTATAATTCATTAGAGGGTTCAACGGACCGTAAAATTGAATTATGCTTTTGTTGATGATTTCATTTCGTTTTAGCCGTTTTAGTATTTCTTTATAATTATAAATTTCGCGATTTTGCTGGAGCTTACAGAATTACAGATATGGTGCTAGATATTTAGATACTTTTAGATGACAGATAGGATATTTTAACAAAGTTTTACTCTTAATTTTTAAAGAGTACTCTGAATACTATTAGGCAGCTTAGTGGTTGATGTTTCTGGTAGAGAAGCCACAAATATAAATCTAACTAAGCCCATTACTCACCAATTGTACCAACAAATAGCAGGCAGAAAAGTATTTATAACCACCAACGCTAATGATACCCCAGAGACCTCGTTCCTGGCCAAGCTGTGTCTATGAAAACATTTTTGTTTACCTCTTCGTGGACGGCAACAGGAAGCCAAACGGGTAGCCTCAAGTCCACAAAAGCCGGAATTGATTCAATTGGGTCCTGGTCAGAGAATAGATACATTCGCCGAGCCAAAGCTATAGCTAGATCCAGAGGAGGCATAGCCAGAGCCAGGGAAAAACTCGTTTGCAGTCGGAGCGATTTAGGGGATTTTCAAGTTAAGCGTTGGCTGTCAGCGATTGGCATGCGGCTTACAGGTGGTCCTGGCCCTTGGTGGGATTCTGCTCTGGGGAGGGATCCGGTTACGGAGCTGGTTTATGGGCTCAGCCAGCAAATGACTTTAACTAAATGAATAGTATACGGAGGAGAATTATCTGCTCAATTGATAGATAAGTCCGTGGCTATTGTTTTGAGCGGTCAACGGCTGAAGCTTATTTTTAAGGGAAATAAAACGATAAAAAGTATCTCAAGAATATTTTAAAATATAGGTATAACTCCCAAATTTTTTTAAGCTACAACAGAGAAAAACTGAAAACGGCTTAAAGGGTTTATCAACACAAACTCATCTTCTTTGCGGTTCATTCGAGATATTGAATATAGCCGCCTGGAGGGCGCAAAATGTCAATCAATTTTGTCGTTAAAAATGAACAGCCCCAACACGCAACACAAAAAAAAAGAAAGTAAAAAAAATGATATACAATCTATAATGTTGAAAAGTCGAACAAAATGCCAACTGACCTTCAGTCAAATGTTAACCCTTTGAAAATTTGCATATAAAGAGGCCACGTGGTGAGGGTAAGGTGGGGGCTAAGTGTGGGGTAGATGGGGGCCCAGACTGTTAAAAGACGCTTTATGTTGTCAGAAAAGCGTGGAGAGGAAAATTCTTTATCCCGATTGTCATCTGGCGGCCATTGACTGGGGCGTGTGAGTGAGTGAGGTATGTGTTTTCAGTGTTTGTATATGGGGACTACACACATTTATCAAGCATTATCTCCTTTTCACCCGTATTCTTTTTTATTATCCTTATTTTTCATTTTTTTTATTTGCGGTTTCTCCTCTGATAACAGCTGCAGTCAATTTGCATAACATACGCAGGACATTGAAAAGTGTGAAAGTGAAAATGTTCAAAATTTATTCACTCGAATGTGCGATAGGCAATATAAATTATGAAACTTTTCAAAATTATATTGCAAAGTTATCGCATCTTGTCATATTGTCAATGTCAACTTGCTCAACCATAAACAAATGCTGACAAATATTTAAGTTTTTTATATGCTTTTTATGAAATATCTTGAGAATCTTGAGAAAATCGAAAAAGTTTGAACGATAATTTGAACGAAAAGGATTCTTCTGAGTCTTAAACAGTTCAATGAACATTTAAGTTTAAAATTAAAGCATTTCTTTTCGTGTGTAGAAAGTTTTAAGGGTTACTTTGAGAATTTCTCGTTGATACAAAAGTTTTAAATTTTGTGGATTGAAAGTTACTTTATTTTCCCCCTTCTGTGTTGGACTTATATACCACAAATTTGTAGCGGCTACAAATTACAAATTGATTATACGTTCAACAAATGTGTTAATGTGGCATTGTTGGCAAACTTTTCTGATTGTGGACGAGAAAGTCAGGGATGGCTGAAGCTCTCCACTGACCATAATATATTACAACAAAACTCGCACACTCAACACACACACGTTACAGAGATACCAATATGGCTGCAGCATGAAAAAGTTTTTTTTCGGATTTTTGCAAGTTTTTTGAAAACATTGTAAACCGAAACACACAACTGCGTCCAACAACACCAACACATATGTACATACATAGATAGCTCGCTGACAAGCGAAAAACTTTTCCTCGTGGCTCACAATTTATTATAACAAAATCCGAAGGTCAAAGTAGTTAAAATGTAAGTTGCCTTTTCAGATTTGTTGATGCCTTACGTTCGTGCCTGATTACGTTTGCAAAATGTATGGGTTGTGTATTTATAAATATTTAATTTGTTCTGGTTGTGTTGTTTTATGACTGATCGAATGAATAATTTCATCGAGTTAAGTGTCCTGGCATAAATAATACAAATATCTAAATAAAAGTATGCATATATTAGATTGTCTTTAATTTGATTAAGTAGATTTATTTATTTAAGAAAGCTGAGATACAATCGATTTATGTTGGCAAGTTTAAAGTATCAACCCCTAAATTTTAATCATTTTCTACCCATCTACCCATCATTCAATACAAGTCCTCTGTGCCACAAAATGCAACCACAAGGACAACCGGAACTCTAGTTGCCTTAACAAGCAAATAAGCCAACTAAATCATGGCAACACCTCATTGAGCCTTAACCACCATGACCTGGGCAATGTTGCACGAACCATTAACGTGCCGCATTTGGATGCTGTGTTTCGTTGGACCGAAGAGAGTCACTAAAATTTTAATAATGAACCGATTTGGCCATAAAATGAAAGGACATAGGATGGAAATGAGAAAAAAGCTCGATGAAAAAAATTAACGGAAAAATAATAATCGGGATAAAAAGTTATGAAGGGATCTTCACGTCTAAGGGACGCTTCAGGAAATAAACTGTAAAATTGACAAAACTGACTTTCTTGCAAAAAAAATCTTTAAAGTAACTCCTATTAAAAATACAACTAATTGTAACCATTTATTATTTAGTTTATTGAAATAGGTATCATAAAATCCTAAAAACTTTTAACACGCTCTTATGGAATGATTTATTTAAAGCCTTTCCTTTTATCAGACAAAAACACCGACTATCCTTTCTTGTGTCTTATTCTGTTGCTTATAAAATATTTCCCACAGTTTTTTACCACTGTTAAAAAACAAAAAAAATAAATATAACCGGAGAAGGAAGAGCAAAATGTGACACTCAACTTTGCCATGTGAAGCAAATAAATCATCGTAAGTTTTCCGCCGGTGTAAAGGGCAGTTTCCCCTGAAATGTTTCGGGTCTGCTCTCAAGTTAATTCAATTTAAAGAAAAAGAAAAAACTTTATCGTGCAGTTTTCCTTTCCTTTTTGTAAGTTTTTTTTTATGCTGTGAAGGTTTCGCTTTGTCGCTTCATTTTGCGCAAAGTTTGCAGTTCCACAAAAGTTGACACGTCATCAACACAAAGAAGTTGTTGTCCCGCCCACTGTCGCCCACATCGTCTCCGAAACCCACATCCCTGCTCGTAATTTCTCACTCAATCCAAGTCAAAATAAACCATTCAATATGGAATATAACGAAAAATGAGGCAAGTTATTTGATCACCAAAACTATACAAAAAAAAAGAAGGACGAGGTATCTTCGGGCGAAGCTGAAGCTTACAATACACTGACAGTCTCTTAAGTGTTAAACGTGTATAATGTTTTGTAGCACTCTTACAGGATCCCATGCATTATAAAATATGTCGTCATTTTTTAATTTTCTATAAAGAACGACAGCAAACATTTTCAAAAATCTGCCTTTATGTTTTGATGGAAATTGGTAGAGAATGGATTAATAAATCGTTTAAGGTATTCCGATCAAGAATCGGTTGATTTTTGTCAGAGAGAGAATCTTCGCTGTGGGTCATATTGGCCTCCAATGAATTTTTTTATAATTTCGAAGGGAACCTCTAGAAAAATTTGACAAAAAGCTAACAAAAAATAAGCCCCTAATAAAGGGAGTGCAGTAATATTTAGTATTATATCAGGTAGCAATATTAACCCCAATAGAACAAGGAGAAAATGGTTATGATAAAACTTTTGGATCGAACCTGTGTCATGACTTCATGCTCCTGATGTTGTGAGGGTGGAGGACGATTATAAATCCACAATCCAACAATTTGCTATGGCTCTTCAGGATACACTTGGCATACATGCCGCCCAACCACCCTCAGTCTCGATTGATGGGAAAGTTATGTGAAAAGTTTTGATTTGTTTTAGTAAATTTATTTCGCAGTGGAAATTCTTTCCTGTTCAGCTTCACTCTATTCGGGTAGCCGGAAAATGAACTCTTCAAATTAACTGATATTCGAAGCTCAAAAGTTATACCCTTTAAGGAGGTGTATTTATGTATTTCCTTTCCTTTTAAATAAACATTAGCATTGGCTGACTTTATTCTCTATCCCGGGAATATTTCATGAAAATATAAAAAGAGGAAAAATAAATTAATAGTCAAATAAAAATAGCAAAGATTGTATAGGACATAAAGAATTTAATATAAAGGATATGAAAACTTCGACTATATATTCTTTCTATAGGTTCAATTTTCTGACTGCTATTTTTATACCTCGCTTTCATAGATTATTGTTTTGGGTTTTGTTGAAAATTTGATGTTTTTTTTGCCTTCCTAACTCAACAGCGTTTATGCTTTTCTATTTGGACCGTTTCCCTTCCTGTTTTCCTGGACCTCCCTCAAATTCGTTCACAAGTTTTCCTTTATAAACTTGAGTTATAATTGAAAATATTGCCAAGTGTCTGGGCTTTCCTTTTATTTTTCCTCACTTCCTGTTAAGTTTTCATGTTCTTACTGCTGTTGATTTTATTGGGGTTCACTTGAGGAGCAGCTGTGTTTTTGCTTTAATTAAATTTTCCTGTCCACAAAGTTTAAATAGGTAACATGTTGAGAAATGAGTGTGTAAACAGAAATCATTTGTTTACGTAAAAGTTTCCTGAATAAAGAACAATAGGAGATGGAAAATATAGACTTGATAGGCGTCTTGGACCCAGAAACACCATAATTTTTAGATAAAAGATCTGCAGGTAAAAGTTTAAAAGTAAAATAACAAAAAGAAATACGTTTTTCATTAATAAATGGTAACAACTCCCCCAGCTCGTCACTATTATGCGTACTGTTCTCTAATGTTGGACACATGGCTTAATTAACTAACTTAGACAAACACTCCAAGAATTTACCAATAATGAAAACATTAATTAATTAAAATGTCTAAAACACATAGTGTAGTTGAAGCCTACAATATTGTTGAGTATTGACAGCTTAGTAGTTCTTTGTACATTTCAAGCCGAAACTATTTAGGCAATTATTAAAGTATTTCCCAGTCAATGCGTGTTTGCAGACGTCCATTTGTTTATCCTTAATTAACATTGATTGAAATTTCATTTTGGCAATCGCTATTCACACAAATTTCTCTCATTTCCCTCTTCCAAGCAATTTAATTAAGAATAAAGAATTTTGGTACATTTAAGGCCATGATTTCCGCCGGCTTGGGCTTTCGGTGTTTGCTGGCCAGGCAAATGCCGTTTTATTAAAACTGCAGCTAGACAAACTTGCAACAAAGAAATCTTCTTCAACTCGGAAAGTAACTAAAAACCCAGCCAAAAACTAAACTAAATGCAGACATAAATATTTTATGCTTAAAGCAAGAAACTTTTGCAATTTGACTGCTGGTGCTGCTGCTCCACCAACTGCTGTTGATGTTGGTCCTGCTGGTGCTGGCGCTGTTGCAGTTGCCAAAAACCTCGACATACAACAAGGCAAACAATGTGGCAACCGGCTTAGCTGTTAGCCGTACTCTCCAGCACTTGCCCTTCTTGCTACTGCCATCGTCTTTTTTCTGGTTCTCGGGCTTGGGCAAAATCTAAACATATGTTAGCATTTAAGTTGGCGCAGGGCACAAAAGCATAAAATACGCACAACTACACACACGCTGTGAACCGCAGATTTTCCCCTCCGATTTCATCTCCCCTGATGACGCAAATGCACAGTGGAGCGAAGGGTCCTTATACTCAACGCATTTACGTTTTATTATCCTTCAACAGCCTTCAATTATGGGTTGTTAAAATAATATTAATTTAATATTAATAATTTTATTAATAACAAGTTACAATTTAAAATTATTTTGTAACTGTGATGTTTGTCAGGATGGTGACCTTTTGGTGCAGAGTATTATGGGATTCGTTCTCACACAACAGGTACAAACAAAACATTCGGAAAGTCAATTAAAACTTACCCCCTTTTCCGACTGCAAAGGAGCTTTAGCAAGTTAAAATGATGGGATTATTTGGATAAGTCCAGAAGGGAAAATTAAAATGTTGAGATGCGATGAGCTGGGAATAACCAATTAGTTATATCAGTTTAGATACTCGTTAGTAGAATGGGTACAGCTTTGATTTCAAACTCCCAAAGTAACGTAATTCAATGCAAAAATTATATATTGAAGACTTTTTGAATCGCCTCCCATTAGGTCCCATCCATGGGCTTTTCTGTTAACATTTTTTCACATTCCATCCAATAGACAAGAGAATGGCGCAAAACCAAAAACGGCAAAAAGAAAAATCCATTACAATGCCCATGGAACGACGTGGCATTGAATAATTTATAGCTTGGGAAACTAATTAAAATTGCATGAACACGTCTCGAATGAAATTCAATGAAAATATTTGATTTCGATGTTGTGGCGAGTCACTTTGGTCTAAGCTTTTTATCTGGAACGTTTATGTCATTGCTCAGTCTGGCCATTATCTTCAGCCATGATTGGATCTTCTAATTTAATTTAGCTAAATATTTACTCTAGACTATAGACCATACGCTCAAAGAATATATTTTAGTATAGATTAGATGAGTTTTTCTTTGATCTTTGTCATCATTCACTATTTAAATAAAAATACTGAAGTATAAAAGAAAAAAGTACATTTGTTTAGTAAAATTAATAGAATATTTAATAAAAACAATTTGTTAAAGCCTATTGATTTGCGAGTCTGCAGACCTTGTCATTTTTCGATTGCATAAAGCCCGCTTACATTTAAGCCACGACACATGGATGCGGACAAGTTGGCCAATCAATTTCAATGCCCGCAATTTGCCCGGCATTGTCATAAGCGCCACTAATACCCCGTCCCTAAGATCTCTTAGAGATTGCCTCCGCCCACGGCCCACAACCACCTGTCAATTATTTTAACAAGACAAAACGCATCAATGACCAGTGGCCTGCACGGGGTCAGTGTGGTGTTCTGGTCGAGACGAGTTGGCCAAATGGGGAGGCCGTAAATGTATGCAGTGCTATAGTCGGTCTATTTTATCTACATGAAGTGCACGGATCCATCCACGTACAAATATGTATTGGGTATGAATACATATTAGTGTATTGTCCTGCCACGCCAAAAAAAGAGCCATCGCCGAGTGAAGAAAGTCGAAAATGAAGGGCCGAGGCAAATCCCCTTTGCGTTGAAATGGCTTAATGTCACTTTGTTTCATGCGGTCTTGTCACGTCTTTTTTTGTTCTCATTGAGGACAGGGTATATTGGTTCTATAGATTTTAAAAACAGCTTTAATATAGGGATTATTTTTAGGAAAATTTAAAAAAGGTTTTGGTCTTAAACTAAAGGTACAACTAGAAGTACGTACAGAATAGAGAGTTATTATTCATTTATTTATAGTATCTGGTAGAAAAGAAACGTCTATAAAAAAATAAAATCACTAAGGAGAAATATATGTTTTACATACTCATATATTTATACATTATTAAACAGTAGATATTTTATTAGTCGAATAACCCTGTGTATTGCCTTTTGCTTTATTTCTTGCGTGTGGCTCAACTCGGCTCAGCGCGACTCGGTTGGGTGTTCGGTACTCAGGGTTCCATTGTTCAGCTGGCCCGGACACGATGTCCATCAGTCAAATGTATATCGATTTCTCCGCCGTCTGCTAGCCGCCCGGCACCTCGTTTTCCCGTCACTTTATCCAGCTGGCATTAGTTTTTGCCAATCAACACGCCCCGAATAGCTTGTCAATTATTTGCCAATTTCGAATCCCGAAACCGGGTGACAATGGGATTTGCTTCGTTTCATTTAATATCTGTGATGCCGGCAGACAGAGCCGGGATCTTGGTTGGTGGCCAACTGAAGGGTGCTGGCCCTTGTTATATATACAATTTTCGACATCCATTTAATTCATTAAAAGTAGTCATTGCCGCGGCCTCCGGTGCTCTCCAACCCATTTCAATTAAAATGCCAAACTTATTTATAGCCGAGTTGGGTCGAACGTTGCCCGATGTAATTGTCGTCATGGGGATCACCGATGCCCCCATATCGATGCCGGGCTGCGTGTCATGCAAATTGAAAATTAGTAGTAGTAATCCCCAGCCCCACCAAAAGTCCCACGGTTCTAGGCTAATTGTAGCCTCCAACCGTCTAAATTTGTCGTTCAATTCGCGGCCGAAGGGATTGACATTTGTGTACTTTGTTTATATTTTTTTTTTCAGAGACGGGAAAGGCTACTGTCGGTTGGCAGTTGATTTATTGAGTTGTTGAGGTTGTCTGCTTGATTGACAAAAGACTTTCTAATGTCTGCAAATATTGGTCAAGCAGTTAGGAATATTTTATAAGCTAATATCGACTTTTTACAAAATGAATGCTACTTATGAAACAAAACTTCGGCCATGATCTTGATTTCGTAAGGAACTAATATTTGTCGATCTATATCCTTTTGCCAACAAATCACAACACCTACTCTTCCAATCGAGGTTAGTAAATAAGGGAAGGGAAACCCCGAGGACATCTGACGGTCGACTTCGCCCCCTATCAACAATAAAGTAATTGAAAAAATAACTCCAACCAAAGCAAGCTCTCTGGCGTTAAAAAATATATGCCATGGCCTCAACATACATTGCAGATGTGCCTGCCAAATGCGCAAGGACAACCGAAAATGGAAGAAGGTCCTTTGGAATGGGTGAAGAGCAACAACTGAATGCCGGGGTAGTGGTTGCTCGTTGGTCACTTTGGCTCGTTGAGAAATTGACATTTAAACATGAAATTCCAGCAAAAGTCGATGCCATGACAATGGCTAGGGTACTTTGGGGACTCTGCCCCCCTACTGCTTCTCGTCCTGTTGGCTGCCTGTTGTCCTGGCAATGCTGGACTGCAATCTCAGCACTGCAAGCGCATTGGGCAAACTTTAGATGCGTTCTGCTGAAAAAGAAATTGAAAATATATATCCGAGCGTACGTTGAGGTACGTTCTGAACTGTTTCCCACATGACTGTCTATCCAACTGTCCATTGCCGATCCCCTTCGCTGGCGTGTCTGTGTGCACTTATCGATTTCTGAGACGCCCAGCCAAAGTGTTTCAGAAGAAAGCTTGAATCAAATAACCCGCAAAAAAATAATGCCAAAAATCACACATTTTTTAAGAAAAGAGACGACGGCGGAGAAACCCATTAACACTAATCGCTTCCCCACAGACACATAAACAATTTATCTGACACACTCGCACCCACATATGTGCAGGCTTTTCTTTTTCGGGCAAGTTGGCCGCAGGATCGAAGCCAGACTTTTGGGTTTCCTGTGTGGGATATTTTGCTTACGCTGCCGAAAATTTATCACGTTAACCTTTGGGAAATGCTCGTATAATTTATCTTCAAGAAAGTAAATTTTCCCCAAAAAAGAAACCAGTGTAAGACTAAGGAAAAACGCCATCCACAGCAACCAAAACAGTGTTGCGGGAGAGCAGTTGCGACCGGCAGGTACTGGAAAACTTTTCCAACTGTGGATGCTTTTCGCACAAATGTACTCAGGGGTCCCAGTCAGTATGTATGTATGTATGGGTATTCTACGAAGGTAAAAAATTGCCCTAAGTTTAAAAACAAGGTGTGGCTGTCTGTGTGTGTGCCTATGTTTGGGGGCGGGCCAACCTTTTGGGCAGGCCAAGCCCCTATTTTACACTCCCATCCCGACTTGCACCCAAAACATTGAGTGGATAAAAAATTAGGTTAATTTCAGGTGTGCGGTGGATTGATGGGCCACCATCCAAAAGCACTTGGCAAATAATTAATAAACATTAGACGTATTGCCCCTCTCAGAAAGGCTTTAATGCCCATTAGCTTAGGTTCGGGATTAAAGGTTTTTGATTTGTAATTTATTGTACAATACATCTTTAAACTTTAATTTTTTTCCCCGAAATAAATAAATAATCTTAGTAGCTGGTAGTGTTAAGGAACTGGACCGCTTTTCTGCAACTCTTTTGATGCCAGGGAACCTCATTTAATATGCTTTCATTGCAAACTTGCTCGCTTCTTGGAGTTTCTTAGAACTGCATTTTTTTCCTAACATTTCTTCATTGCTCACCACATTGTCGTCGCTTCATTAAGAAAGTTTTTCTTTGCCGTTTTCCTAACATAAACGCTGAAAACTTAATTTCTTCTAAGTGAACTTGTTAAGTTTTACCCCTCGATTCTTTCCTTTCTTACTCACTTTCCCTGCTTCTACTTATATATATATTTTTTATTTAGTAAGGGGGTTTGGTTGGGGGTTACATGAGAAAATTCAAGGTTTTGGTTTGCCAGTGGCTGCCGCTGACACTTTTCCGCCCACATTTTGGTTCTTTTTTGTTTTCGAGCAGATTTAAGCGTATTAAAATGGGTACACTTTGGCGGTTAGAGAATATTGTCCAGTATGGAGGGGAAGTTTAAATTTGTTTATATTATAAGTACACAAATTAGCAGTTAACTGACTTAATTTTAAGGACTTTGAAGTTTAAATATTTTAAAGTGACACCGAAAAATATCTTAAGTTTTGTTATATTTGCTTGATTTTTTATTTAATTTTACAAGGCGACCCCAATCAAAAACACATGTTTTCTTCATAAGTGCCCTAATTAAGTGGTTAAACATGGCTGCAGCTTAACGAAGCACTTTTGCTGACTTTGAGGCCAGGCATCGAAAAGTGCATCAAATTTCAATTAAATCAGACACACATCAGCACTTCATAAACATGAATTGAGTTCGGAGCCACGGACGAGGAGGGCGAAACCCGATCCGGCCAGACGGTATATTGCTATCGGAATGGAGCCAGGTTGGCAGGCGATGCACATTCAGTCAAGTTAAATGAACCGCATCTATTGGATATCTCCTCTCTCTCTTTCACCCTCGATTGCACCGTCTCTTTCTGGCATTTTGTGTGGGAGTGGAGTGGAGTGCGGAGTCGACTGTGTCGAGGAATCAAACGACGGCGATGGCAAATTTTGCTTTTGAAGGCAACATAAATTTTTCAAACGATTGACTCAGCAAAATGACCATGAATGTGTGACATCAGCATCGGCCAGGGGCATCCGCAGCGCCCCTCAGTTCATTCTCCTCTCCCGCTCTATCGCATCCTCATTATCGTCCTGCGACAGGACAAACAGACAGGAGCAGACAGAACTGTCTGGAGCGAAGGGGGAGAAGGTGGCTGCTGCCCACCGCTCGATCCCCTGCCAAATATCCAGAGGTAAACACGTGCATTGCCTGCTTCCGTTATCAGTCAGCTTGTTTGCCAGACTGCCGGGCCATTTCCATTGGACACGCCCACCTGGCTGCCCACCCCCTTCCCTTTTGGCTTGTATTTGTCTGCTTATTGACGCTTTGAAGTCTGTCGAAGTCGCACAATTTTCTCGCCCCCCGAAATGGGTGAGAGACTGACTCGTCTTGACTGTTCTGTTTGCTCGTGTGTCGAAAATTAACTTTCAAAGATTTCCGCTGGCATGAAATTGTTTGACATAGCAGTTGCGGTTCAATGGATTTGATTCGTAGCCACCTTTCAAGACGATCACGGAATGGCATTCTGATGTCTATTTTGGGTCCACAGTGCGTATGATTGATGCGTTTGTTAAATGTTAAATGCAAAGGGATGAATTCGATTAATGGGATTATTAAAGCGGTCGAACTATAAGCTGTTGTTAAAGTAACACTCTCTTTTAAATAAATGCATCAATTTATTGAATATTTTTCTTAGCCTAGGGCTTAACAACAAAAGAGAATTAAAAAAATTTAAATGATTCCGCCAATGTTGCCCCAAGGTTAGCCCAGCAGCGCCAATGTGGTGGCAACTAATAAAACGTGCACTAAATATTTATGAATTTTTATTTTACGACACCTTTGATGCATACCAGCTGTCACAATACACCCCACCACAAGCAGCGCAAAAAAAAATCGGAACAATTTCGTTGCTCTTCCATAATTTAACTTAAGAACGACACACAACCAAATTAACATAAAGCGTGAATGTGGTCCGACAGAAAAATAAGAGAACCAAACAAAAAGAAAATCACGTTTTGCAATTAAACAAAAAAAGGAGAATGAACTGCTAGAGAGGGAATAATGCTATCCTTGAGTTCCTGGTGTCCTTACTGTCTCCCCCCGCCCCCATAATAAAGTGGCCCTTGGAGCGACCCAAGGACCTTGTTTATTTGGGTAACCAAAACAAAACTCAAAACTGAAATGACAATGCAACAAAATAATTAAAAATTCGTGTGCAGAGGTTGATTTCCCAGCATGGGAAGCCCAGTAAAATAAACCTCGCCTTGCCGCCAGTCGGAAATTGCTTATGAATTGTAAACAGGAATGTCCTCTCGTTACATGGCCTTCTGGACTCTTGACCGGCTGGTCTGTTTGTGTTACGTGTGAATCATATTATAATTTTCGGCGCATGTTGGCCATAAAATTAGACAGAGTAGGAAAAGGAAAAATTTTTTAATATTACCTGTACAAAGGCCTGCAGTACCGGGTATCCTACAGTCAAGAAACTCTTTGCTTTTAATATAATTTAAGTCTGTTTTTCAATAAGCATGACCATGGTCAGTTGAGACTATTTTGTAGTGGTTCGTATCGCACCAAGAACTTTTCAAAACAATATAATATAATTTAATATAATTTAAAGTCTGTTTTTCAATAAGCATGACCATGGTCAGTTGAGACCATTTTGTAGTGGTTCGTATCGAACCAAGAACTTTTCAAAACAAATCCTTCTGTGGAAAATGCAAATGTACATAAAAATAGTGGCAAAGAAATACAAAACCAGCCGCAAACAAATTGGGAGATCCAGAGCTTAAGCCCAAAAACAAGTCACGTATTCAGGCACAAAGCGCATAGATATACGCAGATATAGTACACATGCAAACAAAAAGTTGCAGACCCGGTCGCATAATTGTATTGCATAATTTTAGCACGCGCACTTCCGTCCTCCGTCCTCCGGCTCCTGCCCAGGCTCTTGTTCTCCGCCATCATGCTATGTGACGGCAAACTAAGCGCAACCCATAAATACGCCTAGAAATATGCTGCAATATTTTTGTAGCAGCCTCATTCGCAGGCGCATTCGCATAGACGATTCTCCACTACTTTTCTCATTACAAATTGGATTTTGCAGTCACATTTTGCTTATTACATTCAAAATCCATGCAAATTTCTTTATATGCCGTGCCGCCCCGAAAACCTCTTCCTTTTCGCCCATTGAACCGCAGTCGCCGGTTGCGTTTTTATGCCCCGCAGTTGCACAGCAAAAAAGTTTTGATTTTTATCATTTGATTTCTTAAGTACAGATTTAAAATGAGATTCATTTATTTATTTTTTAGAGATAGGATTTCTACTTCATGTATGTTTATTGCATAAATTATTAAATAATTTTTTTTCTGTGCTGATTACACTTGCATCTCATTACTATTGCCCGCAGATAGCTGCAGTTGCAGGCAAACACACACAAACAAAGAAACAAGAAACGCAATAATATATATACAAGCGACGGCTGCCAAGTTTATTGTGCAAATACAATAGAATATATTTTTCTTTTTTCTCTGGCTTCGCTTTTTCAGAGCCCCCGCTTTTCCACTGCCGCGTCGTCGGAGTCTGTGTGGAAATTAGCTGTGTGCAACGTGATAATACAATTTCAGTAAATTTTGCCAGCTTACAGAGTGCACTGAAGGAACTTTATTGTCTGCAAAAGTGTAGATTATGTAATCATGATTGGGCTAGGAGCCACTCTACTTTATCGGTGGTCTTAAGATATATTCCTTGGTACTAGTGTTCAAATTAGGTAGGGATGCGTTTCGGATTTAAGATCCAAAGCCTCTTAGATCAAAACAGTAACTTTTAATACAAATTAACTAATCACTAAAATACATATTTTAGTAAAATAATTTATAAAATACTTAGCGGTAGAACTTCTCATGTGTATTTCCATAGAATGGGGAAAATTCATAAGAACACAAATTCTTTATTTTGGGGAATTTTTGATGAATATTTTTATGTACTTAACAATTATAAGATTAAATATTCGTGGAACTCTAAAAGCTGTTATAAAATGTATACTTGGAAGTAGAACTTCTTATGAATATGGAAATTTCCATAGAATACCTCACAAGAAAAAAAATATTTTTGCTACATTTTTTTTCATGTATTTAACAATTATAAGATTAAATATTCTTGGAACTCTACAAGCTTTTTAATCAAATCTCAACAAAAAATAACTTAAATAGGGGATTACACAGAAATAAAGCAATAATGATAAGCCTTGGTTGCTTATTTGTTTTAATTATAAATTACTACGCATTTAGCAATTTTTATGGTGAAACAACCACGATTAATTTTCCGAAAAAATATACTTGTTTCTGGAATCTACATGACAACGCAACCCGGTTGGGGTTCAGCGTTAATTTTTGAAAGATCGGTTGATGAGGTATTGGTGCTGACGTCGCAGTATGTCGTTTTCGGTTCCACTTTCATAACTGAAACCATGCTAGTCTCCATCTTGGGCTCTGTGGCCAACGGCTCCGGCAATGGGGTACTTTCCTGCTTTATATCATCTATTTGGGGCAGATTGACCGCCAAATTGCCCGAATGTACTATTTTATTCTCTTCATCGTTGTCGTCGATAGTCAGTCGAATTATTTCCTTTTTACGCAACATGGTGAAGGGTGACCTCATATTAATGCTGAATACCTCCAGACAAGATTGCCGCGGCGGTGTTGCACCAGTGCCGTTTAATCTTTTGAGGGCCTTTCGACGTGGAGTCTGGTTACTAATTGGGGCATCCTTCATCTTACGTTCATTCACAATATCTTTTGACTCCTGCTTGGGCACCCTGGGTGAATAAGCTGTCTTCTTGGGTGTTCTAGTTTTTTTCGGCGTAGCTGCCTTCTTTGGAGTCTTTGCAGCCTTCGCAGGCGATTTGGGGGCACGAATTGGTCCTCGTCCCCGGATCTGGGCATATGTCTTGGGAATTCTACGTCCGGCATTGGGAGTTTTCGAAGGTCCCGCTTGTGGTTCCGGCTCCTGAAATATCACTCGCTTCGTCTCCTGCTTAACATCCAAACTTTTTGAAGTTCCTGAGCTGTTGAGTCTGCGGCTGCGGTTGCGGCCAGATGGGGTGGACGTGGCCACTGGCTGGGCGTTGTTAATCGAAGATGTGCAAGAGTTTGAGGGCTCTATGGCCGAATCGGTGGGCTGAATATCCCGACGAGAATTCATCGTAAAAACTATATAATAATTTATCTTTTTTGCTTGCTCGAGGTAAGTTTGTTTTTAAAAAACGGAGCTATTTTCTCATTTGACCAATTGGAAAGCCCTTGCTTGACACAAAGTTCAATTCATTACCTAGTTCAGTTCATTACCTGAATTTTTTTTCAAAGATTTATTTCAGTAAAGGCACAATTCATTTTCATAAAATCAGTTTTTAATAAAAAATGAACTCTACACAATTTATTAAACTGGATTAACTTCGAAAGCATGACCAAAAAAACAAAAAGGGTACATCTTTTTCAAGTCTATATTTTGCAAAAAAAGCGGAGATATTAATTAAATTTAATGCCTGTCGAGAGTAAGAATAACGAGCACCCATGGAAATAACCGCTGCGAAAACTTTGCCAGCTGTATTGCATTACGCCTTTAATTTCATTACAAGCCCGGGGCAGCCCCCAGAACTCCCGATCCGAGTTAGCCAATAAAATAGAGGAAAACACTTGTAAAGTCTGCCGGGGCGTCGTGGTGGTAGCTCATATTCCATGGCGTCTCGCCCATCATTGCAGCTGGAAACGGAGCTGGGGATGGGTGTGACGGGCAGAAGTCCTTGCTGGGGGCGGGATCAAGGGGCGTTCAGCGGTTGGGGTTTATTATTTAATACTTTGAGCATCGTACGTTGAAATTAGCGGCCATAAATCAATGAAACGACCCGCACAAGTCTACAATTTTACAAGAAAAGAGCGACACACGCATTTTGCCTGCTACATGAACTAGTTATTTTGGCTAATTAATTTAAGAGACACCATGCTAGCTAAGATGGGGTTTCTAAGTAGTTTTACTATGTTTAGAATAAGCTTTAATCAAAGACTTTTTAAATAAAACAAAGTAAAACAATCTGATGAGGTATGAACTTCGCTACAATTCATGAAATCCTCAAGGTTAATGAAGTCTAAGTACTTTCTGTTCATGTTCGAAGCTTTGAGTAATTTCAATATAGGTATAGTTAGATTTTATTGCTGCTTAAATTATTTGAGCTTCTTTTCATATGAGAAAATAACAATTGATCTGTGATAAGCGGATAGACCAGATAACCTTAACCCGTAAAATTTGCAATGAATCGTAATATGTTTGTTTTCTTTGACCAGCATCGAGTATAATTTATAGACTGGACTAATTAGAAAGTTATCTGAGTCGGGTCTGGGCAAAATATTTCAATTTGCATTTGATAGAACTTTTGGCGCAATTGCTTAACTAATTCCCCTAGCCTTTTCGACTGGAATGAGTTAAGCAAACAGAAGGCGAGCAACTTTCCACATACCCACATACATTTAGCGGGAACAGACAAGACAAACAGCAAAACCTAGTTACAACAACGCTGGCGCAGAAAACTCAAACAAGACAAGACACAGCACAAGGACAAGGCTAACCTAGATGGGTGGCATGGCGGTGGGTGTTGGGCGATGGGTGGCATGTGGTGTATAGTGATGGCTGGAAAGGGCTATGGAGCTTGGGGTGTGGGGCAAGAAGTACGGGTACAACCGGCAGCAAGCTGGAGCATTCTGCGTGACGGTTACAGCATGGCAAACAAGACGGCAACGACTAGTAGTCGCACTGGCAAAGTTCTACAACTAATCCTGACTGATGTTGCGACAATATATACAAACAGCCATCTGGATACACACTTTTATACAGTATGTATCTATGTATCTGTATATGGAGTGGCACAACACATGCTTCAGATGCTTCGCAGCTACGCTTTGCTGCCTTATTTTCTGCCCCCTTGTTTGCAATTTGTGTTGAAGATTTATGCGTTAGCGCAAAAGTTGCATTTCAAATGGATTTGTATAAAAATATAAAAAAATAATATCGCTCTTAAAAAAATGTTGGGATAGTCTCAAAATAGTCTCAAATCGCTTGAATCTCTCTCTATCAAAGTTTTATGTTTTTAAATATTTGGTTAAGTGTTCATAGTTAAAGTAATATTCTATTCCCAAGGGTATTCCCGCTAATTAATTTATATCGGTGGATAATAATAATTATCCAATACCTCTCTCAAAATTAAACTTTTAATGAGAAATTAAAATTTTGCGGAAATTATTATAAGCTAAAAGTTTAATTCATTTAGTGCTGACAGCCACAAAAATTATAGCAATTGGTTTCATTAATTAGGCGTAAAACGCCATGCGACCTGGCGTCATTAAGCAAATTAGTTAGTTAACCTTATATTCAATGTAAACAATGAAACATTGTTAATGGTTGATTGATAAATTAAATTTTAATTGAAACCCTAAAGTGCCAGTCGGATTTTATTTGGGGGTGGTGAAGCCATAAATAGGTATATCATCCGCCCGGTAAAACTTTCAGAAAATGATTGAATGTATTTTCCAGGCCACAGCTGCGACTAGTAGTTCATCGCACTTCCTACATGCTTTTCTTGAGTGGCGGGATGTTTGGGTGTGAAAAGTTAGCTAAGAGCTTAAGTAATCCCTAGTCAGGTTAAATATTCTTTCCCCTCAATCTATAATTTGTAGCACATTGTTAAACAAATAGCTAAATTTTCAAGAAGTACTTGTGAGTCAACCTGTCCAAGAATAAGCACATGAAGCAGCATAACCCCAGCACAAGTACGGCGCTCTTTTAAAGGAGGTAGGTTTAGTAATTTTAACCGGCAATTATACGACGGGAGGGAAGTGGCAGTATCCCAGTTTAAGCCTTTTAACGCAAATAGCAGAAACTGCTTTTGGACTGATTCAATCCTCCTTTGGTGAACAAAGTATTGCGGACTCCAAACGCTAGAACAGTATTCTAAGATAGGACGAACCAACGATACGTATAGAGTTTTAGTTGTGAAAGGATCATCAAATTCTTTAGACCAACGTTTGATAAAAGCTAGCACGCCTCTGGCTTTATTCACTGTTAGTGATATGTGGTCGTTGAAGGACAACTTATTGTCAAAAATTACTCCAAGATCGTTAATTAGGAAAACACGATCTAAGACGTTATTCCCAAGAGAGTACGAAACGATGTGAGGCACACTGCGATTGAACGTCATAACCTTACACTTAGAGCAGTTAAGCAAAAGGAGATTGTTTGAGCACCACAAGAAGACTTCGTTAAGGTCTAGTTGCAAGTGTCTATGAAGGAAATGGTCTGAGAAAGAAAGACATAACTTGACATCATCAGCATACATAAATGTAGTAGCATAGTTTACAACACTAGGTAAATCGTTGACAAAAAGAACAAACAGAAGAGGTCCTAAGTGACTACCTTGTGGGAGACCAGATGAAACATTTATAATCTGTGATGAACTGTTTTTAAACAAAACACGCTGCGTGCGGTTCGATAGATAAGAGGTCAACCACTGTACTATATGAGGAGAAAACCCCAAAAGACACAGCTTATGAAGGAGGAGATGGTGGTTAACAGAGTCAAACGCTTTACTAAAGTCAGTGTACACCACATCAGTTTGCATGCGGCTCAGAAAACCTCTGTGGATAAACGAAGTGAATTCAAGAAGGTTAGTTGTGGTAGAGCGATGCTTGACAAAACCATGCTGTGAAGTGGAAATAATACTTTTACAAAAATGTTGCAGTTGGAAAGTAACCAGTTTCTCAAGCAGTTTGGGAATCGCAGATAGCTTAGCAATCCCCCGGTAGTTCTCAATAAGTGCTTTAGAGCCTTTCTTATGAAGCGGAATAATAAAAGATTCATTCCATCTCTTGGGGATACATGCCAGCTCCAAGGATAAGTTGAATAAGATAGTGAGAGGATAGCAAAGGATATCAGAACAGTACCTTAGAACACAGCTAGGAACATTGTCAGGACCAGCAGAGAATGATATATCTATTGTTGAAAGAGCTTCGAACAGATCCTGAATTCGAAATTTTGTAAAGTAAATGTTGTTTATATGTGGTAATTTATAAGGATAAGTAGAATTGTGGTTATATGAATCGGACGAATAGGTGGTTTGAAAAAATGACGCAAAGAGATTAGCAATACCTTGCTCAGAAGAATGTGAAATATTTTTATATGATAGGGAAGGAGGAAAAAGATTTGATTTACGTTTCATATTGACAAAAGAGTAGAAGGAGCTTGGATCATTTCGAAAGTTTACCTTACAATTCCTGATATACTGCTTATAGAGTAGATCGTTGAGAATAATAAACTGGTTGCGAACATAAAGAAAGTTTGACTGGTGGCACATCGATCCTGACTTAAGAAACTTTTTGTAAGCTCTGGATTTCCTGTTCTTAAGACGAGAAAGGTGTTTATTATACCAAGGTGGTTTTGTAGACAATGATACAGGGACTTCCGGAACAAATTTGTTCAAGGCATTATGAATTATTTCGTAAAACGAATCCGTAGCTGCTTCAATTGTGTTTATAGATGAAAGAAAATTCCAATCGATTTCAGCTAAATGATTCCGAAGGGCAATAAAATCAGTCTTTCTGAAGCATTTGAAACGAGGTTTAGCATTAAAGCAAGCATCATTGTGAGGCACATCAATTAACACCGATGCTAATAATGTAGGGTGGTGAATGTCTTCAGGAAGCGATAGCGGCGGGGACCGAATGACTGTCACAGAGGATGACACATTAGAAAAAATAAGGTCGAGAAATCTGCCATGAGTGTTATGAATTGGATTAATTTGGAGCAGGGCAAGATCGGTTAAGCCATCGATAAAGTCGTTATGACAACTGGAAAGCAAGGAATTGTCTACCTCAGACGGGATCCAGGAAATGATGGGAAGGTTGAAATCTCCCATGATTAGGATTAAATCACGGTCCTTGGCCAACGAAGAGATAGACCTAATGGCATCAAGATGGTGAAAGTACACAATATCTTCAGCCATGGGAGGAATGTAGGAACAGGTCAGAAAAATATGAGACGAGCCAATTAAAATTTTCACCGCAATGAACTCAATTCCGAACTCGTTCGTGAAAGGAATAATTTCAGAAGGGTACTTATTAGTAACAGCAATGAGGACACCACCTGCAAAAGTTGGACGATCCAATCGAAACACTATGAATTTGGAAACAAGAATTTCATAATCAGAGACAGAGGAGTTAAGCCAAGTTTCAGTAAGCACGATAGCATCAAAATCAAAAGAAGCAATCTTTGTAAAAAACTGGCTCAGCTTACCCAGAATACTTCTAACGTTTTGATAGCAGCAGGAAAATACTATGTTATTCAGTTTTTTGAAGCAGTTTCTGCAGGGATAGGATTCTGAGCGTCTTTTGCTAGGAATTCATGAACGATACTGTGCT
Source organism: Drosophila bipectinata (assembly GCF_030179905.1). Classification (NCBI taxonomy): domain Eukaryota; kingdom Metazoa; phylum Arthropoda; class Insecta; order Diptera; family Drosophilidae; genus Drosophila; species Drosophila bipectinata. Next base: position 12,370,019 of record NC_091736.1, on the reverse strand, counting down.
CAGGCCAGGCTACAGGATCAAGTGCTTTTTCAAGGTAGGAATCAGGTAGAACTATTTTAAAAGAAGATATAGAACGCTTATGCTTAAAGTTAAACTTAAAAATAGCTATTTCATTAGGAGCTACCTTAAGATGGTTTAACAGGTGACTCTTGACATCATCAACAGTAGCATCCGGCATAAGCCGAGAGACAAAAATGGCCTTACGAGGAGCAACCGCCCTCAACGTAAGTCCAGAAGATCTAACTTCAGGCGCCACACCAACCAGAGGCCTTGGAGACATCACAGCTAGAGCAGAGGGTAGGTTGTCCAACGATGGGGGTTGTCCAACGATGTCCAACGATGGAGGCTCCAAGATGAGAGGTGGCTCGAGATTTGTACTTGGTACGCTGATCGCTTCTTGCAAGGGATGAATATTAGAGTGCCCTGAAGGAAGGCTCATCAAGTCCCTTGGTACTGGAACAGCATAAGTAGGTAGACTAGTAGGCGACGGTAAAATGTTTGGTGTTGAAAATTCATCGACTTGTACAGCATGGGATGTAGGGGTATTCAATAATTTAGCAGTCAGCAGGTTGTTGTTCGGAATTTTTCGTCTGGGGGATTCACTTAACAACTTTAGCCCAAGGAATTGAGTTTCAAGAGCGAGGAATTGCTCATTAAGGGCCGAGAATTGCTTGCGGACATCTAGGAAACCATTTCTCGTCTGTTTCATAAAAGTCCGCATCTCTGACTCAATTTCTCTACAAGCGATGCAAGACCATGTCAGGCCAATTTTCTTGTTGATAAGGTCACTTATCCGTCCATTGTGTCCTCCTCCAGCACATTTAATATGTGAGCAGTTATTGCAGAGCCAACAAGACAGGTATGAGTCACCCGTGATGGTTCCACCAAATTCACATTTTTTTGCTGTGCAAGTAAGACTCATTTTTGGCTTCTTTTTGACGGAATGCAGACCACTGTAATAACGTGTAAAGAATTTAGGCTCTCTGAAGCACTCTGTAGCCGAGAGTGGACGATCAGATTCAGATCGGATGTAAGAGATGACGTTACAAAAGAGATGTGCAACGAAGGTTCGGCGTCGTGAAGAACAACAAACTCCACAGTAACTATGAATGTAACGGGTTACGTCCGGAGAGTACAGCTCGGAGAGACTTATGTTGGAGAATATAGTTAAAGCGCAACAGAGATAACTTTAACCGATTAAATGTATAAATTGGAAATAAATAGTTCAATGAACTTAATAAGTCGAATTTATTTTTAGGTATTAATTGTTATATTTCAACTTGTCGCAGAAGGAGAAAGCTTGAGTTCAAGATCGAAAATAATTGCAAACTGGCAAGAGCGATCGAAGAAACACGTCCGGGTACGGCAAGTGAATATACAGAACTGATGGACTCCTGTTGTCATAGAAGCATTCCCTGATAATTATAATTATATAAGCTTTTCAGCCAATATCAGTATTTTTACGCCTCAGAAGCCTTAGAGAGCAAAATGCAGCAGGATAATTCTGGTAAGTCCTTTAATTTCATCAATAATTGACTCATCTTACCAGTGTTTTGTCACATTACTGAACGGCAATTGAAATCAAATATGATTGTAAAATTGTAGAAACAAATTCTGTTAATTAAAACTACCAACTAAGACTTCAATGGTCTAATAATCTCCCATCACTGGAATCTATAGTTGGCTGGCTTATACATATTAGCAAGTTGTATACAAACTGAGTTTGCCCAGTTAACTGGGCTTTGCCATTTAATCATTGGCTGTCAATAATGTGTCAACATTTATGGCATTTCATGGAGCTGCTGTTGTTGAAAAATTGGCATATATTGGACTATGGAAATAACCGAAAATACTTCACATATTTACTCAGTTTTTATAATTACAATTTTTATGCTTTACAGCTTGCTGACAGAGTTGACAGCGTCCAATGGAATATGCATATTTATGTGTAAAGCCAGCGGGTCAGGATGAACAAATGAAATGTTTATATAGGTGACATCGTAATTTGCTAACGTTCACTAATTACACCACATGCGAGTATGCATCGCAGCCCAGCGCATTCGATATGAATTCAATAAACAAATAAATTAACGAAATTTTGCAACAAATCGGCGTTTGATTTTGTTAATTTCAAAATATGCTTGCTACTGGACATAGAGTACCATACAAATATTTTCGGAATAAGCTGCACTACCCGTAATATAGTGATCGAATGTGTAGGCAAACAAAAGCTATATTTGGCATAAAATTACTAAGAGACTTTCGTACTCACTTTTTTTTTAAATAAAGGCCATATAAAGGCTCTTCTTTTAATGATACAAAGCTTGAAATACTTCCATAATTAATTAATGTTTCTGGAAATTAATATTACTGACTAATAAGAGAATATTATATTCATGGAATATGGTTCGTTTCAGACTTACTGTTAGTCCAACTGCCTGGTTTATTTGCTTAGGCCGCGTATTTTGGGATTTGCAGTTTCCCAAATACAATTGCGATTTTCTGGATTGCATATGTGAGTGAAGTGATGTGTGCTTTGGTGCATTGTATGGCTCAACAATTACGTTGTATTTATTTCAAATAGTTTACCGGCAGTTGCCGCGGGTTACCTCACTTCGATCCGCCTTTACCCGAAATCTATACCCTGCTTTCGACATAATTATTGCCATTTATTTTGTTGCGAAAATCTGTGCGAACTATTTGTGAAGCACAAACATATACATACATGAACAACTTATATAGGTACATCTGTATATATTGAACATCATTCATACTATGCTTAGTTGGCTTTCGTGCAAATTGTATGAAGTGTTGTCGATTGCCAGGCTGGATCCTGAATTGGGGGGTCGGGTTACTTCATTATAATTGCATGCAGCGCAGTTATGCTGCGAGTTTATCAATCAAACAGCATTCTCGAGTTTCTATATGAATATTTTGTTAAGCTTGCAGTTTGATTTTATGGTTTTTATTCAGCGCGCCAACAGGATAATTCGAATAGCGATCAGGCTTTGGAGTATGGGGCCAATTGAGCGGGTTTGCATAAAACTTTTGTAAATTCTGTTTTTACCAAAATATAAAATCAGGTTTACATTGGTATCTAACTAAAAATATAAATTTGTAAGCCGCTTAAGTTGCGAAAGCAAATTTTAGCGGCAGATTGAGTTGTAAAAAGTATTTAAAAATTGAGTTTCTCAGAAACCTACATATATGGTCCTTTCTAGGTTCACCCTAATCCGCTTGTGGCCAATTATTGCCGAAACCCCTAATTAAATGTTTCCATTGTTCTGGTCCTAATCGAAATCTCCAAAAACTTTTGGCCATTCACCTGTCGCGCCGGGCTCTCGTTAAACGTTAAATTAATTTTGAACTGGAGGCAAAAGTTTTAGTCTTTATCGGGGCAGGTGAAACTTTAAAAAGACAAGCCTCCCCGAAAACTAAGTGTAACTTTTTCGGTTGGGCCTTAAGAAGACTTTGGATTACTTGGAATGCGACAGAACTTTTCTCAACATCAAATTCCTAACTTAATTTTTTTTCACAAGTAAACACTTTAATGGAGATGGCGCGTTCGCCATTTGAAAAGAGTTCAGGTCTTGGCATTGGCCTTTTAATTAAAGGTTGGCGAGAAATTATCATAAATTGTTGGCATTCTAGTTTTAGAAACCTGGATGCTTCGAGAAGGAGGCTTGGTAGTGAAACAATGCGATCTACAAGGAATAACCGCCATCTTGCTGTGTCCCCCACATGGACAGTTTGATGTTCACTTATCAAAAAGCACTCTGTCCACGGTCTCATGACAGGAGGAGTATGCCTCAATGGAGCACTGCACCCACTTAGTTGAGGTTTCAACTGGGGGCTGGGAGTAGAGAGCTCATTTCTTGGCAATCGATGAGAATCGGGGTGGTGGCTGGGGCTCTTCAATGGAGCTGTGGCTAGAAAGCCAGCGAAGCAAATTGTTTTTAATTAAAAGTCAACAATATCAATTCGTTCGACAGTTATCCTGTGATGGTGCTGACATAGCTGGGTGCTGCCAGGATGCAGGACGGTGCCGGGACCTGTTCGGGCATCCGGTTGCATTGTTCTCGAGGGGAGGGATTAGGCGAGCAGCAAAACTAAATTATCAAGTGGCGTCTCCCAGTGCAGCTTTGACATGGCCTGTTCATTTATATCCAAACGCAAACATTTTCTGCCCTCGCTCCTTCCCTTCTCGGACTATTATTAATTGTCTCGTCTGGATGAACGGGATTATTCCAAAGTTAATTTTCTTTGTATTGGATGAAAGTTAGTGCTGCAACAACTCTTTCATATTTTATTTCAAAGTTTACAGTTCAGGCATTTAATTTGTCTGCTAGATGGTTCTTTTTTTCATTTTTTCTTCAGTTATTTCACATCGTAAATGAATAGACCGAGTTTGCAGAAGTTTGGAAACTAATTTTTTACTTATAACGGAAAGTGTTGCTTTTTTACTTTTAATTTTTCAATTCTCAACAAACAAAGGCGAACTATTTTAAAGAAAACTAGAACCTTTTTTATAATATGCAATTTGGAGGAAGTATTCTATTATCACTCCAGAATTATCAGTATTAAAACAGCATATGTACTCCAAATGATATGCCTGGGGTCCTTTTTCCCCCAAATAATTTTTTCTATGTTTCGACTATAATAGCTTCGAAGTACACACTCGGCGTCCAACTATTTATTTTTATTTTTATGACTTAATGTTGCTACAGTCTTGTCTGAGTGTGTGCAAAATGCTGCCTTACAAATATGTGAAAATTGCTCATTTGAAAAGCTGACAGAAGCCAGAGCGGGTAACATAAAATGGAACTACAGGAGGGGAAAATGTGTAGGCAAATTGCCAGTCCAAAATGTGGTTGACAATTTTTTTTTATTCCTTTATTTTGTACATTTCCTGATGCTTATCAAAAATGCTTGACGCAATTTTGTGCAATAAAATTGTATGATGTGTTTATTTGCACTGTACTGTGGGCCAACAACAAGTTTAAAAGTTCAAAAATAAATTTTTAATTTTTGAGAATATTTTTCAACGATCGTTAAATGCTATGTGGACATTTTTGAAGATTTTCAACTAAATTCTACAATCTAAAAGAGAGGTTGTCTCTATATATTACAATTTAAAGGTACTAGACTGAATGGACTTATTCTAATTTTGTCCCAATAGCAAACATATTCTAGTAATTTAAGCTCCAGACATCATTGTAATAATAGAATTTGCAATCAAGCTTAAAATTCGTTGAACTCAAGTTTGTTAGTCCCCGAGCAAATCAATTATCTGAAAAGTTTAGAGTCAACTTTTTGCATGTGCCTCGCCTCCATAAATTGTAAAAATGATGCTCGTATGTGGCTATTGGGATATATGCTCATATATATGTTGACGACTTCTGGGACATTAGGAAACCTAATGAATGGAAACTTAAATCAATTAGACGGTAAACGATGATGAATGGATGTAATATTACATATATTTTTTTGCTAAAACTTTTCATTTTAAAGAGCTGCAAGAAACTTGGCAACAATATGAATGGCATGAAGGTCCCCAATGGGGAAACAGGGAAAACCCGGGTTGTTTTTGTTGCTCTGCCTATCACGCCTTTTTGGTTCCTGGAATTTTCTATTTTTCTCTGTTGTCATTTCACGCTGGAATACCCTACAGATTTCTGTATAGAACTTTCCACTTACCTTTTGGATGAAGTTCTTTAATAAGAAGATATAAAATAATAACGAAATTGGCATTGATATAGTTTAAAATACTTTATACACGTCTAACTATTTCATTCTATTTTTAAAGAAGGTTTCCTTATTTTTAAAAGGGAATTTGTTTGTCGTTTTTTAGCAAGTTCTAAAAAATGTGTCCATGTATACTACACATGTTTTTCCCTTGGCTGCTTTGTATGCAGGGCCTGCTATCAGTTGTTGGATTTTCAATAGCCAAGTACACTTTGGGTCTGAAAGAAAACCTCGAGAGCGCGGACGACGGGGCATTATTATCAGTGACAAAAATTTACAGACAAAACAATTAAGTAAATACAAAATTAGGTTGAAATATTAAATAGGCATTCAAATGTAAATGATGACCTTACATAGGTAATAGGTCAAAGTAGAGGATAAATTTAAAGAAAAAGTATTTCTTTAAAAAAAATTACAAGATAAATAACTCATTTTTCTGTGTAAAAAATATATAACGAAAACATATTCACAATGCCACCTGGACGGGAGGCATAATCTCTAGAGAAAACGACTTTAAGGCCCAGAGCTGGCTACCTTTATGGGGGCCATGCAACTTCTGATGCAACCTCCTTTAAGTCAGCATGTAATTTGCTGTTTGGACAACTTGTCGCTGGTGACATTTTGGCTGAGCCTCGACTGGGATTGGGTATCTGGGTCCCGCCTAACTAACTTCCTGTACATGGGTGATGACTTGTTCGGGCCCGGCCATCCCCGGCCGACCCAGCATCTTTTGTCCTGCCAAACTCATGTGTGCAGGCCACGTTGTCGGTGACATACTCCGCCAAATGACAACAGCCAGCCAACAGGGTTCGACTTCGGTTTTAGCTGCAGATGCAGAAACTCGTTCCCAGCTTCCCAAAGTAGCAGGGGCTCTAGCTACAGTTCCTCGATGGAGTGCTGGGAAAAACGCTGGGCCATGCCTGGTCCCAGTTATAGATACATCATGGTTGGATTGGTTTCGGCTTTAGCTTTCCCTCTCCCGATTTTCTTTTCCTCTGCTTGCTTTTCCAGCCTGTGTATCAATCCAACAACGTGCCACTTGTTAACGCACAATGGAGTCCTTTTCACAACGTTGATTGATATGGCTTGACTGAGGGTGCCCCAAGGATGGTCTTTGTTCAGGAGGAAATTTAGGCGTAGTTATTGTACATTGCCTGCTGAGTTCTCTAAGATTCCGCCGGAAAAACTATCTCTAATCGAACTGCAGCTCATACAGTAACATAGATTGATTGGCTATTGTCACAAAAAAATTATAATCCGAATCTCTAGTCAGTGTATAATTTATTTTAATTGGTTTCTTTTTTAATTTAGTTTTAAAAATGATCGTGACTAATTACAAGCCGATGTGCCTCTAAAAACCTTTCATAACATGTTGAAAAGAATTTTTATGTGGCATATATGGAAGTTGCACCTTTTTAGAAAATGTTTGCAAAATATTGACAAAGCTATTATGTAGCGCGCTCAAATTAATAGAAACGACAAGGTAAACACTCGAACGTGAATACGGCAACCGAGGCGTCGGATGGGCAGGGACGTCTTTTCAGGTGGCAGCCTTCTCTTTTGGCAAATCTCTTAAATGCTGTTTGCATGTTTGTCCGTGTCTTTGTTGGCAAATTAACACACACATTCAGGGACGTACGTGAGCCTACACAAACATATATACAGCCAGGGTAAACAAAATAGCGTTGCCTACCAATGCGGGCGGTGTATTTATTTACGCCTTTGAGTGGTTTACTCCCAGCATCCTGCCATGCATCTACACCGCTCGCTCCCATGTCCTTTCACATGTCACTCGGCAGTTTTTATGGCTTTTTTATATGCCGAAATACTTTTTTCTCTTTTATTTTACACCTTTGCAAACAGTTTTAAAACAACTTTTGTGGCAAAGGCACTGAATGAAGTGGGCACATATTTATAAGATTAATTGGAGCCGGCTTTGGCCAAGTTTTTTTTTAAGCTAGCCAAGGGCATATTCATGGATAAATAAGAATATTTTTCCTAATTTGGCATAAACAACTTTGGGATATTCTGGGATTTATAAACCAAGCAGACTAGTCTTCTTTTATGAAAAAATGTTTTTTTTTTAAATATTCTTTCCATTTTGCATCCGATACCTTGTTTATATTTTCGCTAATTACCTTTTATTTGGCCTGAAACTCTTGCCAAACTTTTAGAGCCTGTAATCAGCTAATTAAGCAACTTTACCAATCGATAAGACTTTTTGGGCTGACATGCCTCAATTTCTTCTCAAAATCTCCTTAACGAAAGCTCAACAGTTTACTAATTTTTATCAAAAAAATATATATGAAGCCAATTCTGTAGATAAAAAAATATAATCTTTTCGGATGTATATCAGGATTTTTTCAACCATGCATTTTAAAATCAATAAACATACATTTTAGCATATTTACGAATTATTATGCAATGCAAATGGGTGCCTGTACAGGAGAGTATATTCAGGAACTTTAAAATGAAAAATAAAAAACTGAAATTATTGTAAAATATACAAAGCCAGACAACAATAAACTTTTTCCACAGACTGTGTTCTTGGCACTTTTCGCTTGTTTTTCAGCTTTCTGGCGCACCTGTTACCGCAACAGAAAAAACAACAGCACAACACCTTGCTTCAAGTTTTTTGTTTGGCTGCAGTTTCTCTGAGTTTTGAGTTTTGTGTTTGCCTGTCAATGCAAAATGGTATAAGGGAAAAACAAAAAATCTGAGAAGTTGTACCTGATAATGCTTTGTGGGCAGGAGGAGTACCTCTAATCAAATTGGAAAATAATTTGCATTTTATATAAAAGAAAAGTTTTTCGTAATCTGTTGGCCTGCCAATTCGAAGGTGTTTGTGGTTTTTATTTCAGATATTGCCTTCGACTATTTGTAATTACCATATTGTTTACAAACATGTTTATTTAGTGTTATATTTATGTCTCTGCAACATAAGGAGTGCTTCACGCAAACAATTTGGCCAGGAGATGTGTCGAGATATGCCACTTAAACTTGACATGAGGAGAACAAGATCTTAACAAGATGGGTTGCATGTCCTTTCGCATGAGCAGCTCATAAAAATGCGATGTGAGACGGCAACACTTGTATGCTTTATGTTGGAGAAAGTCCTGAGCCCATACAACCCTCTACCTGGGTCAGGTTACGTGCCCCAAGGCACTACCAGAGTACCAGAGCTCTTCCTGCCAACACGCCATCCTGTCGGGCTCTCACTCAACGCCCATTCAGAGTTTATATGATACTACATACATATATAGTATGTGCGGCAGTGTCCTTTTCTGTCTTTTGACGCTGCTTTGCTGGGGGGATGTGTTAATTACAGAAAAATTGCGAGAATTTGTATTATTTACTTTGTTTTCAAGCTTGAGTCTGTGCGGCCCGTTGTTTACCTCTTGTAGCATGTGTCCTGTGCGTGAATGGGTTGCAATGTGAAAGGACATACATAGTCTAGGCAATCTCAGTTGCTTGGTTGCCAAGCGATACATGAAAGGGGCTTGATTGTTGCTTATCGCTATAATAATCTATCACCATATAATGTTTGCACTGTAATTTATCTTGTACTCTAAACAAATGTATTTCCTTTTTTTAAATAGTAGTTCCTCTTCGAGCTTGAATGGGCGCTATCTAGCATACATTCTAGTCCTTCGGCATTCTTCCTTGGCATTCCATTTTAATTGTCTTTTGCGATTTGGCTAAGGCTTGTCTCGTATCTGAGTGTGTGCGCGTGTATTTGCGGCATTGTTTTTCCGATTTTGTTCCTTCGTGGGTCCTTGCCTCCGTTGTTATTGCATTCCTTTGCTTTGGTTTTTCGTAGCGCGTAAATAAATTTCATATCATGACATTTATTACTGACCCTTAAGCCAGCCACCCCACCTCCCCACCACCCCACAGTCGCCCAATCCGCAATCCGAAAACCCACAAGCCCAATACATGTGGGCCTGGAGATTACCAACACTTTACCCCCAGAGTTTTCCACTACCATTTCCGCTCGCAACGGTTTCCCAATGGCTTTTTGCACAGCCGCAGCGGTTACAATTTTCATTTAAGATTTGTTTTCGCTTTTTAGCCGCTTCTGGCCCCTCACACGCCTTTACATTTTGATTTATTTTAGCACTCAATGGGAGCTTCGGGGGTTAAGGCGACGAGAACAATGACGAGAAATGCAAAACAAATGCAGAGGAAATGAACGAGGCCTGAAATGAATGCGCAATGAATAACGAAACGAATGAAAAGTGTATGGAGCTGGAGATGAAGATTAAATGTAAGTGGACGGCACACAGAAACAATTGTAGTTAATTTACGCGTGCACAGAAAAATGCATAACAAATTAATGAGGGCTCCAACGTAAATAAATGCACTACAAAAAAATATAGTTTCATTCATCAACAGGCTTGCTTGAAAGATATGGTGGGATAAAGGCAAGATTTAACCTTACCTCCTTACCTTTTAGTTCATTACTCATACGCAGCGTTGCCATTGTATGGATAATACATTTTCAAATAATTTTCAATAAAAAAGTGGTCACTAGCATGTGATTTTAATAAAGAGTACAGAAATGAAGTATATTTAAAAATATTTGAAAATCTTTTAAGTACGACTGGGCGTATGAGTGATTAGATCTAAGAGCCTGACTCAAACATTGAGCCATTTAGAGACACGGCATTGTAGGCTGATACATTTTTAACAAAAATCGTTTAAAAGATTTCTCAGTGCACTGTAAAAGCCCAAGACACTATTCTTGCCTCGAGGACTCGGATGTCCTTTGTCCTGCCTGGCAACCTCGCTTTCAAAGCTCACTTGACTGTGAAATAAACGGACAACGCAAGATCTCCAGCCTGAATGGAGGGCAGCGAAAGAAAAAACGCATTGTCTTTGTCTTTTGCATAATTTATTTATATTTCCATTTTCATTGGACGACGACGCGCCGTTCGCGCAGTTAAGATGGAGAACAAGATGAAGAGGCGGCCGACAGATGCCTACATTTCCGGATCAGCAAATAATTACAAGCTTAATAACAAATTTAATATTGCGTGCCCTCGAAGGCCATTTTATTTATTGTTTACCCTTTGTGCTTCCTTTATCTGAGTCCCACCTTCTACAGCCTCACCGCCTCACAGTCTCGCCGCCTCACATACCCACGCGCCTTTTGCCTTTTAATGAGGGAAGGACGACTGTTTGCGCTCCACTAACAATGAGCAGGTCTCCGCCAGCCAGGATTACAAAGGTCCTTTCTTCGCTTTCGTCCGGCGACCTCTTTATTTGCTGTCCATTCGTTTACAGTTGCTGCTATTAAAGCTCGCACACGCTCATATTTACTCGTGACAGCCCTCAACACCCCCAAGTTACATGTTGTTTGTAGCACTTTAAGCCGTCTGAAGAGCTCTTGGCCTTGCAATTAGTTCGGGGAGAATCCTGCGCTTGTTTCTATTTGTTCCGCTTGTTGCAGCACACATTTTGATGGGAATGCTGCGCCTTGGGCCCACTTCCAAATTACTGGACACGCTGACAGGCTCACTTTAGAAAGTTCTTACGGAGCGTTACTTAGTCGCTTCTGCTAATTGCCAAGTCAAGTTCTTGGCCAGCACCAGCACAACAAAGGAAGGAGACTTAAATGTCGAAAGTGCTTGAGGCAAAGATCATGCTAGGAGCTTCGACAACATTATTTAACATTAATGGCCAACATTTTGCGTCAGAAAATTTAACGAATAAATCTTAAACAAATCACAAAACTCTAGTTTGTTGGAAGCATTTGAAAAAAACATCATTGGTTTTCAATTCTGGCTTGAATGGATACACAACCTCTCAGGCACATACAATAGATCTAGAAAATTACTTAGTAGCTCAGAACAATGGGTACGACAACCCCATCTATCTATTTTATCTATTTTATATAATTTATATCCTCAGCGGATGGAGAAACCAAACGGGGATCGGGGCTGGATCCGCCTCTTTTTGTGACATGTGACATGGACCAGTTCCGGGACCCAGACAAGAAACGTGCAGCTGTCGATGCCTGTGAAGAGCTGGAAAAATTGGATGCCCAAGACGAGATCAGTGTGTCCAGTATAATCTCAGCCCTGCTGCGACCCATCGAGCCTTCGGATGATCAATATAAGCAGTGTGACTGGGGCATAGATCCCAAGCAGTTTCTGCCCGTCAAGCAGGCCATTATCTTCAAGGAACAACTGTTCGTGTCCCGGCTACGGAACACCAACTGCAAGCTTAACGAGGACCTGAAGATCTTCTTTGAACGGGAACTGGAGCAGATCGGACGCTTTTGCCTGAACGTGGAGGAGGCCTTCGATGGCTACGTGGTGTTCTGCAGCAGCAAAATGAAGAAGGGACGTGGCGTTGTGGAGTGTGGCCACCAGCTGAAGGGCAAGTACGATGATAAGTTCCTGCTAATTTGTGAAAAGCGCTCAGAGTTCGATCGGATTGACAACACGCGGGTGGAGAAGATACTGGAGGTGCGAAACCACGCCGATCTCCTGCTCACAGCCATCCGGGAGACGCGGATCAACGAGGAGGTTCAGCGCTTCAAGGCGCGCATTGACATCAAGGACCGTGATCACGTTTTCGTCCTGGACGGAGGCATTATGCTCCTAATGCGTCACCTGGTGTGCAACAACTTTGTCGGAAACTTTGAGTATTACACAATGAACTTGTACGGCCGCGTCTTGCGCTGCAATCTGGTGGTACACAAAGAGCGCAAGGTGGTGCGCATCTTCTATCGCACCTACAAGAACGTGGTGCACATCCTCACCCAGCAGTGCTTCAACGACGAGTTGCAGGATGTGGCGGAGACCTTCATGACGCCAGAGGGTCGAATCGTGATCCACTATTGGCGCGGCTACAACTACCTGCTCCATGCCGCCTGCATGCCACCGAAGCGCAAGGAGACGATCCTTCCCAAGCTGGAGCTTATGTGGCGCCAGAATGTCCAGCTGAACCGCAAGTTCCAGGAACAGAAGGCTCTCAATTACGAAAATGCCACCAAGTACTTGGACGGCAATACCCAGCTGGCCGACTTCATGCAGGACTATGTTCTTAATGTGCTTCGGTACAAGCCCTCCAATGTCCTTGAGTTCTCTATCATGTTCTTTCAAAATATGGCCAAAGGCAATTAGACCATGGCTATTATCAATGAACTACTGATCTTGTAAATTTTAAGTCATTAATTGGAAATATGAATAACTATGTACTTCTTTTGATAATAAATTAAGTTTTTTGGCTTGTTTGAAGATCAATAAAGTGAGAATAATGCATATCATCCTAAAGTTATTATTCTTAAAATTTGAAAGTCTAACAGCAAAACCCTTTAATGAGTTAAGTTCCTTACTATATAGTAACCGTTGCCTCCACAATGGCATCCCAGCAACCCACTTTCCTGTTTATTAACTTCAAACAATCGTTTCAAATATTTATTTTCAGTTTCAGTTTGTTCCTCAACCAATTCGTAACTAGTTTCCGTATATACACAGTTGTTTTTACCTTACCAGGTGGTTAGCAACCGTACTCTAACAATGAATTGTCTTGAAAAGAAGGATGAGTTCCTGCCGCCCTGCACGACCACTATAAATCTCAATCCGGGATCAGGGGAATGTCCGGCTCCGATAATCTGTCCCCTGCCCGAGGAGCCTCGCTCGCACCGGTTGAAGAAGCCACCTCAGCCGGCGCTTGTGGCTCTCATTCCACACCCCGATGAGGCCGCCCAGGCGCACATAGTTCAGAATATAACTGGTCCCGCCCAAGACCACCAAAAACTGCAGGCCGACCTTCAGGCTGGCGTGGATCACCAACAACAACAGCTGGCCGATATGCGTGCCGTGCAGTACAAACAGTCGCAGGAGCCCCGCCAGATGGAGGAGGTACAGTTCTCTGTAAGTAATCCTGTCTCCAAAGCCAGGAGCTTTTCTATTTTGATTCCTTTGCAGCGCTCTATGGATCCCAATGCGGACAATCTGCACAACCCACCTTGCTACATGCCCCAACAGGGCGACGATCTGCCGCACAAGGATCAGCTCATGCCCATGGGACCCATTGGACCCTGGGCGTCGGGCAAGGTGGACTGGAGCCCCATGGCGGGTATCACAGGAACCCGGCCTGTAGTGGATCGCTACTCCATCACTCGGTACAGTCCAAATGAATGGCGCGCTAGGAACCATGAGACGGTTCAGATGGTCAACGGAGCCACGGGCAGGGCTGATAGGTAAGTATTTCCTGCTATAGCCCTCTTCATAAAACGCTCAAAATATTTATAAATATGCTTTTTCTAGAAACCGATTCAGCGCAGCCACTGAATTCCTTCGCCTATCCGCCTTAGTGACCAAATCGCAGGACGAGACCACCGACAAGTTGCGGACGCGTTCGCAGTTGATTGGAAAATGGAAGAATACTCTGGAGAATGCCATTAAGGCCATGGCCGACGAGATCGCCACTATGGAGGTGGAGCGGATCAAGCTGCGCAAGTCGATGGTTGTCCTCGGGGTCCCTGAGTCTATTGTAAAGGAGTGCATTGATAAGCGGGCCTCCCGTCCAGACACCGAACTGGTGCGCGACCATGTGGAAGAGGAGCTGGTTAACGAGTTGGCCTTGATTGCCGAAATCCGCCGGCTGTTAATGAAGACCCTCGAGGACTTCCAGACGCAGCAGGTAGAAAACCGGACTGCACGCCAGCGTCTGGAATACGACTGGAGTGACAAAAAGGAGGCCTACGAGATCGACACCCTCAACACCGGTCTGAACAACAGTTCTCGGACGATCATGTTCCGCCCGGGAGCAGTACGCCAGCCCCCGGAGCAGGCCTCCGAGAAGTACTGGGAGCACTTCAGTATGGAGACCCTTGACGAGTGCGAGAAGTGCCGAGCCAAGTCGGTGGCTTTGCGCAACACCCTCAACTCAATTATGATGAATGCCGCCAGGGACATCCGCACCCAGGCGGACATTGTGGAGAAGGCCTTGACCTCCAGGATCAACTGTACGCAGGAGGCTGTGCAGCGCTTCGAAAATGACTTGCGCAACGTCCTGCAGGAGCTGGCGGACGTGGAGAACCGTATCGTGAATATGCAGCGCCGCATCGATTCGTTCGATGCCTCTATGAAAGTGGCCCAAACCCGGATGGACAACCGCAGCTACCGGCCTAATGTGGAGAACTGCCGCGACTTGGCTCAGCAGGCGCTCATTGACGGCGTGCACACCATCCAGAGCAGTGTCTCGGCCATGCTGCACGAGATGGAGGAGGCGGAACGGGTCAAGATCGACCTGGTCAGTTCCCGCAGCAAGCTCGAGCGGGAGATCATGCTGAAGCGGCGCACCCTCTTCATCGACCGCGAGCGGTGTATGCTCCTTCGATCCCATTATCCTTCGGCCAATACTCTCAGCGGAGCCGGTCAGTGATAAGAGCTATTGGGTAAAGGCCCTTTGGCTCTCTTTTGACCAAATTTTGGTGTCCTTTCTTTCGGCAAGTGACTAAATTTTTCTAAGTTTGATTTCAAGGGGAATATTGTGGTATTTTAAATGTGACTAAATTTGTTAGTGATGGCCTTTTTTTGAATAAAATGTGTTGTGGAGAATGATCCTTCTTACAAAGAAACCTACTTTCTGAAAGAATCTATAATTTATTTGGAAAAGCTTGACTATAATATTTTATATGCTGCTTTTACACGCTTCGAAGCTTAAAGACTAGACATATGTTTATTCTGCGAAAGCAAACACCATTCAAGGATCTAATTTGCGGATTTTGGTTTTAGTCCTTGAGCTCCTAAGTTGCTTTTAATAAATGCAATAAAATGCCATTAGAGGGCAATCAGACACGTTTGGAAATCCATATAACTGAAAGAAATATGTTGCCAATCCCCTCCCGGCTCCTTTATCCGCCCCAGGGTCCCCAGGACACGTGTTGGCCTTAGTACTTACCAAAACACGTTCAACAGCTAGAACAACACGTACTCAATTTAGAGATACACGCGCGGGAACCGAGCGGGTTCGATATTGATACGGAGGTAGTTGAACATTCGTTAATGTTTGCCCTCCTCGAAGCAACAAATATTGGGACAGTTTGGCTAAGGTCCTTCAATTCTTTTTTCTCTCTCTGGCTCTCCATATATGTACATATATGTGTCCTTCTGTTTAAATCTATCTAGCTGGGATGATACATGTGGCACTCTGCTAGGAAGCCAATAAATTACAGAAACGGTAGAGCAGCATGTTGGAATTTCCAATTGAAAACAGAAAACGTTATGGCTCATTGAATATATTTTCCATTTTCCATTACAGTGTCCATATTTGCCCCACATTTCCACATTGACTGAAGGTCAAACGATGCACTGTCAATTTTAAGATACACTTAAAAAAAAGGAACTAACCGAAAATGTGACTTGCCTGCCGGCTGTTCTGGATGGCGAGTCCCAGACCTGTCTTCGGAATGTTTCCTTCTTTCCCATACGTGCAAGGCACTTGTCGGCCAAGATTTATTGCCAACGAACGTGTTGTTTCTCATGTTGGCCAACAGTGGCTTGGCCAAAGGATTACAGCCTGCGGGAAATAGTTTCAGATGAATTCCCCATCATGATTTTATTCGTTATTGCCAAGGTCAAGGCTCAAGAGGTATTCCGGTCTACGAGGTTTGTAATCTTTTAATCCTCAGATGCCAAAAGACTCTTCAGCTAAAAATGTTTTACAAAATGTCCTCCTTAACCTCAAGACTCTTGAGAGTAGAAGTAGTTTTGGCTAAAAGTTTTTAAAGCCACGATACAACTCTATTACCAGAAAGCGAGTCTCCGGGGCATCAAACAGCCATTACTCACATTTTCCACTCTCTCTCTCGCCCCCTTTCGTCCTGACCTGTCTTAAAAGGGAAATATCGTTTTTCTTATGTTTGCTGTATCCTGTTAATATTTCGTAATGCCGGTAAAAATCACAGCGTGTGGTTTTCGCAGCCAACTAAAAACGGCAAGAAAGAAGCATTGCATACATTTTGGCGCTGGTGCCGCTTGCAAAAATTGGCGACCACCATCAGGGTCATAGCCCAAACCTCCACACCACCCAACACACCCACTGCCAACTGTTTTTTGTGCTGGCACCATGCGGTGGCTAAGAAAAAATCTGTTGCATACTGTTTGCGGTAAAACGCAAAAAATGTTATATTTCAGACGCCCGCTGGGAAAATGGGGGAAAATGGAATCCAAGCCGAATCGAAAAATAGGCATGAGACTAAAAAAATGCCTGTTTGATGTTTGGTATGGTGGTTCTGTGTTCTTTTTATAGTACTCGTCCGGAAAAAGTAAGCTTTATTCTCTTCTATGGGCTGTTTAAAGTTGAATGAATGCCTCCTACTTGAGGTAAGAAACTTTTTCGGCAACTATTTTCCAGTCCGGAGATGTAAAGTTGAATGCCACACCTTCGACCCTGGGAGGCAATAATTTAACTTCAACGCAGCAAGACATGCAATTTAATTTTAACAAAACCTGACATTATCACACCAGCCAACAACAGCCTTCTCCTGCCCCGCCTTGGAAGACCTCTCACGCACACACTCTCAGCCAAAGACACACACACACACACACAGAGACTGGTATGGGTTGCAACACAAAGTTAGTAACATAATAAGTAGCAATTTTCGGTTTCCGCTTTCCGGGCCAAGCGGCGGCAACGTCACTGGCTGCAAGCTACCATAAAAATACATAAAATTGCGCCAGCTAAAAGAAAGCCAGCGAGTGCAGGAAGCTTACACACACACAGACCCAGTGAGCTGCAGATCCAAGGCGAGAAACACCAGCCCCGGGGCACTGCCAGGGGACACGGAGAAGGAGCTGGGCTGGGCGTCCGGAATCGGAATCGGAATAGGGCGGGTCTGGTTGCCAAGAAAGTATAGTAACTGCATGCGGAGTAAATTGGAATTTTATAGTTCCAGCCACCAGCCAGAAGCACAGGTGCCAGCAGCTGCTGGTGCCTAGCTCGGCGCGTGTTGCTAACACTGAAACAGAGACCTTAACCACCTCTGGCTGTTCCGGAAAAGGATTTCGCCAGGAAGTGGTAGACCACATCCCAAATGACTATATTTCTGGGTAAATAATTCAAAGGACACTCGTTTGTACTTTTTTTTGACCAAGTCATCCCTTTGTAGAATATTAGTTAGGGAATACGCTTTCTGGGAATCCTTTTCCTGGAACACCAAGTGCGGCTTATCCCGGGAAATGAAGATGCCGCTGACTTTGCAATGGCAGCTAAATTAGTTGCCGGCCACCTTCCGCAGTCTTGCGAAAGTCACTCAAAGCGATGACAACAGGGCGCCGGATGGTGGCTGGGTGGATTTTCCCAGCCGGTCGAATGGTGGCGGTGGGTGGTTGGGTGTGGGTGGTGGCAACAACAAAAGGTTGCCGACGCTCGTTAGCATTTTACAACACTGGCATCGGGTGTAGCACGTACAGAGTCGAGCAGCAGCAGCAGCTCCTTAGATGATTTGTGACCAGCTGCAACTTTTTGTTGCCAACGCCACCGGCAGCCATTTTTGATATTATTTCAGAGCTGCCTCTGCACTTCCGTTTCCGTTTTGGCCTGCGCCTCGACTCGCAGCGTTGCATGTAAATGGGGCTTCCCCTTTTTTTTGCGATCGCTTATCAGCCATGCCAGCAAGGACCTTGCCCACTTGGAGTGAGAGCGAGACGGCGTGTGCGTGTGTGCGAGGGAGAAAATTGAAGTTAATGTGGGTGACTGTTGATTTTATCTTCCCTGTTGACTTGTTGACTTGTCGGGTTAACTGTTGCAATGTTTATGACTTCATTATGCTAATAAAGGACATTATTTTTGCAGTTTTTCGGCAGAGTGGGTTTCCCCGACATTATATAACATTTTAGTGTCAACAAGGCCATGTTTTTGAACGGGATTAGACATTAAATGTTTTATTATATTAAAGCTAACGACCAAAGCTAATATTGGTTCTTTAAAAACTTTAAATTCCACTGCAAAGCTTTGGACCATGGGTCTAGTCGTGTGCAGGTATGACAGCCACAGACATTTGATGCATTTCGCAGGATTGCCTGCACCTCGCTCCGACCACCGGACCTCCGTCCCCTGCCATCAAACAAGCCGATTAGCATACGTTTATCTGAGAGGCTCGCAGAAGCCACCAGACCACGCCACCCTACAAGCCCCCCTTCGTAGCGTTGGTGGTGATGGGGGTTGGTGGAAATCAGCAGATCGTGTCAAAAGCATCAACACAGGGCACCACAAGCTGCAAACGCAAACGCAACCCTAGCCCGAGCCCCAAGCCTAAGCAAACCTCACCGAAAACCCCACCAAAACCGAACCTAACCAAACTAAACCAAAACCTAAATTCGCCGCTCTGTGTCCCGTGTCCGGCTTGCAGACCCGGACACGCTGGCCGCCCATCGCTAATGCGGCGTGAATATGCAAGGAGCCCTGGTCGACGGACGTGGTGATGTCAGCCGGGCCAGCCAGGACGTTATCATCATCAATGCACGATTTTTTGGGCCGCTGTCAGGCTCAAATGTTTGCAGAGCTCTCGCTCTCTCTAGCTCTCTGATACGACTAGCTGCTGGATAGCTGCTTGCTGCTCGCCGGGATTCCCCGTTTTGCTAATGTGCGGTTTGGCGGTCGCCGGGGATTAGCCCAAGCCTTCCTCTTTTCCCGGTGCCCACCGACACACATACACACACACCGGGGACCGGGCATCCATCCACTCACCTGTTTCTGTGTTGACGTTACCTGAAAAATCAAAATTCCGACACGAGTAGATTGTTGGGCATTTCATTACCAGGAATGTTGACGCCCCACTCAGAAAGCGCTTGAATGACAATCCTGAAAAAAAGGGGAATCGGACAAAGGAGCTGACACGTTTACAAACTTAATGTATGGGGGGCAATGAGGTGGTTTTTTAATACAACAAAAGCCAAGAATTCTCTGGAAATTACGCATATATCCTGGGACTCTTCCGTAGACTGCTCTCGGGGGGGCGATACACAAGAAAATGCCATTTAAATGCAAAGCACACATATTTTCGACAGGAGCACTGGAGTCCTCATAAATCTGAAGAAACTTCCTGTCATTCCTTGTCACTTGTTGGGGGTTTTGATTTTATTAAGAATATAAAAGAGTTTCTTGCGAAAATAATACCATCCCAGGTCTTCTAACATACATCGATAAGAAAGAAGAATTTCTTGGAATATCCTTAAAAATAGATATTTTCTTAAAGACAATTCATTCAATTTCTTTGTAAATTATCCTTTTTTTAAGAAGAAAGCTCAGTAGTTAATCGTTTTATTGAATTGTCAAACATATCATAGGAGTATGGTCTCGGAATGCTTTCCAAACATAACTAGCCGTTCGCCAAAACTCTTGGCCCAACTTTTCCACCAAAAGTTCTCATTTACAATCTCTGTTGGCAAAGTGTCTGAAAAAAGCGAAGCCCGAGAAGTTAAAACTGTGGCTCAGATGTCATGGCTCGACTTTTGAGCCAGGAGCCGGGCAAAAAAAACTTTTACTTCTTTCGCGCCCCAAAAACATCCGATGCCAGTGGTTCTGCGAATTCTTTGTTTGCGCATTTGTATGAGTGCCCTGACATGTGTGTGTTTCTGGTGTGGGTGTGGGTGTGCCGGCATTGAGCTGTTTGTCTTTTAATTGTTTGCACTTAAGTCGTTTGTTTGTTTGTTTGTTTGCTTGTTCGTCGTCTGGCTTGTCTGCCTGCCAGGTTATGACTTTTGTGAGAAAAGTCGTTAGGAGAGCGCTCAAGCAAATTACAGCCACAAAGTATGAGGCTTTTTTCGGTGGCATAATGCCGGCGGTGTGGGCTATTCATGAAATCATGTTTTTGGACATAAAACGAAAAATGCCATGCTCAGAAATTCCTAAGATAATTTATTCTCTAGCTAAATGCCACAAAATTTGAAGACACATTCTGTTTTGGCCACATATAACATTGATATATCTGTAGTAAACTACCATGAAGAAAAACTACCAAATACCAATTCTTTTCAAGCACACCAGACCCAAGCATAGAGCCGCATATATTTCCCATCTGAAACACCTGCAATCAAATGCAATGCCAATTGACTTATCTGTGCGGTTGTCCACCGCCAGACTGAAAGTCCGGACTCCGGAAAATCCTTCTTTCTTTTCACATACCAGCGTTCGATCCTCCGACCTGCAATAACCAAATGTTTGCCATGACAAACAACAACCAGGGCCCGGTCAAATGCAATCCGAATCCTTAACCTTAACACTTGGGTAAATTGATACACACATCAAAGTTGCGTTGCAATAGCCTCAAATCTTTCCGTAAATCAAGCAAAATGCAAATTTCACTAAAAGCTGAGGCATTTTCCGCAGGAAAGCGGAGACCGCAAAACCCGAAACCCGGATCCGGAAAAAAAAGGGGGAAAGCCAAAAGCGAATGGCGAAGGGAAAATTGTTGTCCAAAATGGCTGCCAGGTAAACGGACATCGGTGAGGACGCCGAGTGACCAAAAAGGTCCGTTCCCCACCGCCCCCGAATGCCATATTTATCACTTGTATCCCGGCATAGCTTCTCACCCGTCCATTACCAGATTTGGTTTTTGAAATCGCATACGAATGTTGGCCAATTGGATCGGGTTAGCCAAAGGAGTTAGTAGTTTGGCCTAGAATGTAATACGTTATATCCGGTGAATATATCTTTTGTAAAAAATATTTAAAAAATGGTTAAATATTTCTTAGAAAACTATCTTAAATCATGCAGAAAATTTAAATAAAAGTCTAAGGAAATAGTTTAGAAATTAAAAAGATATCAAACTTATCTATCTTGAATGCCTGTCGATTTTAAAGAAACTTTCTTTTTATTTAAAATGGAAAACTTGGCAAGTTGATTTATCGAAATGCTGGATCAAAGGTATTTCACAGTTCCAACTGGACCTGCTAAATGCAATTTTCCTTGCCATAAAATTGGTATTTATTAATCCCCCTCGAGGTCGAAAACAGGACCAAAACTCTTCTCGATTTGGGCTTATTTAATTAAACAAGGAAGCAGGCGTGTTTTATTTCAATTAGCCGTTTCCTCCCGGGGCGAAAGGAAATCGCCGTAGCCAAAGTGGAAGTTGCAACGCACAAAAACCTGTGCAACATAATTAACTGCATGCAACAATTTTCCAGCCACGCCTAACTGCTGCCTGCCACTGCACTGGTGACTGGTAACTGGTGAAAGTGGCAGTCGAAGGGTGTCAGCGGGGGGTCAGGGGTGAGACCATGGTATTAAACCCACTTCGCTGGGGTTCGTTTGCCCCACATGCAATGTACGAAAATGGAAATCTGCATTTAATTTATTGATGCAACAACGGCAACAGCCAGGACGGGACGAATGCGGCTCTGGATGAGGATTTTCGCCTAAATGTATGCAGCGTAAAATTGTTAAATGCGCGCTCAATCTGCATATAGGCGTGGATGCCGAGCCACGCCTCCAGTGCCACAACGCCCACCTCCTTTTGGTCGCCGTGGCACCCGTCGAGCTCGCCGCCTGCATGTTGCCGCCGAAATTGTTTCATTTCCCCATTAAAATGTACAGGCGAAAATGTTAAACACTTTATTGGTGGGCGGGACTGGATGGAGCTGTAGGTGTGGCCGGAGGTGTCTACCTCCGATTGTTGCGGCTGTTTGCCACGTTAGCATATCTGTTTTTCATGTTCGCAGCGCTAATCGGGCCATGCCCGTCTGTTCTGCTTGTCTGACTCGATTTGGGGGATGTCCTTCCCCCATCTATGAAGCGCTTCCTCGCTGCCTTTCTCATGGCCAAAAGTGGCAGTCCACATGGGTTCATTTTAGACGCCAGACAAGTGCACGTCGCACGTTGCAAGAAATGAATTTGGGATTTATTGCACTGACTCGCACGACGACGTTACAGATAAAACTAATGGCTTGAAATATTATCCATAAGATACTTCAACAGGTGCACCTATCTACTTAGTTTAGTGGCAGTTTTAATTTTACAATTTAAATCCATATTTGTAGTCAAAAATATATAGCTGCAAACCATGACTAGTTTTTGAACAGAATACCGGCAGCTACAAAATAGAAAACGAGTTAGTGTTCCGTTTGAATCGAATTTGTCGTCAAAGAACCTTATTGAATAATGCTTTTTACAAAATGTGTACTTGGACTTTTTCATATTTTTTCTATGCACAGTTTTTTTCATACACATATGTATCTCACTCTGGTCATTTGCTGTTTTTAGTTTTCAACATTGAAACTTTTTGGTGTCTTTGTTTACTTTGGTTTCAGTTCAGCCGCCTGCCTTTGTGGGGAGCCTGTCTCCAATCCTCTATCCTAATATAACTAGTATTCTGGCTAGCGGCCAGATATCGGCCCCAGCCTCTATATAAAGCCATATATATTTGTACAGCCGTCTCTGAACCGAATCGAATCACCCTCCTGTGGCAGCGAGTGGAGTAAAGTTGAGTCGCAACCTTTTTGATTAGATTACGCAACGTAAAACTGGTTTGCAAATTGAATAAATGACTTTTGCGTTGCCAATATAAAACGTGTTTGAAATTTTTGATTAGGTAAACACACACAGGACGCGATTTTAGACCTTTCAGGCGCACCAACAGAAACATAAAAAAAATAGAAAACAACAAACAACAGCGGCGACAAAATGAACCGAAATGGCAAAGGCCCAGGACATGGAAGCCAAAATGTTCCGGACGAACTGCGATTTTTCCCGAGTCACTTTAGAGAAGGAACCCTGCGAACCGAATGTAATTTTTCAATTTTGTTCGGTGGCTATGGGCGGCTTTGTGGTAAACGTGTTTTTTCGGAAACAAGAGGGGTCCAATTAAAATTCATTAAGCGTAAATTAACATTGAAGTCGGTCATCATAAATTAACTGCCCAGAATCGGGCCATTAGGGAGAGCAGGCCAATTGAATGGGTATTTGTGATGCTAATCAGATCCTGGAGTTTAACAAGGTTGCCATAATAATTTTAGTTTACTAAAGTGGGTTTTAAGGCAATATATAAACCATTTATACGAGAAATGAATATTTATAAAGAAGTATTTTCTAAAAAAGTAGTTTGAAAGATGATCTCATTATTTAGAAAGTGCATTTCGAAAATTACGTTTAAGAATGCAAAAGAACTCGATGTTGCCAAGTTTCAGAGGCGTTTAAATCGTGTAAGCTCGATTCCAATTCCAGCTTTAATGAGCTGTGTAATATTTGCATTTTGTTCACACCATGAAGCACTAATTTCTAGAGGACTTCCAGAGCCAGAGCCAGAGCCAGCGCCAGCGCCATCGCCAAGAAGTAGGCGACGCTTTATTTTTCTTGGCAGAATGCCGTGCAACAAATGTGCCGCAATTGCTTTAGCCTTTCTGGCCGAACACTTTTTCCTGCCAGCTTGGCAATCAAAGAAAGGAAATAGGAATCGGAATCGGAGATACAAGGGACAACGACGGCGACATAAATCCATTACAGATTGTGAATGCGGAATAAATCAGTGGCCATAATTCAATATTAAATCACTCAAACGCCAGGTTAAACCAATTCCAAATAGTGAATGCATCTCGGGTCACAACAAGCAGAACAATTAGTGTGTCACTCACTGCGGCGGAGAAAGCATGTAAAACGACGAATGGAAGTGAAATGAGAAATGGGAAAATGGCTTTGGCTTGGCTTGCATGCAGGCTCCGCTCTTAGCCAAATGAAAACCTCAAATGTGAAAGCCCTTTCCACTGGCTGGATGCTGGCTGGGTTCAGTTGCTGCCTTGGATATCTCTGCCTTCTCCGGCAAAGTCAACAAAATATTTCAAAATAATAAATGTGTCCATTGGAGCTGGGATCTGCTGTGGTGTAGCAGCAGCAGCAGCTTCAATGACAAAGTGCTTGCAAACGCACAATATTTGTCTAGGTCATGCATATCACAATCCGGTCTGCAGGACGGCGAAGCTTCAGGGACAGGTGAGCCAAAGGCGGGCTGCAGACCGGGAGGGAGGGACTGAACACCTCATTTTCCTATCGCAGCGATTTCAATCCAGTTTGCCAGTTAAATGCAAACAAAACACAAAGGCAAATACACAAAACGCAAGACATATTAATCAGTGCAGGGACAGGTGTTGGGACAGGGTCAAGTGAGGGGAGGAAAGCGAGAGACCGATAGATGTACAAGCAATTTCCAGCATTGGCTTCGGTTGGCCAAACAAATAAATTGCAATTTGTGTAATCTTAACACCTAGAGGCCAAAATCAATGGAGAACAAAGTCCTCCAAGTCACACACTGTCGCAGTTGGACACACACACCCACATACTAACACACATGAGTGTAAATATATGCGTTAAGGTATCAGGTGTTTGGCAAAATATTTACAATCAAGCACAAAGCCAGAAAATGCATTGGGACTCTACGGCATTGTTCTACGTGGGCACTCCATGGTAAGGGAAACGATTATACGATTAGGATTAGGACGAGAGGCTCAGAGGCATGAAACATTGCTGGTTCTCAGATCAGAAAGGTACATATAATATTCTCCGATCGCAAAGTAATCAGCAATCATAAAAATACAATAAAAATTGAAAAATCAAAGAGCCTCCTTCTGCAACACATTTAAGGAAAATAAAGTTTATTAAAGTTTGTTGTAGGCGGCCCAAATTAATTAATTGTAAAATGATTAAATGATTAGTTTTGAAGAATTCCATTTATAAGTAATCCTTAATCCATTTTAGATTCCTTACAATTTTTTCGAATACAACATAATTTCCATTTTCCTGGTAGCTCCATATACCCAATAAAAAGTATTGGTTCCTCTCGGTGGGACAGACTAGAGGTGCTCCCTTAAGATTCCTGTACGGATAAGGGATAACACGTGACTTGATCATTGCATCACGTCCATTAATGGCTGCTGTCTTTGTGGGTATGTCTAGTTTAAGAACAATGTTTTCCTTTGGATCAGACATAGAATATTTATTTATTTTCCATCCTGTGGCAAAACATCTAGTAGTGTTGAGCTTCGAGCTGCCGAGGTCATGGAACATGCAGATGGGAACTATATGCCTAGTTCGCGAAAAGGCGCTCTCCAGGATAAGTAGGACTAAGTTGTTTTTCAATGTTGTCGAAACATACTTTTTGTGAATAATGATATCTTTGACTAGACGGTTTTCGTGTGGGACTATTTCGTTAGTCGATAGAAGGTCCCAGTCGCCGCCACTCACCGTGAGGTTCCCATTTAAAGTCAAGCAGTTGGCCGCCGACAGGACTACTGTGTGGCTAATCAGGACACCGTTGCAGATGTGTTTTGATTCCGAGTCCAGAATGGCAACTACCCAGGGATACTGCGCAAAGCTAGTTTCTTGGTTTTTGCTTTGTACGGTCATGTAAAGACCATCTTCATTGGTAATGCCGCACTGATCATGTGTTAAATCGACATCAAGTGGGGGGCTCTGTAAATTCAAAAAAAGAGTAAAATTATTCAAAATATTTTCCATGATGCTTACTGATTCTATAATTTTGCTTCGCTCACAGCACGTTTCCAAATAATGGCACTCGCCTCGTGGTTTATTTAAATCAATGTTTAGTTTTGGAGTACGAATCCCTGTTGCACACTGGTTTAGTTTTACACAGAATTCATTTATCATTGACCTGCACGGTTTTGCAAATATGGGATTTGCAGTGGTTGTAGTTGTAGGTGCATATCCGATAGGGTCGCCACCAATATCGTATTCATAATCAGATTCATTATATTCATCTCCAACTGATAATCCGAAAAGATTCCCATTTAATAGAATCAATAGAAGAAGAACTTGGGTTTTAGGAGTTTTTCTCATTTCAAAAATGTTTTCTTTCAAAAAACTACAATTCAGAGCGAATGATTATCGACGACTGTATCGCATTAAGAAATTCTCACAAATGTGATTATACAAGCGAACACCAGACGCATTAAAGCTGGACCCAAATTTCCACTTATATATAAAACAAATATTAAAACAGAAAAAATGAAAAAATTCTTTAAGAAAAAGAATTGGGGATCACCCCAGAAAAAATACTTATAAATAATCATTCCCAAAAGATAACGCGGGGCAAACCGAATACATTTTTTACGTCGCCCCTCGATAACCTAAACGATGTGTCTAATATGAAAATTTCTAAGAATTTCAAAAATTTTTATAATCAAATTCGTTCCAAGAACTTAATAAAAAGTTGCTTCCTTTAAGTTTTGCTTAGTAATTTGCTTAGTACATAGTCCCACTTTGTTTTTTATTGACAGCTTTTCCTAAAAAGAACTAATTAGACCACAAGCTAACATAAAACACTAAAAAGATATTATATATTTTGAAGCTTCTATTTTTTCTTCTGAATTTTCATCTTTAACCCATAAAAAGACCATTTATTCTAGCCCATAAAGCCAACGTTTCGATGGAGAATCAACACTCTAAGATGGCCCTGAGGCCAGAGCACCAAAGGGTCTAACCAGAGTGCTTAAGTGCCTAAGCGCTCCATGATGAATGCAGGCCCGACTTAAGCTTAACCCTAAAAGCGCATTTTTTAATTTCGGATCCTTGCCACTTGCCACCAACTCCTCATCCTTTTAGCAACTCTTTCCGGTGAGGCTTAAAAGCTTTAAAGGAATTTATTGCAAACACTTTAAGTATTTTTCGTGCAGCTTGGCGATGTTTCTGCTCTTTATATATTCCAGTATATGTACATACGTATGTATGTAAGGGCAAAAATTATTCGCTTGGGTGTAAAGTGAAAGCAGCTAGAAAAACAACAAAACACTTGCAATGAGCAACAGTAAATGGCATCAACGGAACGAAAGTGCTGGAGAAAGTGGAGAAATGCGTAGGTGTGCGTGTGCTGAACGTTATTTACAATGAGAATTTTATGGCGAAAACATTGGCCAGACCCGACGCCAGTCCGGGCCACATTTTAGCCGTTGCAGCCAAGCCTTTCAATATCTTCACACTTTTGTTTTTAGTTGTAATGCTTTCTCCATGCATGTGCCATCGCCAACGACATATGCGATGAGAGTTTTGTCTCAAAAACGCAATACAATTGCACTTAATGGCCCTAGTCCTGTGCCTTGCAAGTAAATTGCCTCCGAGGTTGCTTGGCTCCAGCTGCCTGGCAAAAGAAAAATGGCCAAGCCACTACACATCGACGGAGTTGAAAGGACACCAGGCAACAGGACCTTGACAATCTGGCCTGAAATGTACGAGCTCTGCTTGGAGTTTTCCCCAGGAATTTATGGGAATGGTAAGCACAAGGAAAATATTTACACATTTGCTTTCACTATTGTTTTTAATGATTTTGCAGAAGTTTTTAAATTAGTTACTGGTTTGAAAGCGATGGAAAGTAAATAAATGATTAGTTAAATGATTTACGGTCCAGGTATCGCCATTCATAATTAACAAATATTTAACCTCAGCACTTTCCCAGCTAATCGATTTTATCGGTCCAGTGTTTTCATTTCAAAGCCGCAATCTTTTTTTGTTGTTCTTTTTTTTCGTAAGCCCGCGAATTAATTATCAACTTTTTCTCATGGCCTTAGTTTGTTTTTTTTGGCAATATGCAAATATTTTGCAAGGAATTTGACACTTTGGCCGTCCAGGGAAAATCAGTGCATTCTTTTTATCCAAAGCAATAAATAAGTTATTAGGAATTTCCACAAAAAGGTACAAATAGGAAAAATTTACGGTTTTTGTACATTGTCAAAGTTTAATTAATTTTCACATTTGTGCTTTTGTTTTTGTTGGCAAAAATTAAAAATTAAATTCCTGTAAAAAGTAGAATCAAACCAAACATTGACAATTGCAAAGGATACATTGTAAAAAGTGGAAAAGCTTAAAAAAAATCCAGTCTTTGAACGAATTTTTATTTTGACGTTTTTGTATCGGTATAAAGCGTTGTTGGTTTTACGTTTTTGACGTCCCAGGTATTCTTTCGCCTTTATTTCGCCTAATTAATGTCGTCTATAAGCTCATCAGGCAACGGATAAACATTAAACGAACTCAAACTGCATTTCAATTGATTTATGTTAATTACTGTTTAACAAAATACGCCTGACTGATTGCTAAATTGATTTTAAATGATATGCAAATACAGAAAAAATCAACTCGGCCACATAAAAAAGGAAATCATTCAACGCGCCAATGACGATAATGACAATCTATTTTATCGCACTGATTGCTGTCGGTGTTGCAATTATATGCAAAGAGTTAAAAGTGAGTTGGAAAAACGGTGAAAATGGTTCGAAATGGAAAGCTAACCGCAGTATTTGTTAACATTGATTGCATCCTTTTGTTCGAAAAAAATGCCAGAGCTTAGGTAGGAAAGCTTTTGCTAATTTCAAGAAATTTTTAAGGTAATATTACACAGAGGTAGTTGATCCATCTAGTACATCTATTTGACCTTAATAAAAACGTTGTAAAGTTTACAATGGTCGAATTAAGCGGCCAGATCGTGTTTCATCTGGTATCGGGTAATGAAGGATGAGTAATTAAGGACTTCTATCCTATGTCGGCGATTAGGTTATGATGGGGGCCCGACAATAGGCCCTATTGACTTGTTGTCGGGGACTCAGCTGTCAAGAACAGCAACTTGGGGGGGCTGAGATAATGTCCTGCTGCGTCGGGCAGGCATTCCTGGGTTTCAGGCCTACCAATGCTCTGTTTCACGGCGGGAAAGCAACTTGCAGCCGACTTGGCCCCAAAATGCAGATGCGTGTGTGTTGGTTTTGTGTCTTGGCCGAATGCCAGCACACAAAACTTGCCATAAATCCAGTGGCAGCATATAATTAATAAGGATTAATTGTGCACCCGAACTTGTGCAGCGACAATGTCACACACAAATACAGATGCACACCAAGACAAAGGCCAACACAATGTGTGGTATGAGGGGCATGGGAAGCTGGGGGCAAATGGAAATGGTATGGCCGCAGTCACAATTTAATTAATTAATAGCACAACTTTAGGCAACCTGCATGAGTGTGTAAGTGGGTGTGTGTGCTTAGTATCTGAGTGCAAAGGGAAATTTGCTGGGAACCGATAAGCAAAACTCGAACTCAGAAAATTATTTCCGGCATGTGTTTGTGGAAGAAATATTCTTGTAAAATGTTTGCCTTAATTAACAGATTCGGATCATGGCTCTTTATTAGAAAGCTAATTGCCAAAATACTAGCATTCCGTAAAGTAATATTGAATCAAATTATATGCATATGCTGCTTCAAATTATATATTTTGTAAGGGAGAGCGTAGAACCACAGGGTCATGGGGTACTAGCGCCACCTAGCGGGAGGTAGCTGCTGCAAGTGGCAACATTATATCCTAATTTATCGGGAATCTGCAAGACTGCATTTTCGTTAACGTAGAGTCTTCTACGAATCCCAGCTCTAGCCCCGGCAGGAGGCCATTGCTAAACGCTCCATGCTTTCTTTTCGAAACCATACCTTGACCTGAAAGGTTGCATCTAGAGAAAGGTCCTAAGCTGCCATAAAAGGAATAGAGTCCCGATCCGTGTCTCATTTTTTTTTTGCGAGGGACGAGGCTTATTATTGTGAAACAGTGGACAGTGGAAGCGTTTTGGCCAGATTCTGGCCCAATTACATAGTTTTTCCCCAGACCCATAAGGGTAAGTTCGGATGAGGTGCAGAGCAAAGCAAGTGAATATGCTCTCACACAAACATTTTTTTTGTTCTTATCTCAGGTAGGGAACGGCGTCTTCAAATAATCTTCAAATAATCTCTGCCGTGGAGACAAAAACGAGCAGAGCAAAATTGATCCCCGCTCCAAGCTCAGTTTATCTTTGGCACGGTCTCCGTACGGTTCGTCGGGCACATAATTCCCGGTTTGGGGAAGAGGGGACAACTCCCCCCAAAACCACATGGCGATCTAAGCGTTATAAGTTTCCTAAGAGAACCCAAATCGTCGTCGGGAAATCAAAGTTTTTATTTTATTTATTTTTAAGTGTCGCAACCAATGAATTAATGCAGAAATGAAGAAATAGTGGGAAAAAACCCTCCCTTTACAGTTAACCGCAAATAATAATGTAGTCTTAAAAACCTCAAAAATCCAAGAAAAGTAGAAAAATATTTGCAAATATTCTTAATAAAAAACAAGAAAGGAAAGCTAACTTCGGGCGGAGCCGAAGTTTATATACCCTTGCAGCTAAAACCGGATATATATCGCAAACATCGGATATAGTTGGCCGATCCTTATGAAATTTGGTAGGATGGATCAAAATATAATCTGTACCAAGTCCCAGCTTTCTATCTTCAAAAACACAAAAGTTGGGTCATTTCCGATCGTTCAGTTATATGGCAGCTATAGGATATAGTCGGCCGATCCTAATGAAATTTGGTAGGTTGGATCAACTAACCAAAAATAGAGTCTGTACTAAATTCCAGCTTTCTATCTTCAAAAACACGAAAGTTGGATCATTTCCGATCGTTGAGTTATATGGCAGCTATAGGATATAGTCGGCCGATCCTTATGAAATTTGGCATGTCGTATTATTTTGCCAAAAATAGCTCTCATGTCAAATTTGAACTCTCTAACTCTAAAAACACCAAAGTTATACCATTTCCGATCAATCAGTTATATGGCAGCTATAGGATATAGTCGGCCGATCCCGGCCGTTCCGACTTATATACTGCGTGCAAAGGAAAGAAGGGTGTGTGCAAAGTTTCAAGACGATAGCTTTAAAACTGAGAGACTAGTTTGCGTAGAAACAGACAGACGGACAGACGGACAGACGGACAGACGGACAGACGGACATGCTCATATCAACTCAGGAGGTGATCCTGATCAAGAATATATATACTTTATAGGGTCGGAGATGTCTCCTTCACTGCGTTGCACACTTTTGGACAAAATTATAATACCCTCTGCAAGGGTATAAAAAAAAAAATCTCTAAAATCATGAAATATGTATAAGTGAGTAAACGATTAAAAGTTTAATAAGTAATAACCTAACGGTAAAGAATATGTAGAGAATGAAACAAAAAAAAAAAATTTTTGCGTAAGGCGTTGTAAAATAAGTTATCAGTAGGGAAGTCTAAGAATCATGTAAAGGAGGATTTTAAAAGAAAAAAAAAGAAAAAAAGAAGTTAAAGTTTGTGTGTGCAAAATTTTGGTTGCTTGTGTGTTTGCCGAGTTTTCCTCTTGTGTCAATTCTTTTTACATTCGATTAACAGAATTTACAGCATCACCGCCAACGAATGGAAGCGCTTTCATCATTGGAATAATTAGGGTGAGCCATGTTAAACCATTTAATTTAAATTTTCGGCATTCTTATTTTAATTATTTCTGTTACCGAAATTTATGCTACACGATCACTTGAATAGTTGAATACAATTAGCCTCCCACAAAAAAATGTAGAATTATTAAATAAAAATATATATATATTGAGTTAAATTGAAGTAAACACAAGAACAAAGTTAAATAATGAATTCAAGTAAATTAAATATGAAAAGAAAATCAAAATTACCTATTAAACACTTATACCTATTTTTTTTTGTATAACTTATCTTCCAAGTTTTATTAAAATACACTTTAATTTTAGAATATTTTATGAGCCGATCAAATGTATATCCTATCTTTACTTTTATTATATAAATAAACCCATATTATAATGTCTGAGTAAATAACCCTTTTTAACTCCATGCTGACCCAAGAGCCGTCGTAGGTTCAACATATTAAAAGGGGCCTAATGCGTGATTTTATCGGAAGAGCATTGGCCATGGTAGGGAGGGCTAATAACACCCCCATTTACATCTAGGGGCGTGGTATGTCTAGCGAGAAGTTCTATTTCCTTTTTCTCATCCGTCTGTCCGATTTTCATGTTATCTCTTTTCCGGCCGATTTTGAATCGTTACCAATTCGCACGCGATAAATTTTAATTATTAAAGATACAAGTGAGCACCCGTAATCTGTGTCCTCTAAAGAACACCACGACATTTGCCGACGAGACATAGCCGGAATTCAACGCGTGCGGGACAAACAGTTTGCATGACCACCAGCTCAACGTTGTTCGTTACAGGAATAATATCTAAAATAATTATGGCGCCCAACGTGGGGCTTTACTGTACAGTGAAACCCACTCAATAGCATGAAAATACTAATCTTTTATAATCCTTTTCTATTCTATTTCTGTAAATTTTCCTAGTCAGGTGGGTCAAGTCTTTCATTCGCATAGGAATGCAGTGTTTATACTTTCATAAATAGTAAAACCTGACCACGAAGAAAGTTTGGCGCAGCTGTCCCTTTGTAATTTTTTCTTTAAAATCTTTCTTAACATAAGCCAAGTGCTTCGGACTTTAGTCAATTAGCATTCACTATATGTTAGGGCTAACCGCGCTTGGCGTAGCGACAACTAATTTAAATTAGATCCGACAAGTCATCACTGCAGGAAAACAGAGCTAATGCCCGCGAGCAATAGCCTGGCCGCGGTTTAGATTTAGGACTAATATGATTTGTTTAGTTTTTTTGGAATCTGACAGATTGGAAAGTGCTTGGAACTACAATCCTCAAAAAAAAAAAAAAAAAAAAAAAAAAAAAAAAAAAAAAACTGTTAGTAGTTGAGGTTGGCCACGCTTTAAATAATCGAACCAGGTCAAATGAGCAAATCACCTTTATTTTTCCTCTTTCTCAGAACGTCTCAAATAAACATACATAAGAGCTTCGACAATGAGCTCTTGGTTAAGCATGGAGTAATTTAATTTATATATATTTTTATATTTTTATAAAACATCTTTTCGCACCCATTATACATATATGTACACCTATATCTTACATATATCATACACATCTTTTCGCCTATTTTACAAATAATTATTACACGACTATAAGGTTGGAGAATTTGAAATAAGAGTTAGGTTTATTTTTTTTAGTTTGGTTTTTGGTTAGAAAAGTCCGAGAAGTATCGTATATATCAGAGACTTTATTTAGTTTTAATTTATGTGAGGCAAAATAGTACAATAAATCTAGCTTTTCAATACCAAGCAGTCAAGATTGAGTTTAGTGAAATGGGTCTTGATCATTCGGATACCGAAGAGGCAAGTGGTTCAACAGAGTTCTGTACGTTGTGGGCGAACTTCGTCCACGGAATTGTTTAAAACCAAATGTGGGCATAGTTTTCATTAAATCTGTATAAAAACGCATTTTGCAAAGGATAGAAATGGTCCTGTCTGCAAGGCATCCTGCCAAGGAGAATCTGTCGGAAGACCAGATAGTGTTGCACAATATACAAGGCAGAAAGGGTCGCAAGTTCACAGGTAGAAAGCGTTGAACAAAGAGTCGCTGACATGGAGAATCGAGGGCAGACTAGTGGTCGCGAAAGCATGGTCGCATGCTGCAGGATGCAGTAAAAAGGATGCAAAACGAGTTGCTTACATAGTTGACAGAGAAAATATCCCTCTTAATTCATTCGAATTTGGCAGGCTGGAGACAAGAAGCTACACCTTGACGTGTAGCTAACGCAAGTCCGTCGTTTGACCATCTGCTACGTGTAGATGCGGGTCAACCTAGTGAGATAAAGGAGCCGGTTAACCCAAACTATTCACCCAGGTCAAACCTTTCTGACCTTCCAAAACGACCCGATAAGGTCTCTCATATAATGAATGGGTGGATGTTGCGTTTTAGTGGTGCCGAGGGTGGAATAAATGTAGATAATTTTATTTACAGAGTTCAGGCTTTGACTTGCCAGACACTTGGCGGAAATTTTGATATCCTCTGTGGAAATGCAAGCGCGCTGTTCGAAGGGAAAGCCGATGATTTCTTCTGGCGGTACCATAAATCTGTTCGAACTGTGAGATGGGACGATTTGTGTACTGCTCTCCGCCGTCAGTTCAGGGATACGAGAACTGATGTAGACATCCGAGAAATGATCAGGGATCGTAAACAGAAAGAAAGGGAAAGTTTCGACTCTTTTTATGATGCGGTGGTCCAACTGACAGATAGCTTAGAGGATCAGATGGGGGAAAGGGAGTTAATAGAAATCCTTCGGCGAAATTTAAGACCCGAGATAAGGCACGAGATCTTAAATATCTCTATTAATTCTAATAATGTCACGGCTTCGCGAAATTTGTAGAAAGCGGGAGTGTTTTCTGGACGAGCTTAAGAGAGAGCAGGTCTACAAAAAGGGACCGCCATTCAAGAGCCACGTGTCTGAGCTCCTTGAAGATTCTCATGACCCAACCGAGTCAGAATTTTTCGATGAGCCGGAAGGAACTGTGGAGGCCATATCCTTAATCTGCTGGAATTGCAGAAAAGAAGGACATAGGTACCAGGACTGCACAGCGACACGAAAAGTGTTCTGTTATGGTTGTGGGGCTCGAAATACCTACAAACCATCGTGCCAAAGGTGTTTAAAAAACATACAACAGAACACCCAAGTTGTTCGTTCGCGGACTGTTCTGAAGGCGCAAGGAACGAACACGGAGAATCAGGAAGCATAGAGGTCAAGGAGAGTATTCCTGAGAAGGATATCCTTGAACCAACTGAGGCCACTTCGGAAGGTTGGCACCAGAGGGTTTCTATGGTTAATAAGTTTAGTAATAGGGGTACGAGCAAAAATATTAAAAATTTTAGGATTACAGCTAAGTCTAGAAATTCAAACAGGTTAAGAAAATTTTGGAGAGTCACTAAAGATCTGTGTGCGCTCCGAAAAAGTTGTGTCGATAAACGGCCGTATGCAGCAGTAAAAGTCCTAGGCAAGGAAGTGAGAGGGCTGATGGATACAGGAGCAGCAATGAGCTGTATAGGCGGACGATTTGCACAAGAAGTTTTAGGAAGCGGAGTGCCCATTCGTAGAGTATTTACGAATATTTCGACGGCAGACGGCAGCAAGCAAAACATTGTCGGCCGAATAAAGACAGAGGTGGAGTACAAAGGCAATAAAAAGCTTTTGGAATTATATATAGTTCCTTCGTTAGCGCAGGATCTCTATTTAGGCATAGACTTTTGGAACCTTTTTGATCTATTACCTCAAGAGATTCAGATTTCGGAGCTGAGCGCCCACGAGATATCTGATGATCAGAGAAGAAGTCTGCAACAGGTGGTAGGCAAGTTTCCATCGTTTGAGGTATCGGGGCTAGGTAAAACAAGCCTTCTGTCGCATCAGATCGATGTTGGAGATGCGAAACCCATTAAGCAGAGGCATTTTCCTGTCTCTCCAGCAGTAGAAAAATTACTCTATGCAGAAGTAGATCGAATGCTGCAGCTAGGGGTAATTGAGGAATCCGACAGCGCCTGGTCATCACCGGTAGTCCTGGTTCAAAAGCCCGGGAAGGTTAGGCTTTGTCTAGACAGTCGCAAAGTGAACGCGGTATCTGTTAAGGACGCATACCCGTTGCCACAAATTGACGGTATCCTTAGTCGGTTGCCCAAAGCTAATTTCATTAGTAGTCTAGACCTCAAGGACGCATTTTGGCAGATACCATCAGATCAAGCGTCTAGAGATAAAACAGCCTTCACGATCCCTGGGAGTCCACTTTACCAGTTCAAGGTGATGCCGTTTGGACTCTGCAATGCGGGACAAACGATGTCACGTCTGATGGATAAGGTTATCCCAGCAGCCTTACGAAATGAGGTCTTCATTTATCTCGATGATCTCCTTATAGTTTCCGAAAGCTTTGAAGCGCATATGGAAATACTTACGACAGTTGCAGATTGTATCCGAAAAGCAGGCTTGACTATTAATGTTAAGAAAAGTCATTTCTGCGTGCAACAGGTCAAGTATTTGGGTCATTTAATTGGGGAAGGTGTTATACGCACGGACCCAGATAAAGTGGCTGCGATTGAAAAATTTCCATTGCCAAAAACCCTTAGGAGTCTGAGAAGTTTTTTTGGTATGGCTGGCTGGTATAGAAAGTTTATTGAAAATTTTGCTACAATCGCGGCACCGTTGACCGATTTATTAAAAGCAAAGAAAAAGTTTAGCATGACGGATGAGGGAAGAGAGGCTTTTGAGGAACTAAAGCGTAGATTATGTTCAGCGCCAGTCCTTAGAAGTCCAGATTTCAACAAGCCTTTTTATATTCATTGCGACGCAAGTAAAAGCGGGGTAGGAGGCGTTTTGGTCCAAAAGACAGAGGAAGGTGATGAGTACCCAATCGCATATGTATCCAAAAAGCTCAATAAAGCCCAGAGGAATTACTCTGTAACTGAGCAAGAGTGTCTTGCGGCGATCATAAGCGTGAAGCGCTTTCGTCCGTATGTAGAAGGCCACGAGTTCACCATTGTTACAGATCACGCATCGCTCAAGTGGTTGATGAACCAGACGGATTTGCATTCGCGGTTAGCAAGGTGGGCCCTTAAGTTACAGGCTTTTAGATTCACGATTGAGCATCGGAAGGGGTCACTGAATGTTGTTCCTGATGCACTCTCGAGGCTAAACGAGGACGAATTAGCAAGCATAGACGCCTCTAATGGCTTGTTAGTGGATACTTCCTCCGAACATTTCCGTAGTCCTGAGTATATTGGTCTGATAGACAGTCTAAGAGCCAATTGCTCGAAATTCCCGGACTTAAAGGTTGTGGACGGCTTAGTGTATAGGCGCTCAGAACACGCAACAGGTGAACCGCTCCACGACGTGTACATTTGGAAGCTTTGGGTACCCGTTCAGCTGGTAGGCGAGGTTTTGAAGAACGCGCATGATCATCCGCTTGCAGCTCACGGCGGAGTTCACAAGACTCTAGAGCGAATTAGACGCTATTATTATTGGCCCGGTTTAGTGGGAGATGTGAAGGCGTATATTGGCGGGTGTGAATCTTGTAAGACCACTAAGGCACCCAACAGTCCTCTTAGACCTCCAATGGGTAAAGCGCCAGAGTCGGAAAGATTCTTTCAGCGGATCTATATCGATTTCCTGGGTCCGTATCCGCGTTCAAAGAGTGGGAATATTGCTATTTTTATAGTTTTAGACCACTTTTCGAAATTTGTATTTGTTAAGGCCGTGAAGAAACTGGAAGCGTCGGTCATAATAAAATATTTAAGAGAAGAATTGTTTCATCTTTGCGGAGTCCCGGAGACAATTATATCTGACAACGGCTCACAATTTAGATCGGAACAGTTTCAGAAGCTTTTGAGGGAGCATAGAATTTCTCACAAGCTGACTGCCATTCATTCGCCCCAAGCAAATGCGTCAGAACGCGTTAACCGATCCATAATTACTGCAATACGTTCTTATGTAGACATCAGTCAAAGAGACTGGGACGCAAACTTAAGCAGCATTTGTTGTGCTTTAAGGTCAGCTACACATTCGGCTATTGGTACGTCACCCTACTATATGGTATTTGGCCAGCATATGGTAACGTCAGGTGGGACATATGCCTTGCTAAGATCGCTTGAAGTACTGCAGGATAGAGGGATATCTTTTACTAGAGAGGATTCGCTGGAATTGGCTCGAGGCAAGGCAAAGAAACTTTCACAACAACAGGATAGCAAGAACAGAGAACGTTATAATCTGAGATCGCGAGAAGTGAACTTTTCTAATGGCCAAGAGATATTTCGCCGTAACTTTAAGCAAAGCTGCTTTCAAACCGGCTACAACGCAAAGTTAGGACCAGCATTTTTAAAGGCACGAGTGCGACAGAAGTTGGGGAACTCTTATTATGAGATCGAGGATCTCCAAGGTAAATTGGTCGGACGCTATCATGCAAAAGATTTGCGCCAGTAATTATGGCGGGATCAGCCTTGTTGGGTTCACCACCAAGTCTGATCTTGGCGGGGGGGTGTTGTAAGGGAGAGCGTAGAACCACAGGGTCATGGGGTACTAGCGCCACCTAGCGGGAGGTAGCTGCTGCAAGTGGCAACATTATATCCTAATTTATCGGGAATCTGCAAGACTGCATTTTCGTTAACGTAGAGTCTTCTACGAATCCCAGCTCTAGCCCCGGCAGGAGGCCATTGCTAAACGCTCCATGCTTTCTTTTCGAAACCATACCTTGACCTGAAAGGTTGCATCTAGAGAAAGGTCCTAAGCTGCCATAAAAGGAATAGAGTCCCGATCCGTGTCTCATTTTTTTTTTGCGAGGGACGAGGCTTATTATTGTGAAACAGTGGACAGTGGAAGCGTTTTGGCCAGATTCTGGCCCAATTACATAGTTTTTCCCCAGACCCATAAGGGTAAGTTCGGATGAGGTGCAGAGCAAAGCAAGTGAATATGCTCTCACACAAACATTTTTTTTGTTCTTATCTCAGGTAGGGAACGGCGTCTTCAAATAATCTTCAAATAATCTCTGCCGTGGAGACAAAAACGAGCAGAGCAAAATTGATCCCCGCTCCAAGCTCAGTTTATCTTTGGCACGGTCTCCGTACGGTTCGTCGGGCACATAATTCCCGGTTTGGGGAAGAGGGGACAACTCCCCCCAAAACCACATGGCGATCTAAGCGTTATAAGTTTCCTAAGAGAACCCAAATCGTCGTCGGGAAATCAAAGTTTTTATTTTATTTATTTTTAAGTGTCGCAACCAATGAATTAATGCAGAAATGAAGAAATAGTGGGAAAAAACCCTCCCTTTACAGTTAACCGCAAATAATAATGTAGTCTTAAAAACCTCAAAAATCCAAGAAAAGTAGAAAAATATTTGCAAATATTCTTAATAAAAAAAAAAAAAAATCTCTAAAATCATGAAATATGTATAAGTGAGTAAACGATTAAAAGTTTAATAAGTAATAACCTAACGGTAAAGAATATGTAGAGAATGAAACAAAAAAAAAAAATTTTTGCGTAAGGCGTTGTAAAATAAGTTATCAGTAGGGAAGTCTAAGAATCATGTAAAGGAGGATTTTAAAAGAAAAAAAAAGAAAAAAAGAAGTTAAAGTTTGTGTGTGCAAAATTTTGGTTGCTTGTGTGTTTGCCGAGTTTTCCTCTTGTGTCAATTCTTTTTACATTCGATTAACAGAATTTACAGCATCACCGCCAACGAATGGAAGCGCTTTCATCATTGGAATAATTAGGGTGAGCCATGTTAAACCATTTAATTTAAATTTTCGGCATTCTTATTTTAATTATTTCTGTTACCGAAATTTATGCTACACGATCACTTGAATAGTTGAATACAATTAGCCTCCCACAAAAAAATGTAGAATTATTAAATAAAAATATATATATATTGAGTTAAATTGAAGTAAACACAAGAACAAAGTTAAATAATGAATTCAAGTAAATTAAATATGAAAAGAAAATCAAAATTACCTATTAAACACTTATACCTATTTTTTTTTGTATAACTTATCTTCCAAGTTTTATTAAAATACACTTTAATTTTAGAATATTTTATGAGCCGATCAAATGTATATCCTATCTTTACTTTTATTATATAAATAAACCCATATTATAATGTCTGAGTAAATAACCCTTTTTAACTCCATGCTGACCCAAGAGCCGTCGTAGGTTCAACATATTAAAAGGGGCCTAATGCGTGATTTTATCGGAAGAGCATTGGCCATGGTAGGGAGGGCTAATAACACCCCCATTTACATCTAGGGGCGTGGTATGTCTAGCGAGAAGTTCTATTTCCTTTTTCTCATCCGTCTGTCCGATTTTCATGTTATCTCTTTTCCGGCCGATTTTGAATCGTTACCAATTCGCACGCGATAAATTTTAATTATTAAAGATACAAGTGAGCACCCGTAATCTGTGTCCTCTAAAGAACACCACGACATTTGCCGACGAGACATAGCCGGAATTCAACGCGTGCGGGACAAACAGTTTGCATGACCACCAGCTCAACGTTGTTCGTTACAATTTCAATAGAATTAAAGATAGAAAATGATATGCTAACTATAGAAGTTATAAGTTTATAAGGTTGTTCGAAAATGCATTCCAAAAGATTAGTCGAGTTGCTGCAATTTTTCGATGCCAAATCTAGTAATTAAGGCGGTATTTGGCAGCAACGGAAAATTGTCAACTTAATTCGAACGGAAGCGAAAACTTTTTATTAGCTCACCAATTTCTCCGTCCTTTCTTCTCTGCATTTCAATTCACCGAACTTTTTTATCAGGCATTTTACAGTTTTCGTACTTAACTTAACATTCACTTGGCCGCCGTTTCTCCGCCTGGCAGGTGAGTGCAAAGAATGGAAGGGAAATGAAAGACGGCAATTAATGTTAAACTCTTGGGCACGGCCCAAAGGATAGTTGAGCATTTGGCCAGGCGAAAAAAGGACGAACGGCTGCAGCCGACGGGCGAGGGCGCCACGGCCAGGGATTGCTTTTAATTAGGAAAAGTGTTTTATACTCCAATAACATTATGGTAAGCTTCGCCGGATTGAACCCGGAAGACTTTGATACAAAGTTTAAAATTCGAGGAGAGCCCACCCTTTTTCGGCCCACAGGATGAGAGTGGTGTTAAAAATCAATATTGGGCTTTTAAAAATGTGTGACTACCTTTAAACTAAAAAGTTAAGATCTCAATTTTCAATATCCTGCTGTGTATGCTAAATCAATTCAATAGCAAACAATAAAATAATTTTTAAGAATTTTCAGAATACGATGTTTTTCATATTTTTCGTAGAAGGTTGAAGGCAAAAGCAATTCTGTATTTATCTCTGTTTGTCATAGTTTATGCTTGACTGATTTTCCCATTACGTACGTGTATTTTTCTTTCCAAAAAAATATTTTTTATTGTGTCAAGAGAAAAACAACAATAAAAAAAACGGAGCTCGCCGTTTTGGCTATTTTTTGCTTATGGCATCGGGAACACAGTTTCGAAGCCCAGCCTCGGCATTCCTAAGCTTTTTAGTGGGTAAACAAGATTTTTGATGCGGCATAATTCCACTTGCCCCACTTTCTCCTCCTCCGGGTAATTGGTTTTTGATGCTTTGCTGATAACAACGATGATGATGTCATAATTTTATTTCGCATAGCGCCAAAAGTCAAAACAAACAGCGTTTAAATATCAACGGTCTATGCGCATTCCTAGTAATTTGCATAATAATTTTATAATCATTTTCCACACTTATTGGCGCATAATTAGATGGTTTTTGTGGTGGGCTCTGTTGTTTTGATTTTCCCTACTAACGAATCTAAAGTATAAAATATTTTTAAAACTAGAACATAAATAGTAATAGTTACTTTAAGTTAAGCTCCTTTAGCGAACCATTTTATGGCTTTGGGAAAAAGATATTGGAGCGTACATGTGAACGCGAATTTTTAATAGACTGTGCGGCTTACACGCCGAGCACATACCAAACACACATGCCCCACGAATGTTTCGGGCCACATAATGTTTGTCTAAGATTCACAATGCTGCCCTAACCAGCTAGGGAAAGCCCGCCACCCATCTACCCAACGAAGTGGGTACTTCTCATGGCAGTCCGGGGCCCGTTGTCCTGTTCCCTGGGCCCTTGGCCCCTTACAATTTTTTGCACACGCTCCAGGAACCTTTACAAACACACTCGAGCTGCTGAACGTTGCCGGATATTGGCTTCATACACCGCCAGCCAATTTTAAATTGCCAATATTGATTTATACGCCGCATGCGTTCCTGCCACATGGGGTAGTAAAGCTGAGAGCGGGGGGCCCAGAACCTCCGAAGTATTGTTAAGTTGCAATTTCGCAGGTGGTGGCCGGGACTGCAGTGCCGAAGATGGACGTGGGGCCAAAGTAAATGGGCTAGGGATTTCAGGTAGTTAACGCTAACAGAATTTATTGGCCAGGCTTTAATAGTTGCACCCTCCATGCATGCAATACAAGTTCTTTTAAATATTCAGACGTGCAAAAGTTATATAGTATATAGGAAAGCATTCGCAAATATAATATTACTTAACCGAAATGCAATTGGATATGCCATCAAAGCGAAAAAATTATTTGGCCAACGTTGAGTTCCCCATATTCTGGTAATTTCCTAGCACCGTCTCTATCGCACTCGGTTCTTGGCTCGGTATGTGATTTCCCAAATCCCATTTAAGTATTCCCTTTGTGGGATTCGGGGATACCAGAAACACACTCTCGCCACAACAGTTGGAAAAAACTCCTTTGCATAATTCATGCAAAAACAAAAAGTAGAGACCAACTCGCATTTGACTCCCAGTGCGTTGGTTGTTTATTAGTTTGAAACAGGTTCTGGTTTTTAAAGATACATCGTGAAATTATCACAGGGAAGTGAATAGATAACCTATTAATCTGGATATTTGAATATTTTAAATACTAGTAAGCTTATTTGTTAAAATAGTTGCGTATAATATAGCAGTTCGCCCCTAAAAACTAAAGAACAAATATTCTGTGGCATTTTATAGCCTTGCCACCTGGGCAATTAAAAGAAATTAATTGCCCGCATTTACCATGAAAGTCATTATAAAGCTGTCAACTGCATTCAGCAACTGTATTATGGTCAGATCTGACACATAATGACCTTTTTTCGCTTCCTTTATAATAATTGATTTTTTTTAATACAGCATAAGACTTGTAGTTTTATTGCCTCCAAAGTGAATATTTTGTGCGCAATATGTAACAATGAAAAAATAAATAGCAGCCTTAATGAATTTCCGTATTCATCCACAACCATAACAGATGAGAAATAAAAATACCCTGAGAGCAGACTATTCTGTAACATTCATGCGTCGAAAACAATCATTATAATATTGCATCAAGAGGATCAACGTAAAAAAAAACCTGCGAAAAGCTAAATAAAAACACTATATAAGTATGTATAATGGATGCGCAAATAATTACGCTTAAAGGTAATGATGCGCAAATTGGCGGTGCAGTTGGACATAACGAGTCTCTACTGTTTTCCCCAAGCTGCTTAAACTTGTTGCAGTAAACAGAGTTATTAATGCATGGCCCCAAATTTGATTTATAAATATTTGCCATGCCCCTGGCCTCAAAGGAAGTTCCACCAACTGAAAATGGTAATTTATTTTCCAAAAAATTTAATTTGCATGGTTTTAGGCGCAATTTGCTTCCGCCAGGACTCCGCCGAGCTTTCGCTCTTTCTGCTCAAGGTTGTGGCCAAAATTTCATTATGCGTAAAATTTATTTTTCTTTCCCTTCCATGGAATACATCACGGGACTTGCCCAGAAAAAAAATCAGAAAGTAGTAAGAAAATAAACAAATCAAAATCAATCAAAATCGACTTTAACGTAAAACAATGTTGAAGGATTTAAAGGATTTCGCTTATATGGCCCTCAGTGCTGGGTATATCTTCCCCAATTCTTTACCGATTCTCAAGCGGAGTACCTTAAACGATTTCTGGGTCGATTCGCCACGATTCTGCATCAAAATCCTGAGACAAAATATTTTTTAGATTTTTTGTCCATTTTTCGTGATGTGATCCCTTGAAAATGGGGTGTTCCCCTATAGGGCCCACAGTGATGGCTATAGCTTCCCCAATTCTTTACCGATTCTCAAGCGGAGTACCTTAAACGATTTCTGGGATTATTCGCCACCATTCGGCATCAAAACCCTGAGACAAAATATTTTTTAGATTTTTTGTCCATTTTTCGGGATGTGATCCTTGAAAATGGGGTTTTCCGCTATATGGCCCTAAGTGATGACTATTTTTTTCCCAATTCTCATTCCATGTTATTGCGTTTGCGAAAAATCAGTTTTGCGGCAGCTATAGAATATAGTCGGTCGATCCCGGCCGTTCAGATTTACCATATATACTGGGTGCAAAGGAAAGACGCCTGTATGTAAAGTTTAAAGTCGATAGCTTTAAAACTGAGAGATTAGTTTGCGTAGCAACAT
Organism: Drosophila bipectinata; assembly: GCF_030179905.1. Classification (NCBI taxonomy): domain Eukaryota; kingdom Metazoa; phylum Arthropoda; class Insecta; order Diptera; family Drosophilidae; genus Drosophila; species Drosophila bipectinata. Next base: position 12,325,603 of record NC_091736.1, on the reverse strand, counting down.
TCAGACGTGCATTCTCATATCAACTCAGGAGGTGATCCTGATCCCTATATACTTTATAGGGTCGGAGATGTCTCCTTCTCTGCGTTGCACACTTTTGACCAAAATTATAGTACCCACTGCAAGGGTATAAAAATATAAACCAAATTGTGTAGGATTGTGGGTATTTTTCATTTTCTGAGTGACGATGTTAAATTCCTTTAAGAACTTGGACTGAAGAAGTTCATTGCATTGCCATCGCCATCGCCATTGGAATCGCCGCATTAGGGTCCTGGCTGGCATTGTCTTTAACGCTCTCCGTTATGCGGAAAAGGAGCATCGATATTGTCCTTTACTTGGGTCTTGGCTCGCCCCTCTGCCGGAGTCTTAGCCTTTATTGTTATTTCGCCTGCCGTCATTATTTCAGTTGGCGCCTTGGCACTCGGCGGGTTGTAAGTGTAGCCGCAGTTACCAGTTACCAGTAACCATCGCCCCGGCTCCCAGTTGGCCACTACTACTCCCAGCCATTGGCTCCTGCGGCCGGGTCCTTTGGCATTGTGCGGAGCTGCCGTCGTGGCTGTTGCTGTTGCTGTAGATAAAGATAAATAGTCTCAGATAACGCTCAGTTATTTGCAAACAAATACAATTGCGGTTCATTGATGGCGGTTTCATTTTGCTTGTTCGCGCAGGAGGAAGTGCCACTGGGGCTGCTCTGGTCCATTATCCTGCGGTTCCCTGGGAACCCCCAACAGCACCCCTCCGTGCCCTGGTGGAAGCTAGTGCGGCATATCGAGGGTATTCAAACTTTGCTCCTGCATCACGAACTTGTCGAACGTGTAACTGATGAACTCCGCGTACCACTTCCCGGCAATGCCCAGCCATTTCTGTAAGGGGTGGCCGGATGTTATTTTCGTTTAAAAAATGCCACTGGATGGTTAATTTTTCCCACTTACCGCAATGGAAATGGAAGTGTCCGGCGACAGGCCCCAGAAGCCGTTAGTAACCCCCACAACGAAGGCCATCAGTGGCTCGTACTCGTCCTCGTCAATAATGTACTTGAGCACCTCGAAGGCGTTGTTCCAGCTTATACGGCCCTGGCGCCTCAGGAAGAGGACATCGCTGACGATCTGGGCTCTGTTCAGAACATGGATACTACGAAAATTATTGAACAGCGCCTTGGCTAAAAGTTTCAGGTTGTGCTCATCGTATTCGACTCTGTAGTAGCCGAGGGCCTGAAGGTTGAAGATTACCCAGTCGCCCTGGGGCAGAGTAAGATTCAGATGTAGTTTCGGCTTGTCCGGAGTGAGCCAGGCTTCCGGAAGAGTGCGCTGGAAGTCTGACGATTCCTGCATGGTAAAGGTGAGCGGGATCCACCATAGCTCCGTACTGTTATCATCGAGGGCGTCACTCTGACTTACATCCAGACCATAATCGCTCCGGCTCACCGTCACCAGCGGATAGCCGCTCTGCATGGTCCACGTGTTCATGATGGTCCTTACATCGTAGCCTTCCGGGAGCGAGTCATGCCGCTCGCCTGCCAGTTGTATCGCCCGTAGGAAGTCTCCGGGAGTACTGCTATCGAAGCTGTGCTTCCATAGGTGCCGCTGTAGGCCGTCAAAGAAAGTGGTGTTGCCCAACATGGAGCAGAGCATGACCATCAGCGCGGTGCCCTTCTGAAACATGTGGGTATCGGACTCGATGGGCATTGTATCCTGGACCAGCATTAGGCCCCCTTTCACCGTCTCATGCATCAGAGATGACTCACGGCTACGGAGCATCATCCGCAGGCCCATCCGCGGCTGCATCCTCTCTATGGCCAATGACTGGAGAAAGCAAGACAGGCCCTCCAACAGCCAGAGGTCCGTCCACCAATTGAGGCCCAGTAGGTTCCCAAACCACATGTGGGCCATCTCATGGGCTACTAGCTCCATAATTTGTAGTTGTGTGCGTGTGAGTGGTTCGCCGGGAAGCTCTTTGTGGAGGATCATGTGGCTGCCATAGACCACCAAGCCCAGGTTTTCCAGCGCTGCCGTGGGGAAGTTGTCCACCACCAGCTGATCAATCTTTTCCAGAGGGAGCTGGACCTGCAATATCTCCTCAATGTGGGTAAGCAGCTGCGGCGCCACCTGCGCGGCGAAAGAGGTTTCGCGCACCTGACCTGCCGGCGAGCAGGTGCGAAAGCTAATGGGCTTGGTATTGGCCGACTGGCTGAAGTGGCAGGTGAAGTTGTTTAGGGCAAAGGCCAGCAGATATGTGGGGATTGGTGGCGATGTCTCGTGAACAGACCAGACATAGTCCTCAAACTGGTGACTAAAAAAAAAGAAAACCAAATATAAAGTACTCTGAGGTGAAGCATTTGAAGAGACCTTGAAAATGAACTCACTTGGGCAGGACTTTCTGGACCTTCATGTTGCTGAAGCTCTGGAAGCGTTTGTGATGACCATGGGTCACATTGAAAGTAGCCCTCATAGAAGGCTCGTCAAAACTGGGCATTGTGTTCCGGATGGAATTCCTATTAAAGTGAGTCACCGAGTACCAACTGTAAAGAATGTTAGCTTGGAAGAATTGAAATCAATGACAAAACAAGATTCAATACTCACTTTGTACGGGATGTTGCTCCGTCCACATAGTGGTTCACAACATATCCGGTCTGGCTGTCGTCCGACATGGGGCGTTGAAATGGCATCTTCAGAGTATAGAATTTTCCCGGTCTCAGATGCTGGTTAAAGGTGAGAACCATATAGCTGCGGCGCCTGTTGAACTTTGCCTTTACCAACTTAAAAACATGGTCAGTGCTCCACAATGATACTTCCTTCATATTGATTTTAAAGTCGGCTGCATGAAGTACTAGCTCATTGGTTTCTTTCTGGATGTGAATGGATATGTTGACGACCCCCTCGTACCTAAATTTGGACGAGTCTTCTAAATGGGTTATCAGTTGTAGGTTGTAATGGAAGGGTATCACAGTCTCTGGCAATCTTGGTTCATCGTAGACAGGAACATTGTCACACCATACAACCAGACCAAAGAACAGGACAAATAGGATAAGCTGATTGACACTTTTTTTGGCACCAAGGCTTAATAGACATATCCCCATACTGGTACTTGGTATTCATTCAAAAGAGGTTAGCCAAAGCTAATGCCAAAAGCAAAAACACAAAAAATTTTAAATATTCTTAAGATACACAAAATTTATTAACATTCTGGCATATTAATACTGGTTTACTTTTGTAAATGCTTAGAGATAATTTTAATAGCTTTCAGAGAAAATACTTTCAAAGAATATCATATGGCCTAAAGCCACAATACATTTATAATAACTTTTTCACGCCACCGGTGGTTCGTTGTCTTTTAAAAGCAATAATCGATGGAAGTACACCTAAGCGGTATACCTCTAAATAGAGGTATACTTAATGGACCATTTGAAGAGATTTAACCGGGCGGGGGAACTCAAAAGTAAAAGTTACACTTCCAGCTCTTTCTGGCGTCTTGACTTACTTTCCGGCTTTCACTTGCGGCCCGCAAAACTTTTCCAACTTTTAGCGCTACGTGCGTTTATTTGCCTATGTGTCTGTTTGTACAATTGTGTGTGTGTGACTGTGAGTGTGGTCGCAATGCGTGTGTGTCCTGGGCCGGGCGCCAAAAAGTATGTTAAGCACTTTGGTCCCAGTTCGCAGACGCACTCTTGCCACAGCCGCACAGCCCTCGAACGCTGCGAATTCGTATCTGGTTTGCGACTTATACGTGCATGTAATATGTGTAATTTATGACTGACGGGATGTGTGCCCTTAAATTATGTGCAAAATGATCACAAAAGCCGACCGGGCTTTTGGGGACTAACAAACTTTAACTCAAAACTTTGCCACCGGCCGTGCCCCTTCTCGAAAATCAAGATATTGAGTCACGTGTGGATTAGTTGTTGGCTTTGAGTTCCATATTTTCCAATCGATTTCTTTGTGAACCTTAAACTTTTAAAGGTTTTAATAGATGTGGTTCTTGCAGATCTACATATGTATGTGGAATAATTTTGACAAAACTGAGTAGGAAAATGAGATGGTTTCATGAGCGAAGAATGGCTTGAAACAACAAAGCTCATCAGATTATGCTTAGGCCCCTTTCCCCAAGACCCATTTAGTTGGAGAAACCTTTGCCGACGCATTCGTTCATCTCAATCCGGACCCTAAATGAATTTTCATTTCCAATTACTTTACAATTCTGCTTTTGTGCTCCTGATAACTCTTCCCCGGCCTGCCTCAGTGCCTGGCCTCGCTCCCTTTCTTTGTCTAAGGCTGCCACTGGTGGCATTCGATTTCCTAATTTTCAATTTTACACGTTTGGCAAACACTCGAGTCGAACAGCCGGATCGAAAACAGGACAAGAGCCCATACCTAATCCTCATCCGGATCCGGATCCGCATCCACATCCGCATCCGCATTGGTAAGGCCCCATACCAATTCAATCGCTGCACTATCCGCAGCAATGCCGGGCCAGAGACTTTTGAGAAATTTTAATTAAAATTGAATTTTCTTGCATTTAATTAAAAGCTTAGCTGGCGCGCATGAAAAATGAGAGAAGCCAAAGAAAAACTATTCTCTATGCGGATGCGGGTTGAGGGTGTGGATGTGGATGTGAGTGTGGGTGTGGATGCGGCTTTGGCTGTGTGTATGTATGGGTGGGGGTGCGAATTCGGATGCGGATGCGGAAGTGGCAGGGCAGTCGAGTAGAAGAGCTTGCATTCGCTGCAGCAGAGATATGAGTATCATCATGGTCGACCTCCTGCCTCAGCCTTTCCCCAAAAGAAAAGGAAGCTGGATGTATTCTCGTTTGTATACTTTGGATAGGATCCTTGCCCCAACTAAATGCAACACTGACAGCTACTGTCAAAATAACCGACACGCCCATTTACATGCATAGATACTGTTTAAGAGCCTGCCAATTGATTTCCAACAAAGACTTTTGCCCGAAAATTTCCATTTCACGACTGGCCGAAAGAACAATTATCATGGCAATTGGATTTCGGGTTGCAGCGGGCTAATTAGGGTTTTTGGCTCCCATTGCTGTCCCCGTACAACCGACGGAAAATTTTGTCTATGCCGCAACATTTACCACCACTTCCGGTCATGAAAATGCATCATAGATGCAAAACGGAAGTGGAATCAGTTATTGGCAAGAGGCGCCCAGGCGGAAAGATTTACTGGCAACATTTTTCTGGCTTAGCGATAATTTTTAATTGACCGAAATGAGTCATTGGGGGATTAGGAAAATCTTGTTAACATTTTCCATTTGAAATAGAAAATGCTTCACACCATGGACCCTTTCGAAGGATGGAACTGTTCTCAACCGGGTTACAGAAGGTCCAGCTCTGCTCTCGGAATTTTCCAATGATTGCCGAACTAAGTCATCGCCCGAGGGCGAGGTTTTTTAATCTTTCCAACGAATTTTAAAGAAGCAATATATACCAAGGCATAGTTGGTATTTCTCCTCGGACTTTGCCCACAGAATGCCACGAACAATTTCTTGTGCCGCAAACTGACCAGCCAAGTGATCAATGACCATCCCTCCTTCTTTCCGCAACAGCTTCGAGATTTTGCGCTCAAAGCCACATAATTGCCTTAAATTTTTCATAAATTCCCCGCAAAATGTTTCACCCGGAGAATGCGGCACACGGACTCAGTTGCTGTAGGTAAATTTTCGAGTCGATTCTTGGCAGCGCCAACGAGCCGAGACTCCTCGAGATCCGGTGGCCGGGATCCGAGGACCGGCTGCTGCGATGGCATAAATAGTTTAATATAAAGCCCAGACAAAGGCCCGGACTGGGTAGCCCTTCGCTCATCTCATCTGGGGCCGGCATAGTTCGGTCGGCTCGGACATGCTCTTGGCCTGGCCCTCTGCCTCCGAGGTTGGTAAAGCGTTTCTTTTGTCTTGCGGTCGAAAGGGGGGGAAAATATTTAATGCACCCACAACATTTTGCTCGGCTGGCAAGTGATAATGCACCCGCCCCAGGCTGCTCAACTGGGGACTGCCTCTCTCCAGGGCTGCCTTGGCCTTTGGCAGAGCTACAAAGGACCGAGGACAACCGAACCGCCCATGGCCCGAAGGACTAAAGTGGGCGAGCCACTAGTTATCAAAGCTACCCAAAGTTGGGAGCCGCCCCTCCCGGTGGCAGATTCGCTTTTTATATGCATATTCAACAGCGTGGAAATAATAAAGCCAACTTGCCGACAGTTATAGTTGCTTGTACAGTTGTCTGAAGACAGTCGGGATGGCGGAAGCAGGAAACAGGAAGTAGGAAGCACTCATTGCCGGCCCAGACATTTTCAGTTTGGGCTGCATTCGCGGTAAAAGGATCAATGGGTTTTGGACAGCAAGTGAGCTCTTCATCACACCGATGCCAGTCTTTAATGTCATGCATAGAAAGCTATTTATTATTGGAGAACACCACCTTAAGATCTTTTATTGAATTTATTTCTTGACTTTTCTACACGTCATACTTAAATATTTTATATTACGCTCACATTTATCAGCTGATTGAATCCACATCAGGCCGATGCAATGACATAATTAAATTTGAGTTTCCTCTGAAGGCAAGATGGCAAAATAGAGTCGCACTGAATTTAGCTAATTTGTCATTCAAAACACGCTTTAATCGAACCCACCGACCCCGGCACGCCAGCCAAACGAAATTGAAAGTGACATTTATGACAAAGACTACACTCGTACAGACGTCCTCATCACCATCATCAGTGGCTGCAGAAATTCCACCCTGTGGGCATTGATTTGAATTCTGTCAACAATTTCGCAATGCGGCGACATCTACGTAGGTGAGAGGAGGCTTTCTGATTGCGGCGGCAGACAGAAGAAAATTTAATTGTTGTCATTCTGACATTCTCAAAGTAGAGTTTTATGAAGCCTCTGTTTGTTAGCCGTTTTTGTGTTTAATTCAAGATACTAAATAGCAAAAACCCAAGACAATAAAATGATTGAAATTAAAATTTTTTGAAAAATATATTTGCAAGTTTTAAATATAAGTATCCTGAGTTATAAATCAAGTATTATCAATGGTAATAATAACGCCATTAAATATCCAAAATTTCTGTAATATTCTGATAGTTTAAAGTGTATGCAATTTGCGCATTCCCTCAACCCATGAAGTTTATTTTCAATGTCATGGTTGCAGAAAATTGCAGAAATATCCTGCGGCTAACCGCCCTGCTTCTGACACTGCCACTGCCCACTCGTTTTCTGTGCTAGCGCTCCTAATTTGTTAGCGTTCTTTTTTATGTTTCTGTGCCCCTTTCTCCTATAGCATTATTGTGATTTGGGGCATAATTATTTTTCTGGTTCCCTCTGAAATGCACTGGACGTAAATGCCCATTGCCGACCCCGTCATACCCCCTTTGGAAGTCTGTTGGATGTGGTCCCCGGATGTGCCAACATTTTGCTTGTCACGCAAATGTTTCGTGTCAGATTTTCCCAGCTCCGGCTACTTTTCTGCAGGAAATATTCATTTCAAGTTACATATATATTACCTAGCTATGGCGTATTCTCCGTGGAAACCATTATACATATATATTTCTGCATTAGTGTAAAGAGTTGTGTACGCGGCACGTCGACGGTCCACTTATAGGAGTCTTCTCTATTTTCCCAACCAACTGACCCATGAAATGTTCCAAAATCCAGATGTGCCAGAAGAATATTATTTAAAAAAAATTTTAAATGGTAATTTTTAAAGTTCTTATAGCTTTTAGCTTATAGTTTATAAATTATTTTATAAAACTTATGAAAATTTGTATAAGCTCTTTCCACTGTGCAGTTCTTGCTGCACGTTCTTCCAGTCGCAGGCTATATTTTTCAATTTGTAAACATATCCTGCGGTGTCGGCGCAAAAAAACCGGTCTGAAAGGACGGCTTTAGACAGCATCTGGGCACACCCACCTTCGCCTGGGATGAAATGCACTTGCTTCATTTGTTTGGCGCGCATTTCATGTCAACTTAATGTTTATTAGAAGGCGTCCCCTTCAATTGCAAGGAGTCCTTGTTGGCAGTTGCTCCTTGCTCCTACTCCTTGCTGAGATGTAATATGTCCAAACTACCAGGGGGTTTATATGCATGATTATAGAAGGAATTTCCCAACATGCCAGTTTTAGAGCAAAAAAATTATTCATTTATTCGTTCTTTATTCAAAATGTTAATTATCTCTTCAGCTTAATAGTTTTGACCTATGTCTTCCAGTTTTCTATTGATCCATGGTTGAAACTTTGCAACATTTGTGAAGACACTTGGACGCCCATCATTGCCACAAATTAGGATGCCAACCTGCCTAAATTGATTAGGGTTTCTGGGTACTGAGCAGACCAGGGGCGAGCCACTGTCGCCCTTGCAGCCAATGCTTCTTTTTCTGGCTTGGCCGAGAATGAAATAATCAGAAATATACCTACTACTTAGATTGTTCTTTAGATTTATGCGGACTTTCTTTAAGACACTAGGGTATTCCATAGAGGTTGTCTGCTCCATTCCCCAGCCATTGTAAAAGCAGCCCCCGAAGTCGCTGTTTTCGTCTGCCAGGCATACTGGCCGGATATTTGGCTGGGCGGGGAAGGGCGCTGTGAGAAAGAGCAGAGCCACATCGTTGTCTCCAGTTTTCTTATTGAATTGATCGTGTCTGACTATCCTTTTGACCTGACGGTCTACGTGGGGATAACTTTCAGACGTCGTCGAAACATTCCACTCTCCCGCGCGCACCAGAAGATCGGCATCGTCGGCGTCTTGAAGTACTTGAACTGCAGTAAGCACCACACTGAATGAAATTAGGGACCCTCCACCTATGTAGCGAGTCAGAGAGTCCCTGTGGTCCAGAACGGCGATTACCCATGGGTATTGGCCCGGCCTTGTCTCCTTTTCTTGGTAAGATCCTGAAAAGTCCATCCCGTTTGCATCATAGGCCCCGCATTCCGTGTGTAATACCTGTGGGAAATCTTCTTTATGGCTGCATGCTAATTGTTTCACAAAACTTTACTTGACTTGACACTCTGTTCCAGAAAGCAGAACTCAATATTAGCAACAGCGACAGACATAATATGAAATTCATTACACTATGGAGAGCCAAAATGAAACTGATGTCGAGAATTAAAAAAGCAATGAAACATGAGACGAAAGACGACGAGACGTTATCAACAGGCCGCTGATAATGAAACAGGGGTGACTAAAAATAATACATAATCTTCTTTCTGAGAATTAAGTCATGATTTTTCTAAGAATATGCAGACTTTCTTAAGAAGTTGCACAATATTGGCATTTCCAAACATCGTCACAATAATCATGTTCAATGTGTTATACCCTAATCTTATATCCACGCGATGCTTTGATTTTTCGAAATAAAAATACACAAAAAAAACCTGAGAGGCGCACCATTTTATGGATAAAATTTTCCATTTTTTTATTTTAAGGGTAAAGCTGTACATATGTCTTGCTTTAGAATTTGGTTAAGACGCCAATTGAAAATGATTACTTTTATGGAACTTTTTTTAGAGTGATTTTTTGTAGTATCTTATCAATACTTCTTTTAAATTGAAATTAAAATCGGGGCGTCAAGTGTTTTATTTTGAAATAATTTAAAATTGGAATGGAAATTTCTTGCTGCAAACCAGTTGTCCGAAATCACTCAGTCCGATTTGTTAATATTTATTTTTTTTTAGAGAAATTTAGCAAAAAAATAAAAATGAGAAAAGCTAAAATCCAAGTTGTGTTGCTATTAATTTTATTACACGTAAATCTTTTAGATTTTCTTTTGGAAATAAAGATGATACAACAACAACCACGAAAGCCCCACCCACTTTGACGCCCACTGATTATGATGATTATGATCTAGACATCGGACCCCAAGATCTTCCATCTACAACCACAACAACAACCACAAGCACTGAAGCACCGATATATAGAGAGCAGTGTGGATTTAACAGAACCGAATACTGTGTAAAACTAAACGAGTGTGGTATCATAGTCGTACTGGACCAATAATTCTTGAATTAGATAGACCCGAAGTAGTGTGTCATTATTTGGAAACTTGCTGCAAAGAAAGCGAAATTAAGAAATCCGTAAGCATTATAGTACAAAAAACCATAGTTGCCTTCAGTTCAGAAAAATATATATATCTTTTTACATATTTTAAAAGTGGTTAGGTTAGTTAGAAAATTTAAAAAATTTTTAAAACTAATTTTTTTGATTTTCCAGCCATCTCCACGTGAAGTCAATTTAACGAATAATCAGTGCGGGATTACCAATGTGTACTGCCTTTATATGACTGTGAAAAGCCGTGGCAATGAGGCTAGCTTTGCGGAGTATCCCTTCGTGGTAACCATTCTGGACTTGGAATCGAATCCCATATGCAACGGTGTCCCGATAAGTCACACGGAGGTTCTGTCGGCAGCTTCCTGTTTTCTGGCGACTGGGACCATCTAACAGACAACGAGATAGTCCCGCACGAAGATCGCTTAGTCAAGAAAACCATTGTGCATAACTTGGCCATGGCTACCCTGGAGAGCGCCTTTCCGCGTACAAGGCACATAGTTTCCGTCTGCAAATACGATGATCTTGGCACCTCGATACTTAACACTAGCTGCTTTGTCGTAGGATGGAATGTAATGAAATCTGCTAGAATACCGTCAGCAAGAAATATTGTTTTTAAGATGGACGTAGACACCACGAAGACATCTAAAAGTGATTGGGATGGAAGCATCAAGTTAAGAGTCAGCCTCTCCAGGCGCTTGAATTTTATGGGATCACCTCTTGTCTGTCCCAACGAGAGGAACAAATACTTTGTAGTGGGAATATGGAGCTACATTACCGACGAGAAAAAACAACCCGTTTTTGCTAACGATAAAAGAAATCGTGAATGGATTAATGAGCACCTAATGCGTGACGGGGAATTTTAAAATTAAAATCCTTAATCCAATTCTATTTCGAACAACATGAATGATATTTGAGGAATAAAAATAAGGATGTTGGCACCTTTCGTTGCAATCATTAATGGCAATTGGTTTTATTGTTATTTTTTTTAGGAAGAACGATACAAAACATAAAATTTAACATTCTTTGCCGCAGTCGGCGCCCTTGCAGATGTCGCAAAAGGAGTTTTTAACATCGTACTTCTCCACGGTACTGAGGCTCGGGATATAGTAATCGTATAGCTTGACGTAGGAGGATTTTTGATCTGCCACCGCGTGGAGTCGGGCTGCTGTCACTATCACGCAGATCGGTTGATGCGAATACAAACTGTCGAAGTAGACGATCACCTGAGTGTCCTCGTTCTTGGTTTCCGCAAGCCTAACCCCGTCGGAGGACTTAATTTTGGTCAATTCATTGTCATCAATCTCGTAGCCGGAAGGAAGCTGGATCTCCATGAGGACCATGTTGGTATGCTGCTTGGCCTGGTCGAGAGGAGTGTATTCACCGCAGACGCGAAGCACCATCTGGTGATTCGATTGGCTTTCTACAGTTGGAGTGATTTTCAAGCTGGCATGAGGCTTTCTTTGGGCCTCGTTGTATTGGATCGAGACCTGGCCCATTGCTGCACCTTGGCCAGCTGCCCTGAACATGGCCTTATATTTATGTTTTGGGATCTGGTAGTTGTGCACATGTAATGCATTTTCAGGATTTACGTCAATTTTCGCTGGCGGCATGGATGGTGCAGCCACCTCAATAACCATCTTTGGTTTCTCCGTTTTGATCAAGATTGAGTACTTGGTGAGGGCGTGCAGGGCCACCACCGTATCCTGGGAGGAACCGAATCCTCCATTGCTGTTTCGCTGTTGAATCAGCCAATCTGCCACGGATTTTGGGTTGTGACTCATTCCATTTTCCAACATGGCCAGCAACACGTAGGCAGTGGTCTCGACGCCGGTTGACCACCACATCATTCCGTTCTGTCGAATGGCCATGGAGTCCAGCCTGTTTAAAATGACTTCTCCCTTCTCATGTTTGTTCATTTGTAGTGCTAAAGCGGCGATTGACAAACTAAATTCGTTACGAGACTTTCCCGCCTCACTAGCCACATATCTGACGGCCTTGCTAATCACATAACTGTATTCCGCAATATCCTGGCCAAGAAATTAATGAAATATATTATCAATGGTATTTGAGTATGTTGTAAAAACTCACCTTGTTCTCGAGGAAAGTCAGCAACACAAATGAAGTTAGAGCAAGGGGGTCTGAGGCCTTGAAGTCCACGAGGCGACCTCGTTCGAAGAACGCGCCAGTATTCGAAGCCCTTGAAGCAAGGAAATTAAGGCCGTTCCTTAAGACTCCAGGATCTACGTAGGTGTACGGCTTGGCCAAGATAAAGGAACGAATTACGTAAGCTGTTAGCCAGGTGATTCCCTCACCACTACCCCAGGTGCTGAAGGCGCCGTTAGCGTGCTTGTATTTCAGCTCTCGCTGATAGCCGGTTGTTAGATATTTTCCAGCTAATACCGCCAGTTGTGGATCCGATCGGCCAGTCGCGTCAAGATACCGAAGTACCAGAATATTGGGTACGAAATTAATCATGTTCTGTTCACCGCATCCAAAGGGCATGTTAACCATTTTGCCCAAACCATTTATGACAGGCGCTTGGATATCGCCACCCACTGCAACATTGGCGTACACTGAGCCGGGCACCGCGTCCTTAGGTATATCCACTATCAACTCCTTTTCCAATTCCCAACCTGATGTTGTAGTACTCCTTCCCCGAGCCAGATTTATCAAAAACGGTTGGTTTACGTACTTTGTGACGCCGTCAGCCTCAACCTTGAGGGGCTGTTCAATAGCATCACCGGCCAATTGTGAAATGGCGGAGATCTTGAGGATGGTCAAACCCACGTTCTTGGGCCGAATCATGAATGTGATACTCTTGCCACTGTTGGGTGCAATCCTTAATTGCTTCTCTCTCTTCAGATTTGACTGGGCATTGGAACTGGAAGCTTCGGCGAAGTCGTACTCCTCATCGGAGTTGTCCATCGATACCTTCGTTTTGGCTGTCTCGTCCATGTAGTTAAACACTATCACTGGAATGACAATGATTTCTCCTGCGTTTTCGAAAAGTTTTAATGATAAAAGCTCAGTATTATTTTAAAATAGTTATAAATAACTTACCGCGCTTAACAGAGTATGGCAGGTTTGTAGATACAAAAAATGGCTTAAATGCTCGAATTTTCGTAGCTTCTTTGGTCAAGGCAATACCGGTGTCTGGATTCAAGGAGAATCCAGTTATCATCCAGGAGGTAATGGTATCAGGAATCTTTCGCTCTAGATATGCCACACCGTCTTGCATCCTAGCAATGCAAAGTATATACATAAGTAGTTCATGGATAGTTAAAAAACATTTTCTTACTCGGTTATGTTCTCGAAGAGCCAAGTCTCCGGAAAGTGTTTTCGGGGTGTTGGATTAGATGTTTCAGATGAGGTTGATGAGGGAGAACGAGCCGGAATCATGATGTCCCCTAATTTTGGAGAGATAGTTCATATAACAGAGACTGTGTTTAAATATTACTTGGCTTACCTTTGCTTGTTTTAAATTTATCACTTGTGGAAAAGCCGTTATGGCAATACTCTAATAAAAAGATTAATATATTCTTAATAATTGTTATATTCATAATTATATTATTCATAATTTCTTAAAATCAAATTACAAAACTCACCTCCATCCCGGCAGTCCTCTAAAAAAAAAAAAATAAAATTAGCTTCGAATTTTAGAATTTCTTTTTTGTAAGACTTACCATGGATAATATCGCTTTTTAAGTTAGCGTTCGTTAAAATGATAAGGCCAGAAGTTCCGTGAGTGCCAAGATCGCTAAATATTTTATCCGGACTCAGGTCGTTTCCTCCCCTGAGCAGTCGAACACTTTGATCCACTCCAAGGAGTCCCACAAAGGATTTGGGTTGGGTCTTTACCGTCAATGTAACATTTTCTCCGGGTTGAACGGTATCTGGCGCTGCTATTTGGATCTGGAAAGTTATAAAAAAAATAATAAATCGAAAAGACGAATCATTCAGAATGCATACCGAGTTGCCGAAATCCTTCTCAAAAGTGACTGTCTTCATATCCATTCTCATTTCCTCGCCCTCAAAGCTGTAGACATAGAACGTGGCTTCCGGAATCATGCTGAATAAAACGCTCATCTTTACAGTCCTATATCTCGGGTTCGATTTCATTGAAAGGTAGGAGTTGGATACGATAGTACCCCTGGCGACGATCGTGAGCAAAAACCTCGTAATAGGTGTTTCGGACACCACATTGAATTGTAGTCTTTCATTCAACTTGGGCCGTCTAAATACAAAAATTAATTTAAGATACGCTCGAGAATGAATCCTAAGAATACTCACTTTAAATTGTTAATCTCAATACGAAAAGATTTTTGTTCTTTATAAATTGATTCGTTAAGTCTCGCTGAGTTCTCTAAGGTAGCAATTACGTGGCAAACACTGCATCTTATGTCGGGCATTAACTTCGTTCCGGTGGCTATGCCGTTTATGATCGGCGCTTCGGTAAAGCGTTGCATACCGCAACAGGAGACGGTGTAGTTAACATTTTTATTCAAGCCAGTGACGGCCGAATCATTTAAATGCTTAACCACAACGGGAAAGTTAAGCTCCTGCTGTGGCCTGAAACTGGTTGGCCATTGGTAAGACTCCAGTCGGTATCGGTACTGGTGGAGGGTTACATAAGCGGACCCGTTCTGACTGAGGTCAGTGAGGTCCTCGGTGACCACTGCCACGACCTTCAAGGGTGATTTCATACTGGCGACGAATGGAATCTTAAAACTGACTTTGCCGTTAATGTCGATAGTATGTGCCTGGGAGCTCCCTTCGATGGATATGGTGGCCATTCCCTTGACCCCCTTGCCGAATGTATATTTTGCTGTGATTGATGCTTTGATATTTCCAGCGGTAGCCAATATGTTCTCTTCTGTCTTGACAATCACTTGAAACTTGGGCAGCACGTATTTGTCTACCTCGAAGGATTTCTTCTCCAAGGTTTCGTTCTGAATCGAGACAGTAAGCTGCCAGGTGCCCAGTACAGGCTGATCAGAGAGCGGAAGCTCTCCCGAGAATACTCCATTAACTGGTGTGATGTCGGTCCATTGTTGGATACGGTTTTGAGCTCCATCGGCGATGGATATGGTAATGGGTTTTTGGATTGTGGTGGCTTTCATATATCTATCTAAAAATAGTACTCGGAACTGAACGAGATCTTCCGGCTTGTAGGTAGCCTTATCTGTCTGGACATAGATCGAGGGCTTCTCGACGACGGTTTTAAGCTTCGCAACCTTTTTGAACTCGACACTACCTGACCCTTCTACGGTGAGCTGATAATCACCTTCAGGCAGTTGATCCACTTTGAAAGGAATGGCCTTTGTAGTCATGGGCTCGATTTGAATCCTCTCGGTCTTTTGATACGAGGGGCCACTAAGAGTGGCAACGATATTACAATCTCCACTGGCACTGTGCAGGGAAACACCCACGTTAAAGGTCATGTGCGATCTTATTGTGTCAGGAACCATAACCGAGTATATGCTAAATAATTGATAAGAACAAGAAGTGAATTCGTATTAAAATAATGCATGAAACTTTTTTAATTTTTGATTTTAGTCTTATTAGTAAAAGAAAAAGTCTTATCAGTTCTGGGCTATTCCCAATGTGAAAAACACAGCGTATTCACTAATCGCTTTCTTAAAAGCCAGAAAGTCACTTTTTATTCCGGAGCCTTATCCAGAGTAGAGGGACACACACTGCACTTTCCAAAATCTTGGTAATTGGTTTATTTGGTTTTTTTTACCAAATTTATAATAATTGGAATATTTAGAATATATTTTGCTTTAACTAACCCATTGCCGTTGATACCGGACACATATGGAAGGATCAAAATCCCTAGCAGCCACATACACATATTTAACGGATTATTTTACTCAGTTTTGTTGCATTAATTTAGCAACCGATTTGTATGAAACGAAAAGAACGAATCCATCAGACTGTTTCGTGGCTGGGTTTTTATACATGACTCTTGGCTTTCTTCTGCTGATAAGAATGATTGCGAAAACCCATATTATTTTCCAAGAAGAAGGTATTATCAGTTCCTAGAATTAATTGTATTATATATATAATTAAGTGTATTATGTATGTATTATGTATAAATTATAATTTTATTTTTTTCCCCTTCCTAACTTTCTAACTGTTTCCATTATGTAGAAATATTTTATATTGCACTGAAACGTATCTATAAATTGGTTTTCTCTGATCATAAATAGAGTGATTTGCTACCAGGATTACTCTTCGCTCAGTGCAAAACACATCGTCTCTCTTTTGCAGCACGGGTATATACCCATGCCCATGCATATACCGCAACAGCCAGAACCATAACCGCATGTGGTGAAATTAACGCCGGCGCAACGCATTACGGGCCGCATCCAGGATCCACAGGACCCCACCTATTCTATTTTGATGTCGCACCCCGCCGATAGAAGCCCTGCGGAGCATTTAACATTTTTTACTTTTACTCTTTTACTTTGAACAGACACTCAGCAACGCACAAATGTTTGTACATTAGCAGCATTTGTGGCAGCAGCAGCCTTGTCGTCACAGGTGCTGATTATATTGAAAATTATTAGTGAAACATTGCAGCATCAGCCTTCCTGTGAGGTGGTGGTATCATGGAGGTGGAGGCTTTTGGGTGCTGCATGTGGACTATAAAAATTGATTGCATACTTTGCGGCGAGCCAAGTGTGCTGCCATTTTGTTCAGAGCCATCGTACAAGAAACTTTAAGGGTTCTACAAAACGCTTAAATACTTCTTTTATCAATTTAAAATTTGTTGAGTAGAAATATAGTTATCGAAATAAATTTGTAATTAAAACCCCAAAGAATATTTTCATATAATATTCTAATTTCGTACCTTTATATATACAACACCTTGTTTATTATATTATTTTATTTTTATTTTATTTCTTTACAAACAAGATTGTAAACAACAACTGTTAGCTTTTAAAAATATTGATATCTTATATTTCGAATATTTTTTGTCTACATTTCTAGTAAGTTTCTCTCTTGACAGCTGGAGAAACTAATTTAAATTTATTTTAACACTACTCAGAATGATTGTTGAAACTACACGTTAGTTTTTTTTCAGAGTTGCTGCAACACACACACCTTACACTGCTTAGTTTAAACCCATAACACTGATGTTCCGACATAAGATTCAGTTGGTCGTTCAACCCACCACTCCACATGGTGAGGAACTAATTGAGGAAGAACTGGGCCCAGGGTAAGTGGTACTTGTATTATCTAACTGGAACTAAATCCCATATCGTGGTTTAGATATTCAGACGTGGAGTGCGAGGCCAGTTCCGAGTGGCCCTTGGAGGTGAAGTTGTCAAGGTGAGACCAGATGCAATTAATGATTCCAGAAATATGATCCACTTCCGCCTAGGACCGCCCATCATATGCTCGACTACAAAATGTACCTCGCCGCGAGGCGCATCCAGGCACATTGGCGGCAGTTTCGCGTCCAGAAGCTGCTCCACCAACGCCAGCAGGCAGCAATTACCATACAGCGTTGGTGGCGTGGCTTTTGGATGCGAAGCCAGCAGTCGCTTCACATGGAACTGCTCCTGCAGAAGACAGTTCTCGACCATTTTCAACGAGCGTCGAACACGATTCAAGCTTTGTTCCGGGGCTGGCGCGATCGACGGAACGTCCACGATGACAACAAACTAAGACGATCACAGAAGGATGCCGTCGAGGAACTTCTTCACTCCTTGGCAGTTGAGATGCGCAGGATAAAAGCTGCGGGATTCATCGCTGGCACAGAATCTTTAAGACACTCCAGGTGATGTTTCGGGAATGTTCTAGGGATTCCTTACGGGGGCCACACATTTTTCTACGGATTTTCCATTTATATACAAAGGTTTCATTGGAACTTATAACTCAGTTTGTTTTGTAAAGCAATTTACTTGGGAAAGCCTATTAACTAAATATGAATTCAAGAAATAATCAATTTTTGGTATTTTCTTCAGACTTCTTTCAAAGGTTGAAAGGATTATTGCCATGTTGGGTTTCCGCTTCCACAACGCGAGGGTACTTTCCCTGGTGGCTCGCAGAACGTCGTATAAGGATGAGCAATGTCGATATTTCAAGAGAGCAGATTTTTTCTTTGAGGTGCCCTTTGCAGGGCCGAACTTTTTTGAAATGTGTTCCGAGGGCGTCACTAACGATATGAGATTAGTGGAAACTGACATTGACGAGTGCTACCACGACATAATCTTCGGGTACGAGACCTTCCAACAAAATAGCAAATTGAGGGAGCATCTTCGTGCCAAGGCACTCCGTTAGTAATCTTGTATAGAAATACTAATTGTGTACAGTAAAATTAAAACTATTTCTTTATTTAGAAAAATTACAACAACTGCGTAACCATATAATAGAAAAAGAAAGGAAAAAAACTAGAGACTTCTGCGAAGATGTCGCTGATCATATCAGTAAATGGCCAATTTGGCAAAACATCGAATCCATGGACAGCACGTCGGAAACATTTTGTGGCGAAAAGTGTGAGTGCTTTTTCAGAAGAATGGAATATTTGCTCGACGAGTACAATGTATCCTGCTATTGCAAAGCCAAAATGAACTCCATATAGAATATTGAGAATATTAAATGCGTATACTATCTCCAATTATTTAAACATTTTTTAATAAACAAATTCTTTGCTCATGTTACGTTATAATTAATGTGAGAATGGCACAAGTGCGTTTATCAAAAGTAATTGAATGAATAGGTGGTCCGACAGCTAATAATTTGTTTGTTTTTGTCTTGAAGAAAAAAAACTGCCAACCACATCTGCAGTTGACTGTTTACTAATTAGATACCATTTTTTCACCTTTGCTTTCTTTAATTTTCTCTCACATCTCGCCAAAGCACTTTCCAAGGAGGCAGCCATATTTTTCATGCCCGGAATTTCCTTTGTTTTCAGCAGGCATTTAATTTATTTTGCTCCTAGACGACGCACCGAAGCAATTTGTGAGCTTCGAGGTAAATCTTGGCATGCTTACCTATAAATATTTGACATGGCTACAATAGCATTCGCCTTGATCCTGATTCGTGAGACGTGGCAGCCACACATCCCACTTTGCCCTAACCTGTTCGGATCCCTTGGCATACGTGCAGGGGCTTCCAGCGACCCGGGTTACTCGGGGTCCCTTCTACGTGACTCATAGCTCTGACTTGGCGTGGTAATGGCAACTGCAGGGTAGAATGTTATGTAGGTGTGGGTATGGGCGCGCAAATCTAATTTGCAGATTTGCCTATAATTAATATGCACGATATGTGCCGCTAAGTTGTGTGAAAATTACTCGAGACCTGACGTGACGGAGCACGGTTCGTGTGGAACGCGAACGAAAAACCATCTACTTCAATTACAATCTATCTAGCCGCCTTTGGTGGTCCTCTTTATTTTATTTCCCCCTCCTAAGTATTTCCTAATTAGTTGTTGATGGCAAACAGACGTGTGGGTGTATAGAAAAATTTAATTTGTAGTCATATTTGTCACTGCACTCCATATGGAGTTCGACCGGAAGTACTAATCAAATTACATTTCCGGTCAAAGGGATATAAGATAACTGGTTAACATATGATTCCACGAATGAACCTAATTGTAAGCTTGGTTATCTTTAAGCTGTACGTATGTACTTCTTGGATATAAAAAAAAAATATCTGGATCCTTGTCTCTCTGGCAAGACTCTGGCTCAAACTTGAAACTTTGAAGTGCTTCTTTGGGAAGCCAAAACGCATCCAGCCAAATCAATTTCCCTTTTTTGGTACGCCTTCAGATGAACCTTGACAAAAGGTCCTGACTCAGCGTGTTTCCGGCCCTTGTTTCCGGAATACTCCTTCATTCCACCCAATTGGGGCGTTGCCGTAGACAAACTTTTAAGTTTTTAATTAATTTGTTTTGCTGCGGTCCCCCTTCTCGGGCGGCAATCTCTCCCGAGCCCGCTACTTCTGTTCCCATTTTTCTTTCGGCGCAGGCGAAAAAAAAAAGGTTAAGTGGTTTCATTTGGCAAACATTTACCCAGACCCAGACCCCAGGCACTGGGCCAGGCCATGCCAGACCCGAGCGGGAAGTGCCCCCAGCCACTCATCAATGCCCAAGTGTGTAAGACTTTTAATAGGCTTTTGTGTGGAAAATAAATTGATGCGGTGCACCTGTAAAACGCTTTAACAATAGGGCCGTCTGAGCCAGACGAATGTCTGTCCGTGTGATGCGGCCAACCGCATCCCAACCCGAAAACTGAGAGATGAGAGGCTGCGGCGACTGGCAACCGAAATTCAGTTAATTTTGAGTAAATTGTTAGAAAATTGTTTGCTCCATCTGACTGGTGCGACTATGTGTGTGTGGCTTGTGGCCTTGACTCGAGAATTATGGCATTTAGTTGGCAGCCATATGAAGCTACTTGCATTAATTAGTAGAATTTTCACATTTTAATATATGTTTCACAGAAACTCAGATACTGGCCACTGCCCTTGGTTATTCAGAGAACAATAAATTACAGAAATATTTTATAAAATTTATAGAGTCTCAAGCTAATTATAAATAGTTTATTTGTCTTTTAAAATCATTAGATTTTTTTTAAAGAATGTTAAAAAATTACTTGGTTCTTGAATCTTCTTTTAAATGTATGTATATATTAAATCTGACTAAACTTTACTATACATTACTCATTTTTAAATCCTATCCAAATTTTGTAAAGTATTTTAAAATATAACCCATTGCCGCTGGGTTATCCTGTTGTACAAGATGTCCTGCCCGAAAGACCCAAAACATACTGAGCTTCCCACCATGCTTTTCATATCCTTCAAGTATCCCGTTGATTCGGAAAGGGGTCCGCGGTGCTTCAGAATACTCCATGCGGCGGCTCCACATCAACCTCCCAATCCAGTTAATGGTTCCTGGAGTGGCACAAAGCAGGTCCAGGATTCCGGAGTATATACCTACCTGAATTTCGGTCTCGTTAAGCAGCCTGGTAACTGAAATGCTCACTTAAATATGAAAAGCCGTTTTAAATACATGTTTAATATAAATGCTACCTATTTTTGTGGCTGGCTTGATGATGTCATGGCAGAGAGTATTGAAGACCGTTCCATTCTGCTCCATCCACCCGGGCATGTTTTCCAGTCCCAGAGCCCGAGTGACATTCGTTCGGACAAATTCGCTCATCTCCGGGTCCTCACCGTACCGGTACTCCTCGTCGACGTGGACCCGGCGCTGGGTGTTATAAATAAAAACGCCGCCCGTGCTGTCAGTGATCGCCTTTTGAACGTCGGATACCTTCATCAGGGCACGGAACCACATTCCGGCATACACATGTCCGGCCAGCTCGCCGGCCAGCTTGGAAATGGTGCGGTAGCCACTTTCGTCTACGATGCCCAACTGAAGCAGGAAGGGCGCGTATGAAAGGATGCTGTCCAGAGGAGAGGTCCAGGGGTTGCCCACCACCACCGACTTCAATTGGCAGTCGACTTGGTGCCTCTGTCCGGCCAAATGCAATTCCAGGGCGAACTCCGGAGCAACCTTGCCGCCGTAGCTTTCCGAGAATATGTGCAGGGGTACGTGGCGAAAGCGAGGGTATTTTCGAAGGAACTTTCGCATTAGCTGTACAAGATCTAGGGCTATTTGCCGATTGGTCCTAGCAAAGCTGCCGTGCTCCTCCACATACCCAAACCCGGTGCCCACAGGGCTGTCCACAAACAGCACGTTGGCATGCCGCACCCAACTGCTCTCCCGGTGACGCCCCTTAATGTCGATCGGTCCGAGCTGCTCGAAGACTCCGGTGCCAGTGGAGGCCACTCCCGGTCCCCCCTGTAGCCAGATGATAAGTGGTCTCTCCGTGAAACTACTAACATTTGCCGTCGTGTAGAAGAGCCAATAGAAGAGGTGAGCCCCCGGTCGTACTTCCACGTAGTCCCATTCTTGCTCGCCGGGTCCTAACCCAGAGCGCCCTGTTAAGAATTTACTGATCATATCCTCAGGGTAATCGAAGATTGGACGAATGGTTTTTTCTTTTATTCTGGTTTTTGGAATACCAACCTTGAACTGAGGCCAGGGACGCTACAATCAGCATAGAACACACCCAGGCTTTGCTTAGAGTGGCATCGGCACTGAACGGCATCGCTATTGTCTTAATTGTCTTAACCGAGAAGTGAAACTAAAACATATACCGCCCGGTCTGAGGGTAAATGCGCACTGATCTGGCGCATTTCTTGGCCGTTGGCTATTTATAAATTTCGAAATACACAGAGTTCTGGTAAACAAACTCAAAAGATGCTAGAAACATTTATACTTCAAAGCTCGATGTACTCTTTGGCGGATTTTCCCTTTCTTTCCAATCAATAATAAAATTAAATGTATTTTATAAAACTTTTATTAAATATTTCAACAGTCAAGCAACAATTTTTACTTTCAGAAAGTATATAAATAGTTAAAATTTAATATTTAATGCATATTTAGTAACAATAGTAGGTATACCACATTATAAGCACAAAATTTGTTTATTCGCCGCTCAAAATTAAACATTGACCACGAATGCACACCTAGAATTTTGTTTACACTTAAGTTCTTAAAATTCTAAAGATTAACATCCGTTCGACTAAATATTTGGCGAAGATGTTTAGAGCTTCATTATTTGGGCGAGTCGTTCTTGTCATATCCCGTCACGTCTTTTAGAACGAATTGCATCGCTGACGGATTGTCGTTGGGTACCAAGTGTCCCGACCTATTGATCCAGTACATCCCAAACTGACCCCCACGTTTTTTGTAACCCTGCAGTCTTCCGTTGACCACAATTGGAGTTCGTTCGGCATTCAGGTATTCGCTCTTGTTAGTCCAGGACCAGTCCTTAATTAAATTCAAGGTGGCTGCAGTAGGCACCAGAGTGTCCAATTGGCCGGAATAAATGTTGACCCTCACGGACGTCTTGTTAAGTAAATAGGGAACTAAAATAATTTATAATTTTGGAATTTTACAAAAATATAGAGTTTGAAGGGTGGAGAATACTTATCCGAAAACTTACTAAAAGTTATTTCCGATCTGAGCCGATCTGCGTGCAAGCTGGTGAGTACATCCAGAACCTGGGAGGCGTAGACACTTCCGTTGATCTGCAGAGCCTGGCTCACATTCTCCTGCATGAAGTTGGTCAGCTCGTCCCCGTAGCCGTAGGTGCGATCCTCTGACGGATCCACATGTGTTTGAGTGTTGTAGAGGAACACCTCGCCAGTGAGATTCTGCATCAGATCATAATACTCTATGTACGCATCCGTGGCCTGCTCGAACTCATGGTCCTTCAGGGCCTTAAGGATCTTGTCTTCCTGGGCATCTATCTTTGCCGCCCCATCCTCGTCGATCAGCCCGTTGACGAAGAGGTACCGCGAGTGCTCCTTACAAATATGTCGTGTAGAGATCCAAGGGTTTCCGAGGGTAATCGACTTTAGGGTGCCCGGGTTGGCTACCTCACCGGTACTCATGGCTGCGTCCAATCGGATGGCCAGCGCTGGTGCCATTTTTCCGCCGTAGCTCTCCGTAAAAATGTGCAGCGGCACGGCCTTGAACTCCTTGTGTTGCTTGTAAAAGTACATCATGAAGGTCATTAGGTCGTCTGTCAGCTCCTCATTGTTGGAAACAATCAAGCTGGTGTTGTCCACGTAACTGAAGCCGGATCCCACCGGACTGTCCACGAAGAGTAGGTTGACATGCTGTGCCCAGTTTCCTTCCCGCGGGTCACCCTTTTGGTCTACGGGTCCAAGCTCGCCAAAGTTTCCCAGCGCCGTAGAGGGGCCTCCGGGTCCGCCCTGGAGCCACAGAATCAGCGGTCGTTCCGTATAGCTGCTCACGTTCGCGGTGGTGTAGTATAGCCAGTAGAACATGTGTGCACCCTCGCGGACATCGACGTAGCCCCAGTCCTGCTCCCCGGGCCCGACTCCTTTACGCGCTTTCGCCCTCAGGACGCCGATTCCCAGAAGGAGGACCACAATAAACCAACAGCCGACGCACCTCATTCTCGTAGGTGAGTTGTACGTTCACTTGGCCCTCCACTGCCGGAGCAGTGTCTATTTATCGGGTTGGCGGCGGCTAATTATTTCGGTCTTATGGAGTGCCAGTTGAAAAGTGATTTCCGAAATTTATTTAAGAACACGTTTGTGTGCTTGACCAGATACACTCAACAAAATTCAACGCTCAAGAAGAAATATAAAGGATTACTTATAATGGTATGATTAGGATGGTAATAAGGTAACATGATATTAGGAAAATAATTTAAAAAAAGAAACGTTCATGATCCAATGATCATATTATTGAAAAAGAAAATACTTCTAATTGTATTTAATTTATTTCAAATTATGTATATATCTATGTATGTACAACCTTTTTAAAAGATTTTCAACATTTTTATACATTTTGTGTGTGAGTGTTGCAGCGATTCCCATATGTTTACCTAAGCACTGTTAAAATCAAAAGTGCTAAAAAAAAATTATAAACATATGGAAGGCCGATCTTAAAGAAGAACCCTGTGGATTTAATCTGCTATTAGTTTTTATATAATATAAAAAAAAAATTAAAATTTTTGAACTTTATGTAGCATACTTTTGGGATTTCCTGGAAATAATGCATGTACCTTTTGGATAAGAAAGAGGAAATTTATATTCCAATATTTCATCTGATTTCTGAGTAATTGTTCAGTATGTTAAGTATTTAGAAAATTAGAAAACCTAAATACCGAATGTTTCCTCACTCGAAAGCAGGGTGGCAAAAATGGAACTGAAAGGGCCTTTGACATGGCCAAAAACGACGACCCTGCGTCTTTCCCAAACTGTCGCTCCCATTACCGCGTTGAATCCTCAGAATCAGAGTGCAGTTTTAATGGAAACTCCACCTGACGGCTACGCCTGTCGTCCGTGGCCAGTTAACGCTGGCAGGCGACCGCAAACGGAAATCAATTTTGAGAATGTGGCTGACAAGGATACGGTGGCCAAACCGCAATTGCCAGTTCAATGCGTTTTTGATTGTCCATTAAGCAGCACCAGCAGCTTGCTTTTTGCCCGCTGCCAAAAGTCATTATCAAGCAATTGGCCAGGCTGCAAAGGCAATCCCACCCAAGCACATTTGAGAAGGTTTGAGTTTTCCAAAATCGCAAAAAGGAAAAAGCAAAATGGGAGGTTATTCCAAAAAACTCTTGCTGGAAAATTGTTGTTCTTAATTTAATGAATATGCTAACGTCAGGCAAATTATATTATGTTTCCTGTAAATTTTATAGTTTATGGTTTGTGTAAAATATCAAAACTTAAAAATGTTTGCTTCTGCTTTTCGGAACACCCTGGCAGGACCCCTTACACACTGCAGCCAGAAATGCAAGCTCACATGCACAATAAATTTCGTGGCACGGTGCCACGCCCAGTGTCGACCCGTGCAGCATGCAGATGCTTAGCAAAGATGAGGCTGCTCACAGATCCAGGATGCAGATTCAGTCGAGTGCGAAATTGCGAGCAGCAGCAACAAAGGCCCGGCCAACACACACTCTCTGATGATTGTCCCGGCGATGCTCGGTGGGTGTTGCCAAAATCCTTTTTTGAGACAGAAAAACACACAGATGCAACGCACACTAAAAACCACCCATGTGTCGCTGTTTTTCGTGTCAGCCCTCTACCAAATACTGAGACTCAAATGCCCGATTCTGTCGCTGGCAGACGCTTGTTTTTGTCACGTAAATTACAAGTTTTTCATTTGTGCTCCAGCTTTGAATTTCGCCTGTGCTCCAGCTTGGTTTTCTTCATTTTTATCGCTGACGCCGCAATAATTCAGAAGTCGGGGTCACACGGGCTGCAGTTTTAAATAATAATTGCAAAATGGGGATACAATGAGAATTACTGAAAAATAATTCCTTACCTTATCCATTTTGATCCTTCTTCTGAAGGAAAGAAAAACTTCCAAGTAGTGATCAAATAAAACATTCTTTATTTGGCTCTTTAGTTTTTCTCATACACACACTCAACTTAAGGTCACACTAAGGTTAATGCTATGGCTAAATAGTTGTACAGTTTTTGAAACAGACACAGACGAACAGAGTAACGAATCTGCCTAGAAACCACAATCTTAACAATAAATCCTTGACGAACCCAACGAAAGCAAACATTTCGAATTCTGCTTAGAGAGTAAGGATATATGGCTGACGATGTGAATATGTGAAAGGATGCGCTCTATGTTTATTTACATTTGACGGGGGTTAGAGTAGTCCTCGAGTCTTTTGCTAGGTATAGGTGTATATGAGTAGGTATATCCGGTTTGCTGAGGACCTTTCACTGTTGATTTGCTATGCGATTTGCTAATTTTGGGTTCCATAATTGCTGAGCCCGTGCCGGGTATTCCCTCGGGAGCCCCTCTTGAAGTCATTCTCTCCTGCCAGTGGCCAGCTTATCACCGCTCCAGGTTCCTGTTCAGATTCCCCCAGGCCCCCACAAGGCATAGGCCGGGCCACAGGAGCTGGAGCAGGGTCGGGCTAGAGAAGCGTGCAGCAGCCACATCTGAAACAAAAGAAATAGAGATTGGCTTAGTACCTACATCCGAAAGATTGAAATCTGGCTCGGAAAGGGCACCCGCTGGTCAAATTAATCTTGGAATTAATTGCTTCCAGCTTAGCGCAGAGCATTAATAAATCGCTGCCATGCCGGGCAGAACCAAAACACACAGGGATGGGACGGCAGTAGGGCTAATAAGGTGCTCGGTCCTTTTCGCTAACTTTGATTTAATGCCCCACAGTTTTTCATTGTAATGGCGTGCGTGTAAATGTATCCCTTGTGCATTTGTTTTGGTTGTAAAAACAATCGGGTCGAGATTTGTACAACCCTCACCACAAGGCCGAGTTGGGTCAGTAGCTTCTCCTCCCGCTTTCTGCCACTGGGCGTGGCCCTTTTTGCCTATCTGTGGGCCTATTTTTAAGCGGATACAGTAGCATTAGCAGATAAAGCCAAGCAACTAACGACCGGAACTTAATCATGGAACATATTGATTAACGCTATTGGTTTAGTTTGTATTTAGGGATTAATTGAACCTTCGAAGGTTTTTCTATCGGAAATACTTGAAACTTACTTGAATGTATCAGGAAAAGTTCGTTGTGTTCATCTACACCGCCAGGCTGATCGAAGGGGAACATATTAATGTCGGGAGAACGTCCTGACGCCAGTATCCTGGGGCGATCCTCTTCAATTATTTTCTCGGTCTCCTGTGCATAGATATCATGTATGCGGGCGGAGCACTTGAG
Organism: Drosophila bipectinata; assembly: GCF_030179905.1. Classification (NCBI taxonomy): domain Eukaryota; kingdom Metazoa; phylum Arthropoda; class Insecta; order Diptera; family Drosophilidae; genus Drosophila; species Drosophila bipectinata. The sequence continues at coordinate 12,298,301 of NC_091736.1, read as the reverse complement.
CTACAAATTTTTAAATAATTTATTAAATATATTTTTGTTTCATAATGGACAGTTACCACCCACCTTCATGCGGCTCTTAATGAAGTGATGCACGGTTACCACAAAGTTGATCTCCAAGACAGCCGACTCGAGATGCTCGGCCACATGACGCTGGATGTCGTAGATGCGTAGGTAATTGGGAGGCACCTGTATATCGTTGATCCACCAGGTGAGGTTAGCCGCTGGCTTGGAGTAGTCCGATGAGCAGTTTCCGTTCACCACATCGCCCAAACGGTAGCGGGAATGGATGCCGGTGATAATAGGTCGTTGGGTGGGCAACTCTGAAGCGAAGAGACAATTAAATCCTGTCGAGTGCGGGGGTTATCCTTTCAATACTCACCCACCACCTCCATGTCGGCGGCAACGATGTAAGTGTCAAAGCCGGGGGCATCGGCGGAAACTTCGCAGGCAAACTTGCCCGAAATTGAGGTGGGCACATTTCGCAGGAAAACATGACTGGCATTCGAATGGTCGGTCTGGAAGAGTATTATATATGTAGTTAAATCCCAGAAACAACCTCTCTCTTGTGTTTCATATAAAGTTATAAAATGAAAATGTAATTGATGCCTAAGGGCATTGGTTTATGCACAATTTTCACAATTTAATTGTCATGCTTTATTGCTTCACTGAAGCTGTTCTTATCAATCATTACATGCGTGTTTTTTGTTCTTTGCAGTCCTTTTTAATATCGAAACTCCCGCAAAAGTCAACACAGAAAATGGAAGGTCAAAATTCTTAATTAAAGCTTTTTAACAACCAGAAGTCAAACAGTACTGCACGCTTGCACACCGAAAGCAGAAGCGATGTTTACTTTCCCGCCCACAAGGATGTTGTCCTTAATTCCATGCCATTGAATGTCGTTCAACATAAAATCCTTTAAGAGCTCTTAAAACCTCTACTTCGCCTGACTTTCAATGATCTTGGAAAACCTGACTATCAATGGCTAATTTGGGTAACTACACTCACCTCTACGTCTATTTCGTTTGTTTTCCTGAACGTCTTCCAGGCTGGATTCTCCTTCGGTGTGTAGCGATAGAACTCCCGCCGTCCCCGGTACCACTTTACGGAATAAAGCGTATCGTTCTCGATGTCATAATTGCAGATTAAGAGCGCATTATCGCCGCGCTTGACGGCGGATGGTATCCGAACGTTGACATTGCGCAGACCCACAGCGAGTCCTGGAAAGGAGAAAAACAGAGCGGCGGAAAGGTGTAAATGAGTGGTTGCCATGGCAAGTTGGGCAGGCTTAATATGACAAGTTATTGTGGCTTAATTATGATCCCCAGCGGATTACAAGGGATTCTTCGCGCTTGCCGGCAACTTAAACTGCGACTCCAAGGGGAAAGATACACACATAAGTCACACAAAATACAAAAAGTGTAAAAATAACACAGTAAATGGTGATAAACTGAAATGTTTTCTTAACTGAAAGCTCAGGTAAAGTTTTCTGCATTATTTTTTATTCTTTAAAATGTGTTCTTATTGTAAGGTACTCAGATTTTTCCCAGGAGAGCTCTACTAATGCTTTGCATATATATAATATTTGATGAGATATGTAAGATATATTAAAACTAAAAGATTAAAATATGAAGTCAAGGATAACAAAAAACCTGGAGAACACATTATGTACTAAACTCTTGAACGCATTTGTTTATAATTCCATCGTTTTTTAGGTTCAAGCGTCAAACATATGTACATCGGGCATATATGTACATATAAACCAGCCATAAAAAAAAGTGGGTCACAGCCACCAAAAAAAAAAGACCTCAAAGTGCCAACAAAAACCTCATGAAAACTTTAACGTATCAGACAGAAGTGGGTGCGACAGAGACAACCGGAAGAGTCTACCTCAAAAAGCTGATTATAAAATAAAAATTCGGTGATCTCAATTGTGGCCAACAGCCCTAAGCTGTTCCCCTGGTCGAATTTATAAAAAGCTTCCTAGAAAAATTAAAATCGAAAGTGAATCGCTTCGGAAAGAGCCGCTCTCTTCGAGAACCCATCATAAATCATAAGGGGGCTCGACGCTTTTGTTATCCGCCATCCGCCATGTAGGAAATCGAGTTGTGGCAACCGACCAGGGCCCCAGCAACCTCTGCTGCCCTCCAGTCAAAGGTTGATGGGCGCCTCCCTCCGGGGTCACTGAACTGAAAAGCGGGCTAGAAGCCCATTGCTTTCTAGCCGTAAGCACGTTATAACAGATGAGCGCACCCAATTAGGGGTAATTTTTGTATGCATAAGTGGTTAGATTGTAGACGCTGCTCATATCTGTTTATCTTAATTGTTAACAATTGAAACAGGATTGAAACAGAATGTAGATATCTATAGAAATTTTTCAAGATATAAAGATCGGCTAAAAAGCAACTTATAGTTTTGACGCAAGTTTTAATTCTTTTTGGTTGAAAAATTCTGAGCTATATCTTCTAGCTATATCTATATCTTCTATACCTATCTTGCATCCTAAAATAGCTTCTAGTTTCCAATTGTACAAAAAAAATAAATAAAACCTTAAACCGGTTTACTGGCGGGGGGCTAAGCATTGCGAGTATGTTAACAATTGCTCCACCGCCGATTTTCGTAGTCCCCCCCACTTGGTAACTGCTGGCGTTCAGCTTTTTATTTTTTCCGCGCGCCTCGTTTCTGGTTAACCTTGAATACTAATTGTTGTTTCACGTTGACTTTAATGTTACTCGCTGCGTACGGAGCGCGATGTCGTTGTCGTTGTAGTTGCTTTTGCTTTTGCCTCCATATCAGCATAAACATTTCATGCTGCGCCCGCTCGACGGCTGCTGTATGCCGCTGAGCGCCGGATCGAAATAGTACGAAAAAACTAATCTCATCCGCCGGGCCGGTTGTCTAGCCGGCCGCCGACCGCTGGCCAGGCCGAATTTGCGTAAATCGAAGCACTATTTGCTTAGCCGATGCGTGGAAAGAGGCTCTCGGGCGGTGGTAACGCTGGCAAAGATTAGACGTCAGACTATTTAGAAACCGTTGCTGTTCTATTTTGGCCAGGCCAACAGAAGAGGGCCAGCAACGGCGCCGCCGACTTGCCACTGACTGTTTACGTTTACGTTTAATTCAAAGAACCTTGAGGTTTTTGCCTCGATCGAACTGGAAAACCTTGGAAAACCAGAAGCGCTAACCAGCGGTGGAGCAACAATAGCAATACCCGCCAAGGTAACAATATCATAAATATACAAAAGGGAGGAGCTCAGGAAAGATCAAAGGGCTTCTAGAACAAATACTACTAGAAAAGAAGAGATACTTTTTTTTGTAATGAGAAGATATTTATTCTTATAGTTATTTGTTAATATTATAAGACTATAAAGAACAAATCTTTGTATTTAGATATTAGAAAATAATGAATGTTTATGAAATTATTAACTGCTTCTTATATTTTAGAACCTAGATTATAATTTCATCCATTCTTATTATAAGAAATAACATTGCAAATATTAATGTGACACTTAATTACCTATGTATATCAGTTAACTTTCTCTCAGCCCTGTTGTACAATTAAACCACTTTTAACACTGATGCTCCTTCAACTTCCCTGCCATTGTTAAAGCTTCCACATAAATAATAAAATAACAAAAACAAAACCCAACGAAACAAAACGAATCCGAAATACAGGCAACAAGCGAAACGAGGTCATCGTAAGCGAAACACAAACTGAAGAGCGAGCCCGTTTATTTAGGCATTATGCTGACCTGTTACTTGCTGCCACTATATTATCGATCATGTTTTGAAAGCGAAAGGGAAGGCAGCCGTCAGATGAGCTGGGTGCGTGGCAGATACAGATACAGCGGCAGCAACAGATACAGATACAGATACGAGTGGGGCGCGGCACAGATGCAGATACAGTTCGTTGGCTTGCGCTGCCTGGTTGCCTGGTCGTCGAGCAAAGCCGGCTATCGATTTCTACATAAAAAACGAAAGTGAATTTCGGCAGACGGCCGCACTGCTCATTGCCTCGCTACTTGACCCACTTTTGGGCTCCGAACCGTTTGCCGACCCTGCCCGGCAAGGTTCAACGCTCCGGCCGCGAGCTCCAAGGTGAGCGGCCGCCAACGGTGTCACGTTCAGGGTCCGCCCCTGACCCACCGCCGCTATGGAGCAGATCGAGCACGATTGAAAGAAAAATCAGACGCCTGTTGCCCGCACCAGGCGACCAGGAAATTCAGAGTGTGCCCCGGGTGGTTTCGGTTTCAACTTTTCGGCAGTTCAATGACCCTTCCTTTTTGAATTTTGAAGATCGTTGACCGTAGCGCGTTGGCGGAACAGAGATGGCAATAACTGAATGGGGGCACGCAGCCACTACTGTTGGTGGGAGCGAGAGGCGAACAGAATTCACGCTCCACAGTGGAGAGCGCTGACTTTTTTTGATGATATCAGCGAACAACACAGTGCTCCCCCGCTGAAAGTAACCAATCACGTTCAACTAATGTATGAGGTACGATTGTGATAAAGTTTCATGAGTAAGCAACCTTCTTTTTTTAGTATAATAATATAATAAATAATAATAAATTTCAATGAAAATGAAAAAGTTTTTCATAAAACTTTGTCATATTATTATTATTTTAAAATTACTACATATTATAAATAAAAAAAATATAACCTACAGAAATAAAGTATATTGTTGAAAATTATTATTTTATTATATTAATATTATATAAATACGGCGATATAATTGCTAAAATATTTTTGAAGAATCTGAACATATTCGTAGTATTATTATTCAGAAAAGTAATCTAAAACCTAAAATATTTCAGCTAAAGATTTGATTTAAAATATTTACTAAAGAAACTATAAAGTTTTTTTATATATTTGCGCAAAAAATTAAGAAGAAAGAAGTACATATGTACGTATACTTAATTTTTTGTTGTATTAACTAAACGCTCAAATCTGAACTGCCTTTATCGCTTCGAAATATACACTGCTAGAGATTTGGTTTTCATCAACTGGAAATGTTTATAAACTTTTTTGGGTGGCATCCCCCTTGCTTGTAAAACATTAATTTTTTTGTTAAATACGAAATTATAAACTTTTTGTAACAAGCGCACAGAAAGCGTTTGAAAGTCGTTTGTCGGATGCATCTAGCATGCTCCACTCGAGTGGTTACAGGGCATGCTCTGTTTGACGGGTGAGGTGGGGCAGGGCAGTGGCAGTACTGGTGCGCTGGTGGGGCTGTTGACGAGTGGGAATTTCTTGATAATCTATCTGACATATAACGAATCGAATTGTGTTGGCGACAGTTGCGCGGATCGGGCCCCTTTGACTTATAGAATATCCCAGGGTGGAGAGTAAAATATTCGCTTTTAATAAAACACTTTCGCTTTCAATCGCCGCTCTTCAAAGCTGACCATTTATCCAAAATCACAGGAGATCAGTGCTCTAGAGGCAGTGGGTATATCTTCCGCATTTGCTTTTCGTTTGGATAAAAAGTGATTTGTAAAATACACTGGACGAAATCATTTTAAAACTTGGCACGACCTGTTGTTTAATTTTCCTAAAGACATATTAACAACTATTAAAAATATGATAACATTTTTATAATATTATCACTTGAGAAGCCAAGCTATATGTAAAGATTTCTAAGGTTTAATAAAAGAAATATTGTGTTTCAGTGCACTTAATGTTTAAACAAATGAATACAAAGCTCAGCGATGATTGCTTATAAACAAATTAACCTCAGAGATACGTAGATACATACAAAAGCCAAACAAACTCGAGTATCTGTGTGTTCGTTGGGGCTGCATGTATGGGTTCACCGTACACATTCCCACTTATCAGCAAATGGCGGAGAGTCTCCAAGAGAAACACTGCCCTCGAATGCTGCTCGCCTATTGGAATTAGTACAAAATAATACCGTATTTCCTAGAAACTTACGCATTCACCGTTACGCCGTATCTCGTTAAGAGAGCCGGAGAAGACCCGACAAAAGGGCATTTTAGTACGATTTCGGTTTACCTCTCAGCTAACATTGAAGATCGCCATTTACTCTCAACTCAACGCCAGCCGGGCCGGGAATTGTTTTTATTTTCTTTAGAAATATTTAACGATACAGCGCGTGAAAAAGTTTAAAACATTTTAAATAGTTTGCTAATTGAACAGGCGATCAGAAAATGGAAGCGCTCTATACAGCTAGCCCCAAAAAAATGCCCAATTGAATTCCCATTGTGATTGTACCACACACATCAACTGATAAACGTGTGCCGGCACACTCGACATTTTCGACTTTCGAGTTAGTCATAACCGAAATGAGCTTATGAAAAGTCGTACGGTTACTCTTGGTTCTAAGAATCAACCTCGTTCGTAGTCCATCTATCCCTCGGGTAATTATTTATAATTACTTGTATTCCCTATCAGTGAAATACCTCGAATTAAAGTGTGCGTGCTTTTAATGCAAAGTATAGGTATATAGTGCAGATATACATATTAATATAGCTTCCATAGATTACATAGAACTCTCTATGTATTCTTCGAAAGATTGATATTCGGCAGAATCCTCTGCTGGTGCTTGAGAGCTATGAGATGCTGCGTCGAAATATGGTTGCAGCTCTGACTCAATCCACGGCAAATAATCGGGAATGTTGACGAAGAGGGTGGGTTTGTTGTCCATGACCCAGTCACTGTTTAAAAGGCTTACACCAGCCAAGACGAAGTTATCGGTTCTACAGACTAGACCTGCACCGATATTCAGAGGAAGGAATGTGTTGAGCTTGTCCTTGCAGCAGATCGTATTATTATCGATTGTCTCGTTAAACTCGGTGAGGCAGTCCACGTTTCCCATCACTACATAGGGTCTCTGCCAAAGGAAGTCCTTCTCGACAGTAATGGATTTGTCCCTTATATTGGTGGAGTTAAGATACCAGCCAACCGTTCCGCAGTACCTTTCTGTGAAAACTTCATTGGGCAGAGGCAGGCATATTGGACGCACATGTAAAAATTCCATTGTAAACGGTGTGGTGAGGTGGATCAGTGCCAATGACAAGTTGGTGGACACGCTGCGGGCAAAGCGATAAATTTGTTCGGTTTCTGTTCGATTCATGATGCCTGCCTCCACTACCAACTGATCGTCTGGCACGTTTTCGATTCCCTTCAAGGCCGTGATAACCACATCGTATCGGATCAGTGTCCCTGTAGCAATGAAATTTTCCGATTCATTCGAGTATATGGCCACCATCCAAGGGTGCAATCTGAATGTCTTTAAATCAGATATGGCACTGAAGTTCAAACTCGTAAGATCATTTTCGGGATGTCCGCATTGGAATCCACTCCAATCGTTAAACGTTTTCTAGGAGTATTAAAGCAAGGCATATTCATATTCAATATTAATTTACTGAATCGAGCACTAGTTTAGTTTTGTTTCTAACTCACTTTGGGTTCGACGGTCACTTTAGGTTCGCTTCCTCGCTCAATTTTGGGTCCCTCGGTCCCAAGATAGCTATAATCGTCAGATTCGTCTTCTTCAGCCGCTATGAAAACGAGAAATGCCAATATCCACAACTTTTTCATTTTTCTCAAGACTGGTGATCTTTTACTTCTGGCTGCTGAATAGCAACTGTCATCCAAACTTGGAATATACACACACAGAGCTTTTTCATAGAGAGCACCATTATCAGCACCATTGTTGAATACATTGATTAAATTAATTGATTACTCATAGTACAATTAATTAAATGATGATTGAAAACATATACATATGTGGCATACACTTATGTTTAGTTTTTGCGCTAGAATTATGTATATACGTCGTTTGAAAGAAAGTGTGTTCTTTTTTTTCGAAATTTGACAGATCTGAGGTCTTCAGAAGGTCAAATACATTATTAAGACAGAGTCGAATATTAATCATAAAAAAAAAAACAGTCGAGTGTACATTTGTATGTGTATAGACTCTAAAGATCTTATAGTGTTCTTCAATTTATTTAAATCTTAAAAACAAAAAACTCCAATAACAAGCTAATAAATAAATTGGCCAAGTTTTCTGACTTGTTATGGTGGGGTTAGTTTATCCGGTTGCGATGGTGGATAACATGTAAGTTTAGTGAGAAGCAGGGTCGTCCACAAAGGACCCACCACTGCCAGCCAGCACCCTCCAACAACTTCCACAATGCTCGAGGGCTACTTAACACGGTGTCAGGTGAGATGAAGGTTGGAAGCTGGGATGGAAGGGGTGCCGGTTGCTGAAGAATGATATTCGGCAGAATCCTTTGCTGGTGCTTGAGAGCTATGAGAAGCTGCGTCGAAATATGGTTGCAGCTCTGACTCAATCCACGGCAAATAATCGGGAATGTTGACGAAGAGGGTGGGTTTGTTGTCCATGACCCAGTCACTGTTTAAAAGGCTTACACCAGCCAAAACGAAGTTATCGGTTCTACAGGCTAAACCTGCACCGATATTCAGAGGAAGGAATGTGTTGAGCTTGTCCTTGCAGCAGATCGTATTATTATCGATTGTCTCGTTAAACTCGGTGAGGCAGTCCACGTTTCCCATCACTACATAGGGTCTCTGCCAAAGGAAGTCCTTCTTGACAGTAATGGATTTGTCCCTTATATTGTCGGAGTTAAAATACCAGCCAACCGTTCCGCAGGATCTTTCTGTGAAAACTTCATTAAGCCGAGGCAGGCATATTGGACGCACATGTGAAAATTGCATTGTAAACGGTGTGGTGAGGTGGATCAGTGCCAATGACAAGTAGATGGACACGCTGCGGGCAAAGCGATAAAGTTGTTTGGTTTCTGTTCGATTCATGATGCCTGCCTCCACTACCAACTGATCGTCTGGCACGTTTTCGATTCCCTTCAAGGCCGTGATAACCACATCGTATCGGATCAGTGTCCCTGTAGCAATGAAATTTTTCGATTCATTCGAGTATATGGCCACCATCCAAGGGTGCAATCTGAATGTCTTTAAATCAGATATGGCACTGAAGTTCAAACTCGTAAGATCATTTTCGCGATGTCCGCATTGGAATCCACTCCAATCGTTAAACGTTTTCTAGGAGTATTAAAGCAAGGCATATTCATATTCAATATTAATTTACTGAATCGAGCACTAGTTTAGTTTTGTTTCTAACTCACTTTGGGTTCGACGGTCACTTTAGGTTCGCTTCCTCGCTCAATTTTGGGTCCCTCGGTCCCAAGATAGCTATAATCGGCAGATTCGTCTTCTTCAGCCGCTATGAAAACGAAAAATGCCAATATCCACAACTTTTTCATTTTTCTCAAGACTGGTGATCTTTTACTTCTGGCTGCTGAATAGCAACTGTCATCCAAACTTGGAATATACACACACAGAGCTTTTTCATAGACAGCACCAGTATCAGCACCATTGTTGAATACATTGATTCATTTAATTGATTACTCATAGTACAATTAATTAAATGATGATTGAAAAAATATACATATGTGGCATACACTTATGTTTAGTTTTAGCGCTAGAATTATGTATATACAACGTTTGAAAGAAAGTGTGTTCTTTTTTTTGCGAAATTTGACAGATCTGAGGTCTTCAGAAGGTCAAATACATTATTAAGACAGAGTCGAATATTAATCATTGAAAAAAAATCAGTCGAGGGTACATTCGTATGTGTATACACTCTTAAGATCTTATAGTGTTCGTCAATTTATTTAAATCTTAAATACAAAAGACTCCAATAACAAGCTAATAAATAAATTGGCCAAGTTTTCTGACTTGTTATGGTGGGGTTAGTTTATCCGGTTGCGATGTTGGATAACATGTAAGTTTAGTGAGAAGCAGGGTCGTCCACAAAGGACCCACCACTGCCAGCCAGCACCCTCCAACAACTTCCACAATACTCGAGGGCTACTTAACACGGTGTCAGGTGAGATGAAGGTTGGAAGCTGGGATGGAAGGGGTGCTGGTTGCTGGATGGGTAAATCGGATACCCGGGCACGGTGCCTGTTGCACTTTTTGCACATAATCATGTCACATGAACGGACGACAGGCCAGGATATGAACAACAAGCCATCCTCCACTTTTCTCGGTCTTGGCAACATGTGACGCTTTGCTTTGGCTGCCCCTTACAAAAAATACTATATATATATATATATTATATATATGGGGAAGGAGTGCAGACTTTGAGGACCTTCCAGCTTATTTCCCGACAGTTTGCTGCTTCCTCGCTCAACTTTTCACTTTATGTTTATGTTGTGTGTTGTGGGCTGTGACGTTGGCCACTGACACTTGGCTCCTGTTGCTGCTTTTCCTGTTCTTCCGGCTTTTCCTGCTACTGGTGCTGCTACTGGTGGTGCTACTGCTACTGGTGCTTTTCCGGCTCCTGTCGCCTGTCTCGTTCTTTTCACAAGCGGATGTGACCGGAGTGGTGGCACCTGGACACGATGGGTGTTAAAATAACAGGCACCGAACATATTGACTTTTAAAATAAGCAGTATGGCGGTAAATTTTTATGAAACCCCAACACCTTCCTTCTCCAGTTTCTTTTCCTGCCCGGTATGTTCCAGACAGCTGAGTGATTTATATATATTGTTTAATATTATTATGGCTGGCAGGTGGCCATTCGAATCAGCTTCTGCCTTGGCTCTGTTCCGGCCGACGGATGTGCAAAATGCGAAAAATTGAGCACATTACATGCTCGGACTCAGATCCCGTATCCATGTCCATGTCCATGTCCTTGTTCATGTCCATGTCCACGTGTGGTTGGCAATAATTGTTATAGTAAGCGGTTGGAAGAATGCGGGCCAAATGATGAAGTGACGGCCCACAGACTGAAGTTTGGCCTGATCTGACAAGATCGGGAGCATTTAATAGTATTTCGAACTATCCAGAGGCCTTTGATGCTTGATGAAAGAGCAACGACAGGTAATAATTGCCTTGAAAACTTTGTGAAATTAAATATATGTACATTTGAAAATAAATATCACTTAGTTAATGTACGTTTTATCCACTTTGTTTAAACACAAGTCTTCACCAAATTGGAATATTCAATAAAAGCAGATGAGCTTATAACGAACAATGCCACTAACCGTTTTATTTATGCATTACCCGGAACTGGATAAATGGTTCAAGGGGAAAATCAATTAATAAATGAATAAATGCGCCCGCAATTAATTTTCATTTTGCGTAACGCCCAATTCTTGCCCGTTCCAGATTGATTGCATTTTAAATGTGTTTGTTGAATCCCTGAAACCCTTTCTTCGAACAATATAACCACGAAAAGGGTTTAATTCCGGCCCAAAAGTATACCTTGTATGTGTCGTACAATAATATTAAAGTTTTGGTCAAAAACTTTTGGGAAAGTTAATTGTAACACAAAGAAAATTTAGTACTACCTTTTAACAAGGTACTATTTATAAGAACATTTAGTAGTTCATAGGCCTCCATTAGTTGTATCTCCACCAAGGATGTCTTATCTTTGACAGATTTGTTCTATTAATATTCAGAAGGATTAAGGATATCCCAGCTAATAAATTAGAGGATTAATCAGTCGGCTTGAAAACTATGCCGCCTTTACAAACCGCAAAGTGTAATTGAGGCGTTGCGCCGGTATCTTCGTGGCTTTCGTGGTGCCAATTAGAAACGTAAAGGGTAGAGATTTTCAAAGGCAACACCAGAGCGGAGCAGGCGTAGGATCTCCCGGCTTTGAAATTCAATTCAGAAAATGAAATTCAAGTATCAAAAGAAACACCAGCCGCTCGACCCAATTAAACAAGCACTACGACTCTTAGCATGTGGTGAGTGAAATGAAATGGACTTTGGAAGGCGTTTAGATATAATATTATTAATTACTAGTCTTGAAATTGAGTTTGTGTTCCTCTTGTATTAAAGTATTAATTGGTAATAAGGTAATATTAATTTTTTCGCAGCCCTTGGAAAGGCTTTTCTCTACTTGGGAACTCCGGCCCTTTGCCCGCTCCACCAGACGTGTTCGTTATCACAGCTCCACTGCCAGTATCTAGGCGTGTGTCCCTTCTGCAGGCCGTGCACTCTTTCCGTATCGAGGATCCCGAAAACATGCTTGAATCGGTACTCTTCGTGCTAAGGCAGTTCTATAAATTCGTCTGCCCCCTGCAAATCTTCTATGAAATCGAGGAAATGGAACGGACCGACTGCAGGGAGGAACGGGAAATCTGGTATGAAATTTAAGATTCGGCGACATGACAACCAAACAAATTGATTAATGGCTGGCAATAAAGAGATCCCTCGTTTTTTTGCTCCGAGTTGCCAGTGGAGATGAGGCTGCTCAACTCGACTCCGATTCGCACATAATTTTCGCATAAATTGTCAAATAATTTAAAGCCTCTCCAATTGAGCAGGAGTCAAGGTAACTGGGCCCTAAGCCTTCAAATGAAATTTATTGCCCAGGCATTAGATGGCGGGTGGCTGGTTGAGGGTTTACTGGATGGGTGGGTGGGTGTCTCCTACTATCAGGCATCATTGAGTGTCGTTGAAATGCCAGTAATTGCGTATTAAAATTATACACCAGAGACCATTTGTCTAATGAAATGTAGCCGTGTCTGTGAGCTAATTAGGTTGTCGTTCTCCCCCTCTTGGCGTCGTATTTATGCAAAGTAATTGAAGAACTACGGACTATTGCCCCAGGGGACTAAGAGTTGTGCTCATAATCACTGGCAATTCTGGGTAAGATTTTAATTTTCTGCCTGACGAGGCCGAAGCATAACCGGGCAAGGAGGTGCACTGCGGAAATTGTCACCTCGGATATTCAATATCTCTACTTTGCAATTCAAATGCGATTCCACTGACCTCCCTTTGACCTCGTTTCAGGCATTTCAATAAGCTTCTTTTTGCCAGTTGCACACCCAATAGGCAATTTGTTTTTCTTGTCGGAAACAAACCGCCCTCGCCCTCGCCCTCGTCCTCGCCCCGCCCACACACGCACAACAACACATCACAACAAACTTGTCCTGAGAAGCTCTGACATGTTTTCCGCCCTTTTCCTATGTCTTTTTTCCTGCCGCCCCAGCAGTTGACACAATTTGACTTTTGGCATCCAAACGTTCTAACAACGTGAACTTTTGAACTAATCTATTTGTATTTGATTAACTTTGTAGCAACAAAGCTGACGTTTTTGTTGTCCTCTTTATGTGTGTTTTTCCCTTCGCTCCTCACCTGTCTAGGTGGAAATGATGGTAGGCACTGATGTGATGCAGGTCATGGAAGTTTTAGGGGCTTTTTAGGGGCTATTCCTCGAGAAGTATGTGGTGCTTTAAAAGGATAAAAAGACAAGAGTCCTAATAAAAAAACGAATAGCTTGTAACTATAAGATGACCATTGAAAGTACCATTGATTGGCTCTTCTTGAGAGACCCACTGATTATCGTGATTATCGTAATTGCATTAACTATATATATGACATTGCTTCCAGAAACCGTTGCCAATTATGAGGATATTTGAGTCCACTCCCCCTTGCTGTCATTAATACCGCAAATTAGAAGGGACGGAGCGGAGGAGCCGAGCTCAACTAATAACTTCTACTTGCGTAAACAGCCCGTAAACCAATTTCTCCCGGCTGTGCTTTCATTAGCGCTGCCCGACCGGCCAAAGCCACCACCCTCAGGAAGCCATCCCCCTGACTTTCGACTTCTAGGTTCGGCCTTGGCTGTGACTAAACGATTATTGGACTCTCCCCCGTGAGCGTGTGCACTCAGTGGGGTTATAGTCAAAGTCCCGGCCAGCTAAAGCCGCTGCCCCGTCGAATGCCAGATTTGTTAATTATGCACGTTATAATTAATGCTCGCCATCCCCACGCCCAGTCTCTTGTCTCTGCCCACCGGTATCACACTTGCCGGCTAATTGTCAATAAATTTGCCAGCTCAAAATATCATTTTCAACCTCCTGCTGTCATGCTGGCTGTCAGTTGTGCTTAATGCTTAAATGAAATCTAATCACGTTCTAATGTCAGTTAAGCATGATAGCGTCCCGCCCTCAGAACACGATTCCAGCTCTCCCCGTGACTTTTCCTTCCAGCTCTGTTCCCGTCTAGTTGTATTCCATTTCCGCCACTTAAGTGGGCCACTCGCCCCGTCTACTGTACAATTCTTTTTGGCAGTAAGCCAGTTGCGAAAATTTGCATCCATTGGGGATGGCTATCATGCAATTGAAGGGGCGTTATGTCACTGAGAGACCAGGCATAAATCAGAATTACCAAGTTGTCTTTAAAAATATAGTCTAGAATATCTAAGCAAAGTAATGGCCAAATTTATTCCGATTTACTTTAAAAAATGATTCTAATTTATACCAAGTGTTCAAGCTTTAATATTTGGGACATTTGGGATAATGTTTATACATCCATGGGATGAGTTCAGGTCAGACTACCCGCTCTGATGTCAAAGTTTCATGAAATAGTGCAACTGGATGTAAAACTCCCTCGGTGGAGCCCCTTTTTGCAGCATGCTTAATAACTTTTCATTTGAAAATGACGCCGGAGGGGCTGGGAAAGTATTTCGCTTTCAAATTAGCAAACGGTTTTCCCTTCAAAAATCTAGTTAATTAGCGTTCAACAACAAACAACTCGGGGTGGAACAACAGCGTCATCATCATCGTCGTCGTCGCACAACTTTTTCGGCGCGAAATAGTCGACTAGCTGCGGAGATGCCACGCCCCCTAGTCTGCAGTCCACTTAGCCGCCCACAGGGAACGGAAAAGTATGTAATGCAAAAGTGCTCGTGAATTAAGCAATTAGGAAGGAAGTGGGAAATGGCAGGCGAAATAAAAGCACAGAATTAGCAGGAATCCTCTTCCCGAGTAGCCTATATTGGTGTCCAAATCCAATACTTCCCCCCCACCACTAATTGACCAATATTTCGGAACTGGATTCATCGACTTTAGGAAGAGTCCTTGGCGATGACTTTGGTCTTGCTTGGAAGTTGTTATCCCCCTCGGTCTGGCATTCGTACTCGTAGGCATTCCAATCCCGGCAATAATAAAGCCAATAAATTGAATTTATTTCAGCCATCTACCAATTCCAATTTAGAGCATAAGCTTCCCTAACAAATGTTGCTTAAAGTAAGGTAAGTTCTTATAAGTAAGTTCTTACTATAATGATAAATGGTTTTAAAGTAGTATACGAATAGTTAAGATGAGTAGAGTGACATTTTCGATAACCAATTAATTAAATTTTTTTAATATATTTTAAGGATATAAGCCAATCAGTTATAATAGCATGTACCTTTAGCTTGTAAAATAAAACAATCATTTTATTCCGAATATTTCTAGAGTACTCCCAATTCGATTATGCCCACATTCCTGTTTTCCTTAACTTTTCTCGACTGCTTTTTGGCACATTGCTTATTGATTATTTTTACTAATTTATGTGCTAATAAAATTGTCAATTTGTATGCGTGCAGTAGCGTTTCGAATTGAAGCGAATTCTTCTGCTGCGAGTGGCTCAGTCTGGGGCCAGAAAAAAAAACGGTGGCTTGGCTGACAGGACCATTAGACTTAAGTGTCTTCTGCTGGCCAGCGGTTGGGCTCCCCACGGCCTTCCATCCCCCCCCAATATCAATGCCCTTACCCCTGTGAGCTCTGTTGCCCCTCTCTTTTCATTTCATCCTTGTGCCAGAGGGCAGAGTGCCAAAGGCGCTTACAGGACATCTCTGAAAATGATTTTCCGCTGAAAGCCATGCGACTGCCCCTTGGCTTTAGTTTCAGATTTCCGGTGGATGTCTGCCTTTCAGGCCGGGCTGTTCAACTGGCTTATTATGCAGCATTTGAGTTTAAATACGGGCGCATGGATTTCGCCAATTGCCCTGGGACTATTGATAATCTTTTGCAGTAAGCGATTGGATCAGTATAAATGCAAATATGGTTGGGAAATATGGCATGATTGGGAATTGCATGGGAAGGAAACTGAAATAGATTCCCAAAGGCTCGAACTAAAGACATACATTTTCTAAATTAAGACCCATATGGGGCAAATATCTGCACCGAAGGTCTACAGCTTGTTCGGCTTGATCGGGATTCTATAAAGGAAAGTACACCCGCCCCATCTCTTAAGTCTCAAGTCCGTGATATAAACAATATTTTCGCACACTTTCCTGAAGCACCAATTTCCACTTAGCAAACCTTTCTGACTTTTACACCATTTGCGCCCGTGGAAGGTTGGGAAAAAAGGAATCCATCCCCTTGAGCAAACCACTTGATGATGAAGACATTTTGCCGGCTAAAAAATCGTATTTACAACATAATTTACACTTTAAATGGATGAGCGGTGGTGGCGGAAAAAAAGGAACCTCGGGTCCTCCGAGCATCGAAGGAAGGTGTGATGGAACTGGGGGGCCGTAAACCCCATTCAAAGTGCTGCCACTCAAGGGGCACTTCGGCATAGTGGTCCCCGGGAATGGGTAGTAGCCGGGTGCTGCAAAGAAATGGCACAGTTTTACGCTCTTTAATGGCGTACTTTTAGTGGTCAATGCAATGGCTGCCGCAACAACGACAAAATCGGGAACATTAACCAGGCCTTCATCCGGCGACAGAAGCATAAAGAAATGGCAAACTGACCCGGCGAAATGACGGACAAACCATCGCCGCCGCCACTGCCATCGACTTTCCAAGCTCCTGTCCCCCCCTGTTCGCGCCAGCTCGTTCGACTTGTTAAATTATGTAAAAATATAATTTTCCCTCAAAAGGCATTTGGCGGCGGAAAAGGGAAGGTGAAAATTGTATTACTGGCAGTGGAGTTGAGTTTTTCACTCCCTTTTGATATCGTTCTGCGAAAATTGAATAAAAATAAAATTGTAATGTGTTTGCACCACACCGAGATGATGATGAATTTGCGGTTGGGAGCTGGAATTGAAATTAAAGGAGAAGTCACAAAAAGGACTCTTAATGAGGTAAGACATTTGAGCTTGATGCAGCTTCTGGCTTTCGATGTCTTGACGAAAAAACTGTTGCCAGTAAGTACATCAAAGTAAGTAAGTATAATATGTTCTGAAGCCCATATCTTTGATTGGTTTTGGGCCTGCATCAAGGCCAGTGCAAATAGAACTTAATTTTGATCAAATTGAAACATAAGAATTATGTTCTATTAGCTTTCTCGAAATAAACACAAACAGAGCTAATGTTTAATCGTAAAAACAGTGAGTAGCTGCTATTGTCAATACTGTATTATTTATACCAGACCTCTCAGGGCCAAACGAATGTACACTGAGTGGCCAAACAGTTTGGGACTGGCCCGTTGACTGTTTACATTCGATCTGCTTGCATTATGCATGACAAATCTGCTAATATATTTGCTCAAATATTAACCGATATGGGAACCGGGGAGGGGCAGGTGCTTTTGGCCCACTTACGCCTTATTGATTCTGTGGCCCACAGCATCAGCTAATTGTGTCAGCTTTCGATCAGGGTTTATTGCAGGCCAAGCCGGCCCCCAAAATACGATTTCGTGACGCACAAAAATTGCCTTTCGTCCTGCCGAAAAGGACTCCAAAGAGCCAGAAGTGGTTGCGGGGGGCGATGGCATCGAAGCACTCAGAGCTAGCTAGTCGAATGTGGAACACATTGTGGCCCTATTGCTTTTAGCCGGAGCTCGCTTCTTGTTTATTTGTTTGTTTGACTGATTTGCTGTTGTTTATTTTGATTTCCGGCTCAAATGCTCAGCGCACGAGGCACGGGCAGCGGGTGTCCTTGTCGATTTCTACATTGATTGTGTTGTCGCAGCAGGAGTTCGATTTCCTCTCCGGGACGAGTGTGTGTTTGTGCTGCAGCAGATTAGTGTTGACAAACAGGCAAATGGCAAAGGTGATGGCCTGTTACTGTGGCGGCATCATCAGGGCCTGGTAATCCCATGAACACCTACCCATCCGTACCGTTTTCAGGACTTCACAGCCCGAAAAGCTTTTGTTTAACGCCCCCATCAGCTGCCTCAAAGGGAATCCCGTCCGGGCCATCGGAAACGCCAATTCAATTGCCCTCGATAAAGAGGTTTCTCAACGATTCCTTCCTCCAAACTGTCTCCTACGTTACAGTTCGGTTCGGTTCGTTCAGCGCAGTTAATTTGGCATTATTTGCATAAAAAATGCATTAATATGAAATTTATGTATTTGTTTTGTATTTTTTTGCCCTCAGATTGGCCCCGTTAATGTGTCACCAGGTCGTAATTCTCGTTTTACAGTAAAGCATAAACCGAGTTCAGCTCAGACACGGAATAACTTTTAGTTGTTCGGTAAAAAATGTTGAATATTTCATTTTTATGCCCCTGGTTTTTTTTCACGGCTCATCGTTAAAGCCTTGGAGCTTATATTGATAATTTGAATGGTGGTCATTATATTTTCTATGGCAACTTAAATAAACATGACCATATAATCATTATTACGACTTTGGACAATCAATCGGATTTAAAAGAAATTAAGGACGAATTCAACAAAAGAAACTTGCATTTCTGAAACTTGTTACAAAATAAAATCATACAAATGTACACACATAATGACCAAAGTTAAACACTGGCTCTGGCACACAATCAAAAGGAAATTAAATTAAAATTTAATCCCTACTCTGAGACTGTATTCTGTTTGCATTTGGGTGGAGATGAAAACTAGCAATGGGCAACCGTCGGCGCGACGCCCATAAAATGTTAATTCAGCAGAAATTATGTTGCAGGCAGCTGCATTTTTAAGATGGACTCGGACTCGGGATGCCCATACATTAAGGCAGCCGTAATGCCGAAAAAGGAAGTGCGGAAAATTTCATTAAGGGTGCAAATGAAAAAGTAATTACAAGCAATTATAAACACGTCTATTCCACACATGTACACCGTATACCGACACATAACTCGCATGTCCAAAGCACAACTCCCAAAAACGAAGTGTAGCCAAAATGATCGCCAACTTTTCGCAGCCAACTTTTGCAAGCAATTAAATATATTTGTCACTTCAAAATGGGTGACAAGCCAGGACCTTACCGAAACCGCAACAGAACCGAATCGAGTGGTGCAGGCTGCTGTGGCTGTCAAACATTAAACTTTGCAGCATGTCTCAAATGTTTGGCCCAAGACGCAAGTTGCCGGCTCCATTCGGCAATGCAAAGAAACCTTCAACCTCAACATAAAGTTGCCCAGTAACTGGCACTCGTGAAAAGTTGGAAAGTTTCATTTTTCCTCGCCTCGCCTCGCCACGCCGTAACTAACTGCTGCTCCCGCAAAAGGGAAAATTTATAAAGTTTTAATCATGTAGAGCATTAACAACTCATACTGATCTGTGGGTGTGTGCAATGCACACATCAATCAAGCTGTTCCCAAAGTGGGAAATATAATTAAACACAGTATGGTGTTCAGATTGAGATTGCAAAGTGCGCTATAAATTCAAACTAAATTAGTACTTGTAAACAAAACAATAATAAAGCTTTTATCCTGTGAGAACAGGTATTTTTAGAGCCAGTTAGGCTTTAATCTAGTGCGTCCCGTAAATAATAGAAAATTCTTAAATAACATTTCGATATGCTCAATAGAAGTTGGTTTAAGCCAAATAGTAACCACACCGAAAGACAAAAACCGAACCAATTCAGAAACTTTTTGCCGATTCACCCCCAGACCAAATTCCTGTTTCCGGTTTTTGGGGCGGTAGCCAGCAGGACACTCTGAGTGCAGCCAAGTGGAATCAATTAATCTTTTCTCGCAAACATTTGCCAGCGGACCCAAGCCGAAAAAACCAACACCAACATGCTGACATCTAAGGAGTCTGAAAATGTGTGACCGGGATGGGGTTTCCGGCCCCCGGCCTCCCATTCCTGTTCTGAGTGAAACGTTTCAAGAAAGTGCAGCTTGCAGCCATGAAAAATGATAAATTTCACTTTGTAGCTCTCCCGCTTTTAGCCATACCCCCTTTTGGCCCTTTTGAGCCCTGCTTCCCCGTGCTATTTTATTATTTATCAAGCTTATTACGAAAGCAGCAGCATCCACCAGGGAGCGAAAACAGACTTCAGCTGCAACTGTGCAACACCCTGGGAGCCACCGCCCTGGACTGGGCGGGTTTGCCGCTTGGTTTGATATTGAAAAATTATTGCTTTTTATGAAATAGTGTCATAAATTATTCGTAATACATTAACAATTATTTAGTAGTTGTTTTCTCCCTGGCTCGCCGTCATCTACTCAAATTCGTGATATATGGCCAGTACTTACTCAAGCGAGTCTCGACACACAAGAGGATAAAAGTTAATTTCATTTTGCAATCACTTACCTAAACTAAGAGTAGAGATGGATGGAGCTTAGTGAAAACAAAAAAACAAAACCTTAAAGCCTTAGAGAATGGTATAGCCTCATTACCCATTACCCTTAAATCTGTTACAGTAATTGTGAGTCTGGAATTATGAGCTAATAAACTTAACAATTAGGGAATTAAAACTGAAAACCGACAAAATCTTGCCACAATTACTTGTTTACCTTGTTCAAGGATCTGAAACCAATGAAAAGCCTACTCAATTGTTTCAGTCACAACCCCACAGTCACTACTTCGTTGCATGGAAGCCTCGACAGTTTGCCATAAAGTGGAGATTAATCTTGAGCCAGACTTTATGTCACATTATGCTTCCCCTTTTGGCATATTTACATCGACAAGGGAAGCCATCAGGCGAGTAAACACCTCAAGGGGCTCCTGCCAAGGACACTTTTATTGATTTATCACGTCTGGCGTGAGTTATAATTGGATGCCAAGTGGCAGGGGGTTAAGGGGATCCGTGGGGTCTGCAGGATCTGTGTCCCATCAAGTGCAAAGTCGGCCCGGAATAAGTGACGTCTCCGGGGCAGATTTATGGCATATTTTACGAGGGCCTCTTGCCGCTTGCCGTGGCTCCTTAAAGCCTTTTTTGGCTGTTGCAAATTGGCTGATTAGCTGATGAAAGTGTAATTAAATTTTCGAGGCGGCGCTTTGAGACGAGTGATTTATTCGTAAGAAGCCGCATAATATTCCTTAAATTTATTAATTATGTCTCATTAATTTGCAAGCACATGACGATGCCAGAGGGTGCCAGAGATACAGGCTTTCATGGGAAGTTTGAGCGGATTTTAAATCGTACTCCTATACCAGACCAATTTCAATTAAATTTATTTCGATATTCAATGTTCCCTTAAAATCTCATATTTATGGATGTATTTACTCTTGGGTGCGAAACTGTAGTAGGGCTGAATAGCCGGGGCTGTCAAAACAACCCAGAGTCAATAAACCCGGCACTCTGGAATATTTTAGGGAAGCGATTTTTAATAATTTTGCTGGCACCTAAAGGAAAACAAACACTACAGTAACTGAATGTTTTGGTCAACCGGGGAAATGTTTACCCTGTGTCGGCGCCGAAAATTTTGTCAAAATATAAACAAAAATCGGCGGGCAATTAAAGAGGAGAGTAAAGTGCCTTTCGTGTTAAAGGGAGCTACCACCCTTTAACCGACATTCAATGGGATCAGAAATGAAGATAGCGTCCATAAGAGAGAGAACTGAACCCATTACCCGTAATATTACACACATTTGCCTAGCCGTCAGCAAACTGGCTTTAATGGCAGTCCCGCATCCTTCCCCTTCCTCGAAAGGCGGAAGCACTTCAGGAGCAAGTGCGAAAGAAGGAGGTAAACCGCAGGCCATCCTTGACTTCCTGGCCCAGCACATATGCTTATAATGGCTTTTTGCAACTGCCACTCGCACCCCAACGAGCAACTAGCAATTGCCAGCCAACAAGTAACTATGTATGTATGTCCGCAGGACGTCGGGACTCTAGGACACCAGGAATACCCCGAGTCTACTCGCGTCTAGCACCGCCATTGTAGTAGCTGGTGTTCGTTAGAGTTAATCGGTGATGGCTAGAAACTTTTCAAGGATGGGAGGGTATATGTGATCACTGATTACTGATCAAATTTTTACTATTTACGGTTTTAGTTGATCAATAATTGCTTTTTATGAGAAGGAAAGGCCTCAAATTTTGAGGAATATGTCGAATATTCTATAGCCACCAGTAAACTGTATTCATAATTATGTTGTAAGAGTATGGCGGATTCATCAGGATACAATCCTTTTTCCTCAGTTGTTTTTGTCATTTATGTTGCCGCTGTTTGTTGCTGCCGTGTCCGTGGCTCGTGTACTTTAATTGCGCCCTTTGCAGCAAATGTTGTTAACACACACACTGTCGCTCCGGCTTTTACAGCCGGAAGTCAATGACTTTTTGCCGGCGAACCTCCGTCGGTTAAAATATAAATAGAGACGTTACCACTGGCTTAAGCCTGGCCCGGCGCCCGGCACATGTTGTTTTTGTTTCGGCGCATAATATGACCTTTGCCATCGCTGGAGCGTGGGGACATTAAGTCATTTAGTTTTATTAGTTATATCGCGCCCGGGACTTCCAGGGCAGGCATATGGGTTAATTGCATAAATTAAAGCCGCATGAAGCGGCTATTTAAATTATTTTCCACCACGTGTCACGGAACTACCGGCGAAAAGGGAAAACCGGACGAAGATGGCGAGCATAAATCATTGTTGGCATTTTTAAATTGGCTTTCTGTGCCGAAACATTCCGTTTCGCCGTTGGCCTTGCTGTTGTCCATGCCCCTCCTGGCCGGGATTAAGGCCAACCCGAAGGCGATCTCGGAGCAGTGTGTCGGAGCTCGTAAGCCATTTCGCAAACAGGAGGAGCCGTGTAGCCATGGAGCCGTGGAGCAGTCGAGCCGGAGATGCCGTCGAAGCCAAGGCGAGGAGAACGGAAATTTAACAAAAATTGACTCAATTTGAATAAGCTATGGAAAAACGGCAAGCTTCAGCAGAAAAACAGAGGGAAAACCGGAAAAATCGACCCGAGGGGCAATGCCAGACGAATGGGAATGCATAAAAACAATAAAGGCAAAATACTAACGAAACAAAAGCCAAACAGGAAAATTCCCAAGGAATACGTCGTATGCACAAATGGAAAAGCTGTGGCAAAGTGAAAAAGAAATTTACTGCGAAAACACCTGAGAATTGTGGCTTAAACCTGAGTAAGCTTAACTAGAGGTCGGCAAACCAGAAAACAAACACCCACAACACCAACATGGGAAACCTTTGTTTAAAAAGTAATGGATAATCATGAGCATAGAAACACAACTCCATTAAAAACATCACTAGTTTAAAATTGCACTTGTAAATATGGAAAATAAAGTCCAATTAGTAAACAATTCAATCAACTATCTTTCGATTGAATTCAAGTCCCGATAGACACCCCATTTCGTGTAGCTCTTAAAAGTTTTTCGTGTTCCTGGAAAATAATTTCTCGGCAACATTTCGACAAGTTTGCCAAACACTCGAAGGCGCCAAATCGGTAAGGGGCACGCAATTGCTGTCAATTGTTGCCTGGAAATCGTGGAGTCGTCATCAAAGTATGCAAAATCATGAGCCAACCCGGGGAAAGTTTCCGCAGAGGCTAAGGCAGAGGCACAGGCAGAGAAAAGTCCTTCGGACAAAAGTTCGATTTGAATGGCTTTCACTCAGCCGCCGCCCACGATGCGGACGATGTTGTCGAGCTGTCTAATGCATTGATTGATGAGCATGTCATGAACTTATGACATTGATAGTTATAAATTATTATTATTTCGACATTGTGTTCTTGCCCAGAGCCCAATGGGCAAAACTTTTTCTCCGTCTGGGTCCCACTTCTTTTTTCGTCCTTGGATGGAAGCGTTTGACAACTAATTGACATTTAAAGTGCGCCAGTACAAATGATAACCATCTGACAGGAAACTCTCGTGATAAATTACAACTTATCGTATTTGGGTTTCAGCGAAGGGATCATTTTTATATCAGATAGAAAATATTAAATGTTCTCTTTTCATTTAAGAAATCAAAATAGTTAAAATTATAAACCTTATTCTCAGTGTTGCTTTAAAGTCCTAATGACCAAACACATTTTCCTGCTTTTACTGTTTTTTTTTTTCGATTCTGGCCAGGTCTATTCTGGCCGCATTTTCATTGTTTTTGTTGCTATTTATCATTTTGGCATCTTCATCGCTGTCATTAGGCGCGCATTTCGCTGCCCACCTGCCACTTTCAGGAATCTCCCTTGCTGTTACCTGTCGACTGCCGCCCACCTGCCGTTTTAGAAATGTTTCAAAAATACACCGTACCAGCGTAATGGAGGTAAATATTACACAGTCATAGTCCAAGGGAGAAAAAAAAACATTTATATAGAGGAAAATTTGATAAATGCGTTTTGCGGGTTTATTTAATGTTCGCCAAGTGCGTTCGTCGTGTGAAATCATAAAAAAAAAATACAAAAAAAATGAAGGAAAAGGACGGGAAACGACTGTGGAATTCGAAAGGACAGACCCTTTATTTTTTGTAAGTCCCTCGGACTCTTTTGTAAAAGTTAACTGAGTAACGTCGATTTTTTAAGTGAATTTAATGTGCCGAGACTTTAGGTCTTTGCTAAGATGACTTATTGAAAAAGTTTGTACATATATATTTCCAGTTTACTTTTAAGCTGACTATAAGAAAGCTCAGGATATATACATCAGTCTAAGCTTGTCCTGTTGAATTTAATTAGTATTTATCATTTCCTTTCAAACCTCTTTCAAACCAAAAATTAAATCATATTTGAGGCAGCTTAAGTGTTTCCGAGTGTTAAATTGGCCAGGCTTAAAGCGCTTGAAAACATTAGCAAGCGGCGTCAAATGAAATTAGCATTATTCAAGATATTTCCACAGCTATGAATATGCAATGCGAATTCCACGAAACACGTTCTATGGCTTTGTTCGACAGATCGCTCCAAAAATGTATTCCAGGATGTGTATATATTAATTTTCATGCGTCATGTTGGCCACACATGACGTCACGCTAATAATGACTGCGATGATGACCATAATGATGATTTTCCAGCCAACACAGAATTCATTTGGGAATGTGGCGCATATGGAGAAACTTTGCCGTGCTTCAACGCAAATTTCCCGCACATTCATCAGAAATCAACATAAATAAATACATGAAGGGAAACCTCTTAAATATTAACATATATCAAATTTTATTGCTGTTCAGGATTGTGTCTTTCGAGGAATGACAGAAACCTATATAGGAAGTAGGTTTTTATTCACATATCCCACATAATCAGTGGAAGTGCTGCCCAAACCTTTTATTTTTCAACAGTCAACAGTAATCAAGAACAATATTTGCGTATTTTTAATTGGCAGTTTAAGGAAGCTTGCAAAAAAAATTTAATAACAGAACAGAAAACTATAGGAATAATGTCTGCAATTGTTCGGCGCTCCATATAATTTGCGCACTTTCATTAAATTTAACCCATTTTTATTTTGTTTTTCATGCAGATTTTTGGCATTGTTTTTCCCAGCCATGCCACACTCTTATTGTCAGGTCGCATTAGCACTTGGACCAGTGAAACAACAAGGAAACTGGCCCAGTACCGCCCACAGCCCCGAAACAACAAGAAAACATTCCACTTCCTGTACGAGGACTTAATGAAAATAAATCTAAAAAAAATAATAACAAAGGAAAGGCGTCGAGGAATGGCCAGGACAAGGGAGAGCGAAGGGACCGAGCAGGTTGGGCTACCTTACACAGGTGAAAAGCTTAAACTTGGAACTCTGCTTGGGGGATTTCTTGATGACGCATTCAACAGCTTGGAAATAATAGCCCCTAACAAACAAACCAAACAAAACATTTCCCTTAAAAGAAGGCGTTGCCCTTAAAAAAATGGTGAATGAGGGCGGGAAAACTCGGAAGGAAAAACAAGCTGCAGGCGAAACCGAAGGGTATATGCTCTGTAATAAGATTGGATTTAAGAATTTAAAGATTATAGCATTCAGAACATTTTAAATCCACGTCAAAGCCTATTAACTTGACCAATCTTCCAAGGCTCAAAATTCAATATTATCTGCTAACTCAAGTTATTAGGATTATGCTTTAGTAAATACAGTCTAGTGTCTTAAAAGAAATTCCCTCGCGAAGAGTATAAAGGACTAGAGAAAAGCCAGCGAGCTTATTCATAATTTCTGCAAGTACATGTGATACGCCATGCGGAAACTAGAATTTATTGTATTTAAATGAGTCTGGCTCTAAATGGTAAAATATTTCCATGTAGTCGCCCTATTCAAATATTTTTAAATATTCCATGTCTAACTTTTAACGATTAAGACTTCATAGCTGCTTTGTATTCACCAAGGACCGTCACACATTTTAAATCAATTACGGATACGCTATGCTCAATCTTTCAATCAATCAATAGCCGTGGCTCGTTCTTCCTCGTTCACTTAATATTGAATGCCATCAATAACAATAATATTCACAAATATGATAAGACATAAATCACAAAAGTAGCAGGCGCCACAAAATGCCTGGCTTAGGGTCCTGATTCGGTCCCGTTCGCTGGCTTCCCTCTGCTCGTCGTGGCCCCTGACCCCGTTTGGGTCAGTCCTCCGACCGCCAACCGCCCTGATGGTCTGCAACACGACTTGGTCATGCGAAACACGCGCTCCAAGCAAGCGACAACACAAAATAAAAAAATAACAAAAGAGTACGGATTAATAGGCGAATCGGTAAATACCCTATCATATAATTATTAACAAGAAATAAATAATCTTTCAATAAATCTTTCACTTTTAAAACATGAATCTTTTGGTAGAATGATTTCTATCAAAAATTTTAATAAAAATGTGTTTAAAAAATAATAAGGTGAAGTATATATTATAATTTTTATATAAAAGCTTATTAAATACAAATAAGGATTAATAATTTCAAAAATAATAAAGGTTCATGGCCAATTTGCGGCTTGCCAATTCCGAAGAACATTGCAGGGCGATACCGAAATTTTCTGCACCGCGGGACTCTAACTGAATTTATTATACTCTTGCGAGGGTATAAAACAGAGCGCTAAGCAGGACCCCCCCCCCACACGATGGTGGCGGGAAGGACCTTTTCGTTGCAGGACCCGGATGAGAAGCGGTACAGAGGAGGCGGCAACGTCACGCGGCGTTGTCATGGCGCAATAAAAATAAAAATCTAATTAGTATGCCGTTGACAGTTTAATCGTGATTACGCTGGCAAAAATGTCAGCTAAACGGGTGGTGCCTGGTGGGTGGTGCTGCCACCCAAAAGGGGGTGGCCTTTGGGGGTGTCCTGTGTTGGTGGCAAAGCGTCAACATCAACATGCCAACAGTTGAGCTTGGCATTTCCGGCAGCCGCCGCATGCATCGCGTGCGTGTCACAACAACAAGTGTGTTTACGTGGCACTGAGTATGTGTGGGTGTGCGGGTGCACTATAGGAAATTTGACCACTTTTTCTGGCCAAAAACCATTTTTTGAAAGTTGAAAGATTAAAATAATTTTAACTGCATATCATTCAAAATAGATTAATTTTTAATGTTGCATACCAGAAATTTTCATAGATGGCGCCACTGCGAAGAAATCAGCTGTTAAAAACAGCTGTTGATGTTAACATTTACATGAGCTTAGAATTTACGATTTTTTGGTGCCATTTTAAAAACGCGAATACTGAAAATTTTATGAACAAAATCAAAAGTTTTGAAATGAATACTTTTCAATGTGGTTTGTATTATGTGTTTGTGTATGTGAAGTGTCCAAAAAACTTGTGTTGTCTTTTTAATAAAGTGAAAATATAAGTAGTCTAGCAAAAGAAATTTTAAGAAATAAATCACATTTTTAAAAAGAGATTTAAACCAAGTCTGGCCGAGTCGGACAATGTAATTTAGTCCATGTTGTAGATTGTTTAATTTTCTTCAAATGAGTGAAATATGAATATGACCTTTTTTGCACTTTCGAAGAAATTCATAATTTAAGGAGGCAACCTCAACACCTTCTCTGTGAATCTGTTAGCTGTGAGACCAGCGCAAAACCGAACAGTTAGCATGTTATTTTTAAATAGGGGGCGGTGCCACGCCCACAATTTTTTCATTTCTGAGTTCTTTTGACCATATAAACTCAAATCAAAAATCAAAATCTAAATATCTTGCATAGTTTTTGAGTTAGAATGTGTTTCTTAAAAAGTGGGCGGTGCCACGCCCACATTTTTTTAAAATCTTAAATCTATTGGCCATGTGAACTCAAATCAAAAATCAGAACTTAAATATCTTGTTTTGTTCTTGAGATATTATTTTTGGCCAGAAAAAGTGGTCATATTTCCTATAGTGGGGTGTGGGTTGGTGGCTGACAGCGATGTCCATGTTTGTGTGGGTGTCAGAAGTTTAGAGCTGAAAATCATTCGTCGTCCTTTCGTTGGCGGATTCCCCAGCATGTGGCAGCAAAGCAAAAACATCAGAACTAATAAGCCACACTTGGCGAAACGAGGCACAAATTGCAGCTTCATCTATTTCACTAAAAAGCTACATGATGGTTTTTAATATAGGAATAAGGATTATGCTTTGAGGAAATAAACCAAAAGCTTATTCAGGCAGGAAGTCACATTAATGAGGATCTTCATTTTTAAAGCCATTTGGTTAGTAGGCAAAAATAAGATTTTGGCTCCACCTTACCCATCTCCCCATCTGAATATTACCTAGTTATAGGGCTACTACTATGGCCTAGGAACCATGCATCATAATAAAAATTGCTGTACTTTAAACCATTTATAAGAGTCTCCGTATCGTTGTGACTCTTTTGGCCCATCTCGCAGTGTTAGTTTGGTAGTCACATTTTGTTTCATACACCCAGACACGCTCAAATCGAATCTCGCCTGAATGTTGGCCATTGAAATGCGTGTCTAGTGAAGGATCCGCGGAACGTGATTGGAATGTTTAAAAGCCATGTCGCAGTTGCCTCTTTGTTTCGAGTGGGCTGCGCCCAGAAATATGACTAACTTGGCCCAGACTGGTGAAAAATGGTGGAAGTGGGTGAGGGGTCAGAGTTAAGAGCACGTCACTTGGCCACATGCCAGTCAAAAGTCAAGAGACGGCTCTGAATTAAAATCAAGCTGTTGCGTAGATCTCACTGAGACCGGAACCGGAAGTTGCTGCGATGAATTGCCTGCTCTAGCATCCGCTTTTCCTACATTTTGGGGCTCCGTCAATTTGCGGACCAACTTTCAAGTTCGGCTTAGAGAACTGCTCGAATTTTTCAATTTTTAATATAAAATTCTAGGGATTTATGAGCGCTTCTTTTACAACTTTATTATGCCCCAATCTCACAATGAATGGAAGGACGGAGGGATAAGGGTAGGACCGGGAAAGACGCCCAGCAAAGGAATATGAAATGAAATTAAAGCTGCCGGAAATGCAGACAAAGCGACATCTCATTGCAGCAGCCATTTTGCCCGAAGTGTCAGACGGAGATGGCGGCTGCTGGCGGCCCCGGAGAACTGAAATTAAATCCGATTCATATTGCTCTGGGAAGAGCGGAGGGAAAGTGACAAACAAACAGCCCTATGTAACATAAAATTGCAGCGAGCCAGATATATTAAAATATTAATAAAACGCGTTTTCTAAAGATAAATGGCGAGAGCACTTGCCAGAGAAGTGAACAGAACCTTTATTATGTCCCAAATAGAGCAAAAGTCGATCAACAATGGAAGTCAATGGGCCAATGCAAATTACCTGGCGAAGTAGAAGGCAACTCACAATTTACATGAAAAGCTTTTTCAATTGGAATAAAGTCTTTTATCAACTGGACTTAAAGAATCCTGAGGTAAGAAATGAAAGCTTTATAATTATATCTGCTTTTGTAAACTCTAAAAAGACGATTGTTATACTGCGTCAGCTGATTTTCTAACATGACTTGACTAGGAGAAGACTTTTTGTATAAAGACCCTTTGTTTTGTAGTCAAAAGAGTTTTTTGTAAAGAATCTCAAACAATTAATTTAATGTAAGTATATTTTTTTTTTATTTTTTTCCGCTTCTGTTTTACTTTGAATTGTGTTACTACTGCGGTTCAATGCTATTTTTGTGTTGTTGCTACCAAAAAACACACACAAAAAAGCTCAATGCATAACCGGTATTTTCAGAAATGGTAACCACAGGATAATTGAACCGCAAATAATGTGAATAGTGAGTGGGTTTTTTCGTAGTTTAAAAGCCTTTTCTTCGGGGCCGCAATTTAAATTATTATAAACGAAGAGACTTAAAATATTATTGAATGGGAGAATTTAAGCCTTGCAAAGTACGAGTAAATTATTGAAAAACAAGAAAGAAAGGCTAAACTCGGGCGAAGCAGAAGTGATATAGCCTTGCGGTTAAGACTGAAAATATTAGTCGGGTATAGTAGGGAGCGCCTGATGGGGTTTCCCCTATATGGTCCACAGTGATGGCTATCTCTTCCCCAATTCTTAACTGATTCTCAAGCAGAGTACCTTAAACGATTTCTGGATTGATTCGCCACGATTCTGCATCAAAATCCTGAGACAAAATATTTTGTCGATTTTTTGTCAATTTTTCGTGATGGGATGCCCGAAAATGGGGTTTTCCCCTATATGGTCTACAGTGATGGCTATATCTTCCCCAATTTCTAACCGATTCTCAAGCGGAGTACCTTAAACGATTTCTGAATCGATTCGCCACCATTCTGCATCAAAATCCTGAGACAAAATATTTTTTAGATTTTTTGTCCATTTTTCGTGATGGGATGCCCGAAAATGGGGTTTTCCCCTATATGGTCCACAGTGATGGCTATATCTTCCCCAATTCTTAACCGATTCTCAAGCGGAGTACCTTAAACGATTTCTGGATTGATTCGCCACCAATCTGCATCAAAATCCCGAGACAAAATATTTTTTCAATTTTTTGTCCATTTTTCGTGATGGGATGCCCGAAAATGGGGTTTTCTCTATATGGTCCACAGTGATGGCTGTCTCTTCCCCAATTCTTAACTGATTCTCAAGCAGAGTACCTTAAACGATTTCTGGATCGATTCGCCACCATTCTGTATCAAAATCGTGAGATAAAATATTTTTTCAATTTTTTGTCCATTTTCGTGATGGGATAACCGAAAATGGGGTTTTCCCCTATATGGACCACAGTGATGGCAATATCTTCCCCAATTCCTAACCGATTCTCAAGCGGAGTACCTTAAACGATTTCTGGATCGATTCGCCACCATTCTGTATTAAAATCCCGAGACAAAATATTTTTTCGATTTTTTGTCCATTTTTCGTTTTTTTCGAAAATGGGGTTTTTCCCTATATGGTCCACAGTGATGGCTATATCTTCCCCAATTCTTAACCGATTCTCAAGCGGAATACCTTAAACGATTTCTGGATTGATTCGCCACCAATTTGCATCAAAATCCTGAGACAAAATATTTTTTCAATTTTTTGTCCATTTTTCGTGATGGGATTCCCGAAAATGGGGTTTTCTCCTATATGGACCACAGTGATAGCTATATCTTGCCCAATTCTTAACCGATTCTCAAGCGGAGTACCTCGAAGGATTTCTAGATCGATTTGCCACCATTCTGCATCAAAATCTTGAGACAAAATATTTTTTCAATTTTTTGTCCATTTTTCGTGATGGGATGCCCGAAAATGGGGTTTTTCCCTATATGGTCCACAGTGATTGCTATATCTTCCCCAATTCTTAACCGATTCTCAAGCGAGGTACCTTAAATGATTTCTGGATCGATTCGCCACGAATCTGCATCAAAATCCCGAGACAAAATTTTTTTCGATTTTTTGTCCATTTTTCGTGATAGGATCCCCTAAAAATAGGGTTTTGACCAAAATTATAGAACCCACTGCAAGGGTATAAAAGCTCGATGCATATCCGGTGTTTTCAGGAATGGTAACCACAGGATAATTTAGCCGCAAATGATGTGGATAGTGAGTGGGTGTGTGGGCAGCTTGAAAGCCCATTCCTTGGGGCCACAATTTCAATTATTATTTAAGGTAAATTGAGTCTCGCAAATTAAAGCCTTGCAAAGTAAGAGTAAATTATGAAAAAAAGGCTTTTGATTGATTGGGGGCTGTTACAATATTTGGATTGCGTTTTAAATACACTCACCTGGCAAACTGGCTAAATAAACAGCGGCAATGACGAGAAGTCGTCGCAGTTTAATCGCTGACCGTTGCATTCTGTTTGATTGTATTGCCCACAATTGTATTTGTTTATTGAAAAATCAGTTAATAATTGAACAGCACGCCGTACTTCAAATACGATTTAATGTCATATACGATCAATATCCGTTTTGCAGACCACAAAAATCAATTTTTCCATTCCCTAACTCGTTTTGTCGTCCCTTTGTTTTTTTGTTTTTAGTTGCTCCGTATGTGCAATTTCCTTTTATTTTCGACGCTTGATTGGTTTTTTCTTTTGACTCTGTTTTGCGGTTGCACTTAATGCATTTTTTATTCCCACCCTTGGGTATGTCCTTGCCTCTTCCTCTGGGTTGCCAGTAAGCCACAATTAGCAATCTGCCCTGTGAGTCGCATTTGTATTCGGATTTTTGCTCCAGCTTCATGCCCTGCCACTGCCATGCATGTCGAATTGTGTAAATACGGTCGGGTTAGCTGCATTTCTTATTGAACTCGATTTGGCTATTTGCATTTTTCATATCCCTTCTACCTTTTTTGCATATTCATTTCCGGCTTTCCTCGATTCCTCCTCCACTTTGCAACTCTGTGTATTTTATATGATTTCACTGAACTAGGGCGAGGACTGAACTAGTTTTGTGATTTGATTCGATCTGAAAAAGAAATTGAGTTTAGAGAAAAATAAAGATTAGAAGAAAAGCTTTTATTTTTAAAAAGAAAAGGCATTTGGCCATTAAAACTTATAAATAAACGAAAAAGGTCGATAAGCATTAACAGATCTCATGGCTTTTTGTGTGACACTTTCCCGATTGGAGTTGTCATCGTCAAATTCAATATCCCCGCCAAGATTTACCGCCCTGGAGCCGCAGAATCCTCTGGGAGTGAATCATTGATGGACACTTTAAGCTGCAACGACTCCGGAGCGCAGATTTTGGCAGCGTGGGGGCGAAAAAAAAACACAAGCTCAGTGCATTTTCCAACTGATTTGAAAATCCAAATGTTGCCCATTAGCAAACCAAATACGCACAGCCCCACCGCAGAAGGGGTCGGGAGACTTTGGAGCCACCGGAAGTGAAAGCCGACTGACTTTACATGGGAAATTGGCACAAGCCAAGCCATGAAATTGTACAACACGATTTTCACATTCCGTACATGACACCATTCCGACCGCCACGGCGGGGACAGTGGCGCACATGTGTGTAAGGCGCCCGGGTGGCAGCCTACTTTACATGCCTGCGATTCGATTTGCCGACGCTGTGTGCATGGCTAAAATTCACTTATGGAAATCGAAGATTTTCGCAGTGAGTTTCTGTCTACCCTGCGTTCTCTTTTCCCATTTCCTAACCTTTTTTTTTTTGTTTGGTTGGTGGTTGGTTGGGAGCAACCTAACGAAAACTAAACTGATATGAAGTATCAGCATTCAGTATTCAATGTAAATCCTTTAAGCTGAAAATGCGCTTGAAAGGAACCCAGGACCCCTCTTCGCACATTGTTGACTGACTGACAGCTTGACTGCGCCTCTGATTGGAGGTTCTGTCTCATAAAGAGACATCCACGGCGGGAAAGCGAAAAGCGATGGGTGTTCCCATCCCATTCAAGTCATGTTATGTGTGCCGAAGTTGTGGAGGTTCAACTGGGTAGTCATTTCCAAGAGTCTCAAAGTGAATCGAATAACCGAATATTTTTGGCTGAGCCGTCATTATTCACGATAAGTTGGCAAGTGATTTAGTTGGAAAAAATGTTGGCAAAAAGTAATGGATTGAGATATTTTAATTATACTTAAAATCTATTTTTAAAAACTAGGCAAATAAAAGTAAGAAAGCAATATTTTCAAGATCCGTCATACAATTAATCCATATGCCACAACACAGGTCACATTTAAACACTCCAACACACTAATGCAACATAATACCTTAAAAATAATAAACCCAAACACTTAAGACACACACAGTTCCTCAATGATTCTGCCATACACCCAGGTGGGACATATTAGTAAAATGTCGATGTACCAAAAGTATGATGAGGAGGG
The DNA here is from genome assembly GCF_030179905.1 of Drosophila bipectinata. Classification (NCBI taxonomy): domain Eukaryota; kingdom Metazoa; phylum Arthropoda; class Insecta; order Diptera; family Drosophilidae; genus Drosophila; species Drosophila bipectinata. The sequence continues at coordinate 12,264,304 of NC_091736.1, read as the reverse complement.
GTCACTGCTATGTGAGAACATGGAGGAGTCCTTAAACGAACCCTCCTCTAGACTCGAACCACCCAGAGGTCCAGCCTGGCGAATCCACCTCGCCCTCCTGGAATACAAGCACTACAAGGCGGCCAGAACAATTCAAAGGTTCTTTCGAGGATTTCTCACCCGCCAAAAACTCCTAGAACAGAACGAGGCTGCCACCAGGATCGCTAAATGGTGGCGAGGCTACAAGGTGGGAGTATAATTTTAAATAATCAAAAGTAAATACTGAGTATTCTTCTTTACTTTATGCATTTCCTAGGTACGCAATCTATTCTTCGAGGTAGTTCAGAATCTGCTGCAAGATCGGGTAATGAAATTTTATAATGCGAAGGCCCAGATGATCCAAGCCAGCTTCCGTGGCTGGAAAACGCGCCAGTTCCTCCACGACTTCCAGGCAATGAAGATGCTGCGACTACAGTACGCCGAGGATATGCTTAGTCAGCTGGCAAGGAATCTTTTCAGAATAAAACATGAAAATAAGCTGCCGGGTGTTTATTCCTTGCGCGAGTCTGCGTATGTTCAACATTCTAAAGTTTTATACAGATTCAGAGTCTCAACCTTTAACTTTTTCAGTCTTCTAAATCGTATTGAGGACCTGTCTTGGTCCTTTGGCTACCGCTTCCACAATGGACGAGTGCGAGCGGCCATAGCCGCGAAGAGATCTTATATCAACGACAAGCGGGAAGAGTTCAGATCCGCTAAGAGATACTTCAAATCACCATATCCGAGTCCAGATGCAGAGGCCCTCATATTTGGCGAGGGAGTGATAAACAAGGAGATTTGCACTGCCGGACAGCGTACCTTCATGGTGTATGAAAATTCAATCAGAGACCCACACATCAAGAAAGTTTACGAGAACTTTGCAGCTAGTAAGTGCCCCAACTAATCGATTTGTGAATCAGAAACATTTCTTTCGTATCTTTAGGGCGGCGGAATAACATGCAGGCCAATAAGGAGAACATTAGGACCTTATTTTGTAGGGACTTGGTCAGACGACTGATTAAGAAACGTTTGGTAACTCGGAATGCTGAGAAGAAAACAATGCGTCAGTTTCTGGAGGAACTCTTGGCGAATACCGGAGAATACAATTGCTATTGCGCACCCAAACTGACGGAGGATACCTTATGCCATTAAGGCTCCATAGTTCTGGACGAACATTCGCTTCGGTGGATGATCGACCAGAACTAGAGAACCTGTAGGGCCTACGCCTCTCTTAAAAAAATTGTCCACTGTATATCCAAGTGACACCCAAAATAATATACAATGCAACAATATAAACTAATGTTTTTAAATCTGGGCTGGTATTTAGATTTTATAGGTGAGTTGAAAGTTAGTGATCTGTGTGATTTATTGCGGGTAACAAATATGAGGAGGAAAATACTTAGAAAGCCTAAGGGAAAGCGTCTTCCGTGCAGTTACAACTTCCCCCTGACCATTAAAAATGCCCCTAGACACTGACAGACATTCCCCTTAGCCATCAGTCACAAAATTTCACAAATTCCTCGACATAAAACAGACTCTGTCCTCCGAGCGCAAGAACGTTCTCTGAAGAGCTTAATATTTTTTTTTAATGTCAAGGCAACAAAAATTGGGGAAAACGAATTCCAGTTTCCTTTGTGCGAGTGCGTTTTTAGCAGCTCACAATTTATTTGCAAACATTTATTATAGTTACTTTTGTTTTATTCGCCTGAAGTACTTTCGCTGACGGAAATGTAGGGGTCACTTTTTATGCTGCATTGTTTTACGGTCGCGTTGTGGCTTGGTAATGAAATGCCCCGTCATAAAGAAGGCGGTCCATGGCTGATAAGGCCGGTGGAGGACAGGGGACTCTAAAGGACTTCAAGCTGGAGAACAAATTAGTTTAAAGATAAGTGGGTTACACAATTTCGTGTTGCATACTTTGTGGCATTAAGTGGCTGTCTTGATTAGTCCGTCGAGATGGCAAACACAATCAAGCATCAGCACCAGACTGCACGTGAAAATGTTTAACAGCTGTCGATGGTAGAAAGGATGGGTGGACTAGAAGGATGGTTGAGGATTAAAGGTAAATAGCGTGAAGCCACTCCTCGGGGGAATTGCAGGCGGGCTTAAAGGCATCTCCGCAATGCTCCTTTGGCCAAGTGCACAGTAAATACCAAAGCAATTTCCACTGCAAAATTAACAAGCACCAAACCGCAACACGAGCCCGAGGTGCTGAAGTGGATTGGCTCGAACTGAGATGGCCAAGGTGCTGCTCCTGCCAGTAACTTTCGCCTCCGGGCTCTTACAATCTAAGCTGAGCCGCAGGCACAAATGAATTTTTCCTTCTGCTGCTCGTCTTCTACGAACTCCGTCTGTTTGTTTGGCTTTTTAGCCATTTTTTCTAGCTCCTTACAGGACGAATGCAATTAGGCTGACTGGACTGAGCCCATAACCGAAGGGTAGTGGAAAATCAAAGGTTTGCGGGATTTCTATTCAACATTCAATTGGATCATCAGTTTTTAGTGTCTGCGTAAGACCAATTATCTTAGCTTTAAAACTAACCAATGTTTTGTTGAACTCCTAATTTATGAATCCCTTCTTAAATTATAATTGGATATCGGAGAACTATTCGCCATGACCACAAAAATAAAGCGTTTATGGTTAAAGCATGTGCACATGACTAAACAATTTTCCATAATGATCACATCAGCTTCCATCAACGCACTAATCGTACTTAAACTCTTGGGAGTCCTAAAATTTCATTCACATAAGTATTTTGCTGCCAAACTGACCATTAAACGAACGCACAAAGGATTCCAATTAGAGGTCGTAGCGAGTGGCCAAACCAGCCCCGAAAACCTCGAACCATTTCCTTAACCCTAATCTTAATTATGCAAAAAAACGAGGCCATGTGCGAAAACTACCAGAAATGGACTGAATGGGCAACCCAATTCGACAATAAACTAACACCAAACGGCTCGGCCTGAGAGCTACCAAGTGCTTGGGTCATCAAAATGTGTCAGGCCGGTCGATCCATGCAAATTTCAAACTTAATCATGGGACATAATATTGCGAATGCCCGAGACGTCCAGGAGCGGCCAGGGAGGGGGTCATCCAGCCATCCTGTGACCCTGTCCGTTTATCAAATGGCCAGCACAACAACAGCTGTTCGCTTTGAAATAGTTTTCGCCCCCCGTCCGTTTTCTTCTCTCATGGCTGTCAAATGAGATTAAAATAAGCTCTTCCGTCAATCGACATCGACTTGGACTGCTGCTCGATGCTCGTATATATTTCCCACATGACAATAGCCGACCCTTCGACCCACGCCGCCCCCCCTGCTTCTTACCCCAGCTCCTCTCGCAATATAATGGGCCAAGCGAATTTATAGCAATTGTGCACTAAAAGGGTTTTATCCACGCACAACAGCTTGACCAATAAAGCAACTAAGCGCATTTGTGCACCACTTCACAAAGAGGGGGAAAGGATACTAGGTTCGTGCCTTATACTACATAGGGATCCGATGGGAGGACCCCAAAGGGTTGGCAAGGGGCAGGACATGAGCTTTGAGCGCCAGTTTATTGCCAAATTGAGTTCTCGGCCGAAAGGGAACGCGACAAAGCTTTGAGTATGGCGAACGTTGTCAACAACAGCTGCACAATTGAGATAAACTTCAATTTTCGTAAATTGTTTAGTTTATTGAAAAATCTGCGACATGTGAAGACTCTCCATGTGTGCCAGTTTGCGAGTATACGAGTATGCGAGAGTGTGTGCCACATTAAGCGCTCTGAATTTTAATTCAATTTAACTTTAGTTTCAGTTTTGCAGCTTGCGGATGGCTGATGGCGGATGGCGGGGACAGCAATTTATTGGCACATTTTATTTTACGAATTTATTGGATTTGATTGGAAGAGACCAGAACTGAACCAATATTGAATCCATGGCAACTGGCAGCTGCGAAAATTTCAATTGCTAAATATCAGTGGACTATAAGTGGTCTAAATGGATTTCAAAGAACTTACCATATTATGCGACATAATCTCAGGTAGCTTAAAAGGTATTTGTTGGAAATTGTGCCTATTTTATTATTTATACTGCTCATTCTGATTGTGGGGCATTTCCATTGTGTACTAAAATCACATATTTAATAGTTTCAAAAAAAATTATATAGTTATCTAACACTACACATTTTTTTTCTAATGGCCTGTAGAGAGAAGCCCCTTATATATGTTCTTTCACTAATGAGCTCAGCTTTAAAACTGATTTTAATTACAGAAAAATAATCATCAGCATTTTGAGCTGGCGATGCTAGTGTCAACATATCTATATATTATTATGGTAGGCCCCAAGAGCTCTGTCATGAACTATAAAATATATCACCTATTGTTGTGGGAACGATCACTTGAAACCAGGGATGGTTCCTGCTTGAAACTTTATCCGTAAAATTCTATTATAATTCTATTATTATTCTATAAATTTTTAGTTTTTTCATAGGAAATAAAATAATAGCCAAATGCAATTAAAAAATCACAAATCATTTGATTCATGCAGCAATATGTCCGATAAGTGCCAACAACTGGAGCTGATATTGCAAGTACAGATTCCCTAACATAAAATAGTCATACTCAGTATTTGTTTCATTTTATATTTTAGTATGGAAATTACTTTGTGTACTTCATAAGTACTTTCTAGAGGGGGCCTGAGAACCATTCCTCCAAAGTCTTTCTATCTGCCAGGACTCCCTCTGGCACTCAAGACAACAAAGCGTACCTAGATCGAACTTTTCTCCTCTCGAACCAAAGACCTCCGAAAAATATACATTTCTCTTATCGGAATCCCCAAAGGTCTACCTAAACATGCACACACAGTCACTTGGAGAGGCCAGACACAATATCCAAATATCCGAATGCCTTATCCAATCCCTTCCCATATTCTCGCATTCACGTACTCACATTTCCCAGTGGAAAGCGATGCCTGTGCCAGTGTGTGCTCAAATTATGCGCATGCCGTTGATATTTTTCTTTTTTTGTTGGCCTCAGCACGATTTTCAATTCAAATGTTTTCTTTTTTGGGATTCGATTTCGCAGGCAGAAGGTGAAAGATGCGGTTACATGGGCGTGGCAGGCGAAAAACTTTTCGCATAAAATAAGGCAAGATAAATTGTTAATGCGTCTGTGGGGAAGCGATTAGCGGTAAATGTGCCGAGTTTATGTTCCAGTTCGTTTCGAAACTCCCATTCCTGCACTAAGGCTGAGCTATTTAAATATTATTTTTGGTAACGAAGTTTTTGGTAACTTAAAGGAAAACAGGATTGCAGGAAAGGCCAACGGGAAACTAGGGAACGGGAAACGGGGATCGGAAAAACTTCCGGCCAGATGCATTGCGGAAATATTTTCCAAATCGACTGCAGCACACACAACTAATGTATGTCTGACTGGCAAAAAATAAGAAATCCAACAAGCAGACGACAAAAGGTAAGTTGGCTCAGTGGAAGCTAAACTCTCGTTGCCATTGGCAATTTATTTTCAGCAGCCGGGCAAATCCAGCGCTGGGATTTTGTCCTTAGCCAGGGCAATTCCTCCTCTCCAGGATGTGAAGGCACTCTAGAACGCATTCAGGTGGGCAATTGGCAAATGCAACAGCCACTGCAGGCCATGATAAATCGTTATTTATAATTTGTATTGTAAACGAAGAAATTTGTATTTTATTTTCCTAGTGGTAGTCTCGGCAGAAAGTCAGAAGCTTATCAATGCAGAAGAGTTTAAGGATTAAAATAAACAATTTATAAAAATTTCAACTATATAATAGTGTTATTGCTGGTCGGGTAAACTTTTTTCCGCCATGATTCATTTACTAGATATGTTGGCTTGACGGTAAAAGCTAAACTTTTATTTTAGGTATAATTAAATATTTGTTAAAACACACGAGAGTGCTCAGGGCCCCTCTCCAATGATTAATTTAGCTTTCAAAGTTTTGTTTGGTTCGTGTTTGCAAATATTTCCATATTGAAATTTTGCATTCGCTAGCTGCTGGCTAATGGAAAATAACTTCCTAATGAATGCTCGGCTTATACATGGCTGCTACTGACTGGAGTTGAAAGCCAGGTTCATCTGTCCCGGCCAAAAAGGACACTTGGGCATAAATAAATGCGGCTGTCAGTGGCAGCAGAAGAAGCTGCAAGCTGCACGCCGCCTGTCGGCCACTGAGTGCTAGTGACAAGTTTCTGTGGAGCCGCCAGGAGCAGCAAGAAGTGAAATCCAGGACTAAGGACGAAGCCAACTAGCCGACCGAGGTCAGAATTTTTCCTCCAGCTTCCCCCTCGGACATATTGCGCATTCCGCTGCCGCGACTTCCACTGTTGCTCACTTTTCAACGCTCCACCGAATCCTTGAGTGATGCAGGCCAACCGCCCCTCCTGAATTCCCCACCTTCCAGTTGCAGCTGCAAAATTACCCGACCAAAGTTGCGTAACGAATCAGGTGTAAAAGCAGACCCGGGCAGACAAAGAGAAGTAGCCTCCGCCACTCGACTGACAGATATTATTATTCATGTTCCACCGCTGGGCGAACTTGCTTCAGTGGCCCAAATATGCATCCGACATGAAGTGCAATTGCCAACATAAATAAAAGTTTGAAACTTTCTCAAATAGAATTTCGAGAAAGCGACCACGCCAGCGAATTTAAATTCGGGATTTAAACAACTCGAAGTTTAATGATTTTAATGAAATTTAGAACATTCGGGTTAGGGGTCATACTTTATCGGTTTAATCTTTTCTCAAATATTTTCAATTTGCCAAATCGCTGCCTGCCTGTGATGGCATCAGAAATACTCAAAGGAACCGCACACAATTTATGGTATGCCACTTTCCCAAAGTAATACTTGCGAAATCCGCCTCCAACTCATATTTATTGATTTAAAGTTTGGAAACTATTTGGGCGCAGAACTTAAAGGCGTGGTGGGGGCTGGGGACCGGAGGCTGACCCAGAACCATTGTGCCACTATTGCCGAGGCGACAATCAAATAAATCACAAGTCCTGTGTCTAATTAAACTTAAGCTGTGCGACCCTTAACACTTGAGCTCGGCCCCTTGTCCTTGCGCATTGCCGCTCATTTGCATAAGGAGCGCGTGTGCTGCCTACCCGGCAAAAGATCAACCAGGGAGCCATTTCCAGCCGCCTCTTTATACCACGCTATCCCCACTCCTTCCTAGAATGTGTCTATGCATATAAGAGAAACTTTGTCCTCGCCATCCTTTGGCTGTACCCCCTACGAGGCTCGTGTACTCCCCCACGACACCTCCTGCAAGAAATAGTGTGTCACGCCCGCGTTTGTGTCATGTGTGCCAATTAAAGTCGGTGCCACACCCCACGACGCCTTGGAAAGGATTTTAAGACACAAAGGAGATATATTTCGAAGGCGACAAGTCGAATCTGAAATGTTCTATAATGGAACTTATCATAATGTTATTCGAATTAAATTTTACCTAGTTTAGCTTAAAAGAGCTCCCCAAAGCTCCATTGATCTGCTCTCCAAAATAGCCCATGTTGGACCACAACAAACTACTACTGTATTCACCTCTGAGAAAGCATCAAGCTCCTGGTCGTATTTCCCGCACAAAGGGTATGAAAAAGCCAAGTGGCTTTCTTAGCCTTCTCTCCCCCACCCTTGGTCTTCGGTCCTGGATCCTTGCTGGTAGCTCGTTGTGAGCATTATTAGCTGTCGTTTATTTTACCCAGGCAGCCGCCAAAAGGAGGCTGGCTGCAAGGACCTCGAGTCGGGACCCCCAGCTGCTTTTGATGGGACTGCCACGGGGTCGCAGTCGGTCGGGGAGTCTCGAGCACAACAAATTTCAGTTGTCGTCGTCATCGTCGCTCACTGGCTCGTTGAGCTCCTTGTGCTGTGCTACATATGCCAGGTCCTGCATCCTGGTCCTGGGGCTGCTTATCTCTGCACATTTAAAGTCATTAGCCAACTCGGCTTTAAGAAGTTGCTTTCGGGAAAATCAATGCCGCCTCGCCGTGGACCCGATGGGAGGAATGAGCGAAATTGCAGCGCTGTCAGGTTAAGAGCCCTGCCTGCCAGACATCGCAAAAGAAATTATAAAATGAAAACAAAGTGCAAATATTTTTCTAATGTCTGACAGCAGCTGTTAAATGCTACGGAAAATCCCGACAAAAGAAAAACCAGCAGAGTGGCGGTGGAGGGAAGGAGATTCCAGCGAGGGGCCAGGACACTAATGAACTATGAAAACAGCAGACGACAAACAAAAACAAAACGGAAGTGACAAAAAAGTTTCTTTCGAGGAGAAGGCAACCCTTGTCCCACAGTGGGCCAATAAGATTTCAACTAAATACTTTACAATAATTATTTTTAAATAAAACATAAGAATGATTTTAAGAATATAACCTTAAGCTCTCTAAAAGTCCTGACAAATTTTCTTTAAATATTTTAAAAAGGTTTGTTTTTGGGGAAAAGTTTTCAACAACTCTTCCACGGTATTGAATAATTAATTTGAAAAGAAAAACAGCTCAGAGAACGAGGGAGCCGAGCAAAGCAAAGAAAGCAACAAGCAATCGCTTTTGGATTAGAAAAAATAGAGCAATATCCAAGTGCCGGACTTGTGGCATCCACTCAGCGATGCAGTCGCCACCGAGGAAGCGGAAGTGGGCGGTTGAAGGGCGGTGGCAGGACTCCTTTGCTCGGTGGCCACAAGATGGCGCTGTGCATTTACTTTTCTCCAGCTTGACAGCGCTCGAAATGAGACAAGTGGCAACAGCACCCGCAGCGGAAAATGCAGACAATGGTGGCAGGACAGGATCCGAGAAGAGAAGGCGGGTGGATGCCACGACAAAATGCTAATGCAAAAAAAGTCAAGGGAGAAGGTCGAGCTGAGGGGCAACAAAAAGGTGAGATGCAATAGGTCTGTTGCTTGGCAGCTTGATTCCTAGGGTTTGGTTTTGCTCTATTTGGTAATTTATGTGGCGACATTTTCCACTTCCACTGCCATCACACCATCCCTACTACCATCACCAACCACCACCACTTCCACTTCCCAATCGCAGTCCCATTTTCCTCCAGAATCGAGGTTGTTTTTGCCGGGGCAACCGCAAGGAATGGAATGAAACGAAAGCTGACGGGAAGCATTTTTGTGACAAGCGCACAAGTTTCACGCTTCAATGTGCAACCGAATGGCAAGCGTATGGAAGTGCAGGGGGCGTGGCAATATCCACAACAGATGACTGACCTGCTGTTGGTTGGTGGCAAGTGAGTTAGAAAATTAAAATCACAATATGTTTGGAATTTGTTTCTATTTTTAAGTCCATATGTATGTTAGGGCTTCAATCTTACTCTGGACAGATTGGCAGCTATTTAAAAAGGGTAGTAAGGAGCTTCCAAATGTTATTCACAAAAAATATTATAACAATTTTGTGTTTATGTTTTCTTTTTTTTTTACCTGACAAGAAAAAACTTTTCCGTTGGCGACATTTTCTTTAAGTTTTCGCGGGCCGCCGCTCGTCGGCAGGCTCTGTTGTTATTATTATTCAGTTACTCTGTTTATACAGGAAAGTTATTCATACATTCATGAATATACATACCCGTATAAAGCACGTATCTCCCTTTGGCGCTGCCCCACACAGGGCCTGCATTTGCATAAACACCAACGAACAACAAAAATAACCAGCCAGGGGTGTCCCAGTGAGCTCGCCAAGTAGTAAGCGGGTAGAACATCCGCAGATAGCGCGATGTGATGCAGCTTGGTTCTCTTTTAAATTTTTACTGTGTGCAATACCAGCCACAAATAAGCACTGAAAAAAAGACTAGGCTTTAAACTATCTTGAAACTACTACTACTAACAAACGAACTAATAAGCCCCTATTACTTGTTGGTAGTATAGGTACACTCTCAGTGTACCATGTAGTATTTCCTTCTTGCAACTCCTTAGACCACCGCATATTTTTATATGTACGCCAACTTATATTCATACAATTCTTCGACTCGTATGCATGTTTATAAAATTGTCCAAATTCCCACAAGTTGATTTAAACTTTCTTCGCTTCTATATGCTCTTGTATGTTGGTTCGTGCTTATATATACTTTTTTTTTTATACAGAAAAAATTGCTTTTGTTAGTTGGATGCCCGGCGGTGCAGCTCAGGACTCTAATGCAAGTATCTCTTTCGAGCTTTCTTCTTGTTTTCAAAACCCACATCGCGTATACGTTACGTTTTTGCAGAAACTAACTTGTTATTGTGGCTAGAGTACGACACAGACAAGCGGAAGCATCGTGTATTGTATTGTTGTTATTTTCACGGTGTCCTTTTGAGGTTTGTCGTTGTAGAAAATGCCACAAATTCACTCAGATATTGAAATCTGAACCGTGTCTGGGCTGGGAAAACCATCGGTTTATTTGTGCACTTGTACATATATTTTATTGTTGAAATTCGGTGCCTGCTCGTTTGGATATGAGATAAGGCAGAAGCAAAGAAGTGCCACAAAATGCTGGCATTGAAAGCGAAAGTTTGAGAGGATGTGTTACGGTGTAGTGGTGAGAAACCTTGGTGAGATATTTGGGTTAAAGGATGTGGAAGTTTATGAATATGAATACTTGTGTTATTATCATTCATATTTACTTAAAAAAATTGTGCCTATTTTTCTCTTCTCTTTATCGGGAAAGCTAGGGGAATGCTGCAATACTTATTATTATAAACTTGTGAAATGAGTTAAATGTTAGCATATGCGTATTTTAAAATTAATATGCACATGTGTATGTATTTAAAAAAAATATAACTCATACGACCTCTTGCATTTATTAAAATATTATTTATTTTATGTCGTGTTGGTCGGCTTATCAAAATATTTATTGACTGGTGTACGGGGCGTATGAGTAATTTGTACCATAACTCATACGACCCGTATGCCATGTGACGACTGCGTTTTGTTTTAGTTCGAGAATAAAATAAATAAGTCGAATGTTTCAACTTTCCAGGTAACTATTAGTGGCAAAGTAATAAGTGGCCGTGAGTAATATTGCACAACTGTACATAATTCTCGACAGCTTATCTTCGCCATGAGACACTTGGCCCACTTACCCACTTGTACCGACTTGATCCACCTAATCTACTTTCCTACATCTGTTTATAATTTCAGCAAAGAACCTTTAGGCCTCTTTGGCATTGCACTTGACTGAACTTTCGCCCGCCAGCACTCACATTCGCACTGTCATCCACTCACCCGCACACCCATTGACACACTCGCATTCACACCCACACTCGCGCTGGTATTCATGGCAGGGTTCCGTCAGCCGCTTTAACCAGCTAACCACTTGACTCAAGTGTTTGCTCACTTTGTGGGCTGCTCTCCCTGTCTATCTCTCACTTTCTCGCCAAAAAAAAGACCTTTCACCTCCCATCCGGCCCACTGGCTCTTTTGCAGACTTCTTAGTTACCGTTTCTGTTTGCGGTTGCTCTTTTTTTCGCATATGCTTTGACACGCCCTCTTTGCGCCCACATGTTTTTGTTTTCTAGCGATTTTTCCAGTTTTTTCTTTGTTTTCAGCATTACCCCATGGCATACCCATTGTCTGCCGGCTTCCATTCACTTTATTTGTACTCGTGCATCATAAGGGTTTAATGGATTTGCTGCTGGCCTAGAAGAAAACTTCCCCAGCTCAGCCTATGGTTTTGTATCATTTGCCCACTTTTCACACGCCCCCCTTGTGGGTGTGGGCCTACGCAATGATTATCATATTACGGCCATTGGTTTTGCTGAAGGAGCAACGCCCATTCTCGCAGCACTTCTTTTTATGACTTTATTTTCACCTCCCCTTCTGGGGCGGCAGTTAATACATTTTTATAGACTTGCCAAACTACTTAACCGCCCCCCGCCAAGCCAGTCTCGCCATTAGCTTTTCGCGTGCTTTGTCATTGCCGTTAATAGACTTACTTTCCTGGTTTCTCGGCGAGGCCTGGAGAGAGGGTCAGGGGCAGTGACAGACCATTAAGGCCAACTGCCCATCTGCGGCTCAGGTAAGGCAAGAGCCTCGCAACGACTTGGGCAGACGAAAATTTGTCAACACTGCGTATGCGTAATACGCATATAAAACTTCCTTTTTGTGGGGATAGGTAAAGGCGCATAAAATATATTCCGACAACGACGTTGTGGGAGCCCTTGGGCTCGTTTAGCAATTTTCTGATCCATTTAATGCTTAGGCTTAAATATGAAAGTCAATTAATAAATATTTATATTGATTATTCAATAAGGAAATTGGATATTGGTATAAAATGTATTTCAAAAAAATTTTTTTTTTCTGCTTTGGACTTATAAGAAAGCTGGAACAAGTGCAAAATAAATTCATCCAACTACCCAGTTGTGGCACCATTTCTTTGCAATCTATTTGCCAGCGGATTGTGTTTACATTTTCCAACATTTTGGCAGACTTCACATGCAGCAGGCAGCCGGCAGCATGGGAAAACAACAATGGACATGACTAACTCTGGATGTCGTAGTCTGAAGCTGTCTTTAACACACATCAAAGGCATTATTAACACCGCATACGCAAGTAGGGATTCTAAATGATGCCTTCAAGCTGGCTCAGGGGCCAAAAACCTAAAACATGTGTCGTTGGCCTTGTTTGGCCATGTGTATGTAAGTGTGTGTGTTTGTGACACTGTACGTGTGTGTGTCTATGTAAGTGGCTGTATGTGTGAGCGTATTTATGAGCCATTGTATATAGCTGGCAAGCATGGCCGCATTACATACACACATAAACTGCTTTTGGCGTGCATTAAGTGGTCTTAACTTTCAGCACAAGGACATGCTTTTTGTGGTCTTTAAAATTATTTCCTCTTCCTCTCGACCGTTCCTTTTGAAAAGACGGATTGTGTAAGTACGTCTGTAAAGCCAATAAAATTTATATTGGCTGGCAAGGCAATATAATGCGTTGGGAATTATCTAAAAAATAGTAACTTTAATATTATGCAGCGTGTATACTCTCCTGAATACCGCTACTCAAATAATTTTAAAGCTTAGTTCGTAGCTTTAAATTTTCCCAATCCGGGCATCCTTCAATTTTTTATCAGCGTTCACCGCTCTCACCCCAACTACTTGGTTCAATAAACCCACCTATTTGGCTTGTCTGAGGGGCATCACGAAATTTACAACTGCCAATTTGTGAGTCAGAGCCCGTCTGACCCTTTTTTTCCCCGTTTGCCTCATCAATGAACCAATAAAGTATTCTACAAAAAAAATGGAAGCAAAATGAACCAGCAATCGAAGTTTTATATCGTCGTTATATGTGCGATCCATACAAATACATATGAGGGGATGTTTACCTGAGATACAAGGCTAACGAATCATCATTTTTTTTGGGAATCTAATAAAAATTTAGTAGAGGTGCCTTTCGTTTTCGAGTTTCCGCAATTAACGTCGCCTAATATATTCAAGGTGAGATGAGAGTGGTGGCAACTTGGAAGCCTGATAGATTGAAATTTGAGCTAGAACAGGGAGCTGCATCACGTCTCTCCAGTTTGCCTTGTCACTTTGCTTCGCTTTCCCCGTATCCCCGAAGCTGCTCCTCAATGTCGTTGCCGCACTTCAAAGTTCGCGTTGTCGCCAAGTTCGGCGAGTAATGAAAGCTGCGTGCCTTCCGTCAGAAATTGCGGCGAAGGCCAGGGGAAAGGACGAGGACGTGACGGCATTACGGCGCAAGGCGGTTGCATTCAAATTAAATAGCATTTTGATGAATATTGATTGATTGCCTTTGCCTTGGGGCAAATTAGAAGCGCAAACCACATTGGCAAAGTTTTTATTTGCGCGCCGCAGGCGAAAGAGCGAAAGTTCAACCTTGAGGCTTCTGGGGGGCGGATTCAAATTGAAATAATTTGCAATTTCAATTGATTTCAAAGCGCTTTATTTAATTGGGCATTCGGTTTATTGGAAACCCTTAAAAACTTTAAGCTCTTAGCTTTAAAGATGGGTATCGTAATTAAGTAGATTGCCACCTTATATTCTTGTAATAAATATTATAACAAGAAAGTAGCATTTTTTGTAATTATCATAAAATTATGGCTCAACTCTTGACGATGCCATTACTGCCGGAAAACTTGCCGTCTACGAAACCAAATTTACGTTAAAGCATTTTAACTATGGAAGCTACAATGTATTTTGGCTCTGCACTATTCAAGCAAGGGAGCATGGAGGAGCCACAATGCAAAGCAACGTCCTTTGCCAGGACACAATGCCAGCAGCAACCGGAAATGAGTAAACAAGCGTCAAATAGTGAAAACAGCGGACTCAAGAACAATGCAATACACCAAAGTCCTTGCAACAGCACCCATTCTTGCAACAGCACTCACTCCTTTGGTTCTTTTTTGTGCCTCACTACGAAAATACAAATAAATGAAACATTAAACGAGACAAGGATGCAGCGCCAAGGGGCCTCGACCGGGGCTCGCAAGGGGTCGGAGTGGAAGAGATGAAGGCGCTGCATAAGGACGAAAAATGAGCGCCGAAGACAACAACCGGATATCCTGGAACTTTATAAGGAGCTCCCCGGCAGGCACCGAAAAAAAAGAACAACAAAACGCACCAGAAAGTACGGCGACGACAAGGACTACGAAGTTTATTTTAACTTTTGATTTCCTCCTTGTGGAACACACCCCGCCTCCGAAGCAGGGATCTACCGGAGTGCATTGGCAAATGATTCCATTGAGTGGCAAAGTTGCACCATCGAGGGAGTATCGAGTGAGTCAGACCTGCATTAAAAATGAATTAAATTCCCGACTCAGCCGGAGGCGCAGTTGGAGGAAACTGACTGAATTTAATTTTTACCTGGTCCTTCGGATTTGTCATAAAGAACAAAATCGTATATTTTTTTTTTTCGTAAAAAATTAAATATATTCGTTACTTGACAACTTCCTAGAGAAAGTCTGATTTTTCGTATTCTATGCAGTAGGCTGTACTAAAGTGTCAGTCCCAAATATAAGACTATTCCAAACATTTAACTCAGAAGCAAACAAACTCCCAAACCATTAACATCTAAAAAAAAAACTCCAAAACCCCACAAAATTTAAATAGTCGAATTAGTTTTAAGCAAAAAGTGAATAATTTTTTGTTTTTTTTTTCTAATATAAAATTATTTAAACCTCACCCAGGTATGTATTTCCTGAAAATTATATATAATGAAATAAAATATTCTTTTTTTCATTATATATAATGAAATAAAATATTCTTTTTTTCATTATATATAATGAAATAAAATATTCTTTTCTTTTTTTTATTCTGACAGATGACACGTGCTGATAGAAATAATGGTTCCGGAGAACTTTCAAATTCCACTATGAACAGCGAGTAGGATGGTATGGTTACTTTAATAAGATAAAGGGCCTCTTTAATTTGTGTTCTTCATCAGATAGAGTTCAAAATTCTGGTCTGGATATAACTTTTTCTAAAACTGGAGCAGCTGTGATAAAATTAAAAAGTGAATTAATAAAATTAATAAAAAAATTAAACAAAATTAATAAAGTGAATTTTCGGCCCAAAAATTGGTTCTTGAGTTTTATTGTTAATGAATGGGTTATTAGAGTTTTGGAAAATATTTTTCCATCTAGGAGAAATTGTGTATTTCAGGTTGACAAAAAAGACTTGGCCAAGTTGGGTTGGATTGGCTGCTATTTTGGTATTTTTCTGCTATCTTAGCAGGCGTTGGACTTTGTGTAAAGTGCTCGGAACTCTTTCTGAATATTATTCCTCTACTCATTCAACATAGAACATCACGACAGTAGCTCCTGAATATTAAAAAAATAAATAAAACTACGATGTACCGACACGACGTTTCCCACGAGTAAGATTAATAAAACAATCCATTTATTTCAAACATAATTTTTGCTTTAAAAAGGTCAAGGATCACGCAAGTCATAGTGGAGAGTGAATATGAAACTCTTTGCGAAGATGAGAACGGTTCCGAAGCTTATTCTTTACCTAATAATCTTTCACGGTAGGTCAATCCTCTAGAACTAAAGGTGTATAAGCTAAGGGTTTCATTGCGCAGCGCGGAAGGCCTCGTGTTGGACTATAAGCAGTTCTTGGCAGCTCGAAACATACAACGCTTTGTCCGCGGCTGGCTGGTACGCAGCCACATGTCAAATATAGACAGATCGGCAATTGTCATTCAAAGATGGTGGCGTGGCTTTATGTGCAGAAGGATGTACACATCCCTTGTCGAGGAGAAATTGCAGGAAGCTGTTATGGCATACTACAATAAATGCGCCCTTCGCATTCAGACCCTCTTCCGGGGCTGGTGGTCCCGCAAACATGTGTTCGATTTGACTAAACTTAAGATCATGCAGCGCCTTCTGGCCGAGGATCTCATTCACGCGATGGTCAAGTTACTGCACACCGACAAGGGATCGCACATGCTGCCGGGTGTCTACACGCTACGGAATAACGAGTAGGGTATCTCGACAATGTTCCATTAATTTAACTAATTTTGAAATTTTGTTCAGAAAATGCCTTAAGTTCTCGGAACAGCTGCTAGTTACATTTGGCTATCGCTTCTACAATGCCCAAGCCTGCTACAAGACTCTTTTGAATTCCTCGTTAATTTCGGAACAACGACAAGCTTTTCTGAAAGCCGAAAGATATACATACGTTCCTTACATGGGCTTCAATTATGGCGGCGTTTGTAATCGTCGAGCTTCTTTCACCAAATCGTTGAAAGCTAAGGATGGTGAACTATTCGACATAATTCAGACATTTATGTCCGGTCATCGGGCGATGGACCTGGGACACACTGGAAAGCGAGACCAAATGATTAATTTAATGTTAGAGGAAGCTCGTATGTTACACTAGAGAATTTTCAACCATCGAGTATAGTTTATAGTTTTTTAATTTCCCCTTTTAGAAAAGAAAAAGTATCGCGATTTCATCCAGAAGAGAAAGAGATTCTTAAAGCATATCGTAGCAAGTATGCAAAAGTGGAGTGGCGATGGTGAAAAGATTCTTCCGAAAGCACTATTCAAAAAGCCCTATAATATGGTAGCTCTCCTTGAAGCGGTCAAAGACAATATTGTGGAAAGGTACGGCCCGTTGGACCCTTGCATTTGCGGACCAAGCCTATCGATTACTAGCATCGACCGGATTTAAGAATCTCATCTAAAATTTGTATATTTCATATGCATCAGTTAACTATTTATATTGTATATGATTTGGCGGTGAACCATTAACATTCAAAAATAAATCAGCAATGCATTAAAGGTTTTGTTTTTAAAATTGGATAACAAAGTTGGGATATTCGAGTTTTTAAAGGGTATTTATGTGAGGTGCTTTGCCAAAACGAATCAGAAAAAGGCTGTTCAGGTAAATATTTACTAGCCGACGCTAATGAACCCGAGTATACAAAAAGGGGGCAAGCAGGCAGCCTGCAGAGTCTTTGGAGAGTTGTACAGAGTAATTCCCCCCACTGATTTGCTGGATATATTCGGTTTGTCGCCACACCCTTTAAGAGGTCCTTTTTTCCTGATACTAGCACTGCCACCGAGCATCTTGCACGAATGTTATAAGATGAAAACGAACGGCAGAAGAAAAACAGCAGGAATAAAAGAAAATTGGCTGAGGAGAAAGGAACGTGTTTGCACAAAAATTTCTTTTCTATTGATTGTAGCTGAGTGGTATTTACACATTTCCCTCCTTTTCGTATGAGGAACGCGTTGGTTGCCCATTGTAAGGCCACAAAAGTCAACAGTCGTTCTGACAAATTCTTTTCTTCTTGGACCTCCTATAAGGATGTACTGTACAGTACACACCCGGGGGGCTCTTGGCGCCAACTTTGGAATTTCTTGACAGTAACAACATTATTATTTTGATCCAAGTATCAAACGGACCATAGACTGTGAAAATATCATAGTTTTCCAGAACCAAGTAGGCCATGGATCACTTATGTCAAATTCAATCGCACCTAAGGTCGAACGGGAGCTATAATATTCAGTCTATTTCGGGATCTCGACCCGTAAACACCTCAAAATTCTCTGTATTATTTCGGCTATTTATTCAAAATTAAATTAATTTTCGGCTAGAATTAAGTAAAAAGTGAATTTTAGTTTTAAGCATAAAGTGAAAAATATTTCTCTTATTTATTTATAAGACCATTTAAATTTCGTTCCCTTTTCGTTATAAAAAAAAAAACTGCTAAACTAAAAAGGATTTGGTCCATATAACTCACCTCAAACCAAGCATACACCTTCGGTACGTGTTTACTGGAATAATTATTATTAAACAAAGCTATTAAACTTCAATATTTTAATGGTTTCAGATTAGTTTCTTAGTTTGTTTTTATCATCCAAGATCCACGCTCGGCCAGAAGTTTCAATCAAGCACACCCATATGGTAAGTGTCTACCTATCCTAGGGTGCTATTAAACTTTATCATTTTGATCCAGATCCAGACTCTGATACAGATTCAAGGCGAACACCAATGGAGAGATAACTTACTCTGAAGACTCTCTTTTAGACTTTTCCTTCACATGCCACTACCACATCGCACAGCACCACTACCACATCGCACATTACCACACCTATGTAGTAAGTTTTTACTTTTTACTTACTTTACCAGGCTAATTAAACTTAAATATTTTAATGGTTTAAGACTGCTTCAAACTAAACTTCGCTATCTAGAGCTCACACTCAAAACCATTGAACGCACTCGCCCATACGTTTGTCCAAAGAAACCACCTTGTACTACCCGGCCACTGAGCTTAAAATTTTTGGTGGCCGATCAATTTATTTTCAAGCTCAACACTGAAGACACATTCGTTATGCTCATATTCCAAAATTCGTTACCGTTGCCTAGCGGTAAGTTTTATTCTACCAGACTATTAAACTATAAAACTTAAAAATTTTAATGGTTTCAGCTGATTTATCCCACACTCACCCACTGATAATTGGCATACAGATAAACGCAATCACATATCCCACCAAAAAAACGCATATAGTAAGTGTTTATTAAACCTACCAGCCTATTAAACTAAAATTTTTTGGTGGCTTTCAGATTTTGTAGCTGCCATAGCTGATATGACGAAAATCTACACTACAATGAAGACTTACGGAATTCGATAAAATAGATAAGTTGAAAAATAAAATGGTTACAAAAATACACACCCCAAACAATTTGAATATTTTTCTTGGGCTGGGTAAATGGCTAAGCAAGTTAATTAAACCAGAAGTAGGTCAGAAAAACAAAGGCGAGGGTTTCAAAAAAAAGCTAGTCATACGGCAGAAAAAAAATTAACCCAAATATGCAAACAAGTTCGCCAGTAGAAATGGAAACAAGTCTGGACTAAGTTGCACATTAACTTCCGCAGCTCATTAAGTCACTGTCAGCCCACCAAGGATTATGCTTGAGGCCGCTGGGCTGGGGGAAACTGGCGGAAAATATATAGAAATTTATGTGACGCCAACTGGACGACAGGAGACCGGAGAGCAACCCTAGGGGCCCCTTGGCCACATTGCCCAGCGCGGGAAAACAAAAATAAAATATATTTGCTCATGTAAATTGTGGATGTGAGAAGCTGCCATGGCCACTACGTTGAATTTAGATAAATCAGTGTGGCCGGAAGAAAAAATTGTTGAAAAGGTTGAATGGAAACGTCGACGCTTTAAATGGGGGAAAAAAACTCAAAACAAATCTGACTCGTTGTGCTCCCTTAAACCCAAAGTTAAATTAGGTCGTTGGGCTTATTTTTGTATTTTCTTGTTTGTTTTTTTGCCTATATAAGAGAGACTATTATATTTTTTTGGGCCAAGCAAAGGTCACAGGATGTCTTGGGGGCCATTGGGCGAGGCAGGCCAAACTAATTAGTGGCCGTTTTGTGGGTGCTTCCTGTTTAATTAAATTTTAATATGAATTTAATTGAAATGCGTTAAAAAGGTCCAGCATGTGATTGAAGGTTAAAAAAAGAAGCATTTGTTATAAATGCCAAACTAAAACTAAAAATAAAACCTAATTTTATATAAGATAACTTACCAGTTAGTTAAAAAAAGAAACAATATTATTTTTACATTTATTTTCCTGGGTCCTTCCCGTTTTTCTTTACACTAATTATAGCGGCATGAACTGTTTTTAAAAATGCATATTGCACGAAATTAATTAATTTGGTTAATGTTG
Source organism: Drosophila bipectinata (assembly GCF_030179905.1). Classification (NCBI taxonomy): domain Eukaryota; kingdom Metazoa; phylum Arthropoda; class Insecta; order Diptera; family Drosophilidae; genus Drosophila; species Drosophila bipectinata. Next base: position 12,244,155 of record NC_091736.1, on the reverse strand, counting down.
CCCGTGGTATAATTTTCCGCACTCGTCTATGCAATTAAACACACGCGCTCTGGAAAAACAGCCGAAGAATTTACGAATTGAATACTTTTGGATAACTTGGAGGAGTGTAAGCCTTGCAAAAACCGAAAAAATTCACGAATCTATGTCGGATGGCCTGTAGGCATTTATAAATTTGCCTTGTGAGTCGCAAGGAGTCTTATTTTGTTGTTGGTGTACTCGGGACTAGTGTCCTTTTTTTTTTGTATTTGTTTTGCAGCCTTGTTCACGACTTTGTGGAACAGTGCAGGTCGTGACCGGCGTGTGTCTGAGATCCAATTCGTTGCGCGTTATCAATGAAACTGCTGATTTTTCTCGTCATCGTCGCCAGCATCGCCCCAGAAAGTAGGTCCTTTCGTGACCAATCGGGCTTTCTCTCCGTCTCTGGCGGCCACATTCTCCTCTCTTGCTCTCTCATATCCTGACGAAACTGCCGAAGTGCCAGCAGGAAATCCTTGGAGCGAGAGAAAGGCAGCTGGGAAATTATACTGGTGCTTGTGTTTAACAGAATCTTAACAGCAGTCCTTCTTGGGAAATTTTATACGGCTGTCTGTATTTGCTTAATGAACGAAAATAACTTCCATTTGTCCCAAAATACGGAGGAATATGGGGAATATAAACGTTAGCTTCATCTGAACAGGAAATAATCTTATGTAAAATAAAAGTTTTAAATTATAACCCTTTTAAAATTACGGTTAGAAGTACATAAATCTTCTCAGTCAGGAAGATCCTATAGGTCAGTAAGTGTCTTAGATTTTTTTGTAAAGCTCCTCAATAAAATCTTATGGGCGCATTAAATTTTCTTAAAAATAGTTTTACTAAAACTTCTTATTAAAAAAAATTCAATTAAATTGTTCATGTGTCAAGCAAAATGTCAAAAATAATTAATAATTCTTAATAAATGGTTCAAGAAAAGTCAACACCGAATTACATAGTAAGGGGTAATTAATAAACCCTAATTAAGAATTATGTTTTCAGCTTAGTGTGAAAGGAATTAGTGTGAGCCACCGTAAATGTCGTACCTCATCAATTAGTCCATTTCCTAAGCCTAGTATGGACGTTTTTCCCTAATCCCCATCACATATTCCATACTATAGTAAGTTTAAAAGACTGTTCCACATACTCCGCTATGTAAAGACACTTACTTAAAGCTCTAAAAAAATCTTTTATGGCACATTATTAGCTGGCCCTGACTGAATGAGAATTCTGGGAGTAGCGGGAGAGCCTTTAATATGCTTAATGTAATTATGAAAATCGCATAGAAGGGCACCGCATCCCTGCATACAAATGAAAGTGTAATTCGAAAAGAAGCGAAGGCGGAGACGAACATGCCGCTGAGTGACATCCATTCCTGTGGATGTCATAAAAATGAGTACACATCCACGTGATTTTTTATTGTTTCATGCCATTCCCCAAGAAAATGAAAAATGCATTTTAAATATTTGTTGGTTTATTAAAGGTACGAATATGTATCCTTTTTTTAAGATATTATCTTAAAGGGATCGGTTAAGCGCCAGTCTCCAAAGAAAGGAACATATTTAACTAGTGTAACTATATACCAGTGGAACTATTAAACTAGATTTTCATTCAATTTCAATATTTTTGAAGAGGATCCCTCAGAAAATGTAAAAAAAAATTCATATAAAAAGTCTCGAAAATTCTAAATTTTATGGACTGCATGACCCTTAGCCACGTCTATAATATTTTGATTTACTAAATTCTAGACGGTATTTATTTTTGGAACAGTGACACATGCATTAGGTAATTGTTTCTGAAATCAGAATAATGTCCATTTTGTACATTACCCAAACTCTTGGGCTCTCCAAAACAATTAACTTGAGCCTCTTTTAAAATGAACCAAAAATAGGCAATAGATCAGAAGACCTACTTATATTTATGTTATAAAAACATATTTATTCGTTCGCTACGAAATTCCTTTTAACAAAAAACTGACTTTGCGGCTAATGCAGATGGCAGGCGAAGCGATGCGTGAAATGCTTTGTAAATTATTATGCCAAGACCGAATATGGAGGTGGATGTTCAGACGCCCCATATATAAATATTTTTTAAGAGATAAACAAAGTATTTGCACAGGGGAAAATGTGGGGTGTGTGTCGTGTAATAAATTTCAATTGACTTATGGAAACGGAGAGGACTCTTTTTCCACAGAAAGTTTTTAGCGCCCACACGTGCCTATAAGCTGATAAAAATTGTTAAAATTTTCAAAAGCTTAGAAAAAAATATGTAAACATTTATGAAAAGCTTTAATAAGACTAATAGAAAAATCCACCATATTCTATACAGAAATCTGTAAGTTCAGGTACAGCCGTTTTTAATACTTTTATATATTATTTTAAAATTTATTTATTTTTTTTATTGCCGAAACAAACTACCAAAATCTTTATAGAAATATTTATGTATTTGTCAAATTTCAGAAGGCCTAAAAAACAATCCACAAAGTTGCCACCAGGGCGATGCATCATTTTTATGTGAAAAACTTTAGAACTGCCTAAGCTCTTAATGTTCCCTCAGCTCGGAACAAAAAACTCTTCAGCGAGAGTTTCCTCCGATTTCACACTTGTGCCCAGGCACACACAGACGGTTAGACTTTGTCTCAAAGCACCCCAAAGGATATTAACAATAATCTAACCAAATTAACCCAAAGCACTAAAGTGTAAGTGACATTAAGTTAATTTTCGTGTGCGCCACTGGATGAACAAAGAAACGAGACGAAAAACCGTCGGGAAAAACAAAACGGAAAAACTGAAATAAAAGAAGTAGCAATATAATGAAGAGTGGAGGGAAAACTTACGTTTTATTTCCTTGTTTTTTTTTTTTTGCCTTAGACCCTGCTGCTCTTGGTTGCATCAACTGTGCAAAATTTCCCACGAGATCAATCAGCCACAGGCTGATCAGGACGACCAACAACAAAGCTGGTGAGGCAGGAATACGGAAGGACTTTAAACCAGTGCTGATAGACGAAGAAGAAAATAGCTAAATGCTTAAAGTCTATTTTTGAGACAGCCTTGGGTTTAAAAAAATTTATACATCTACTTTTTTTGAAGTTGTTTCATATTTTAAGTCAAAGCTCCGGAAAAAGAGGGATACCCTTATCAATATATTTAATATACCCTTTTATAAAGTTCCTTTCATCTTCCAAGCCAAGAAATATATTTTTACAAACAAATATTTTAAATTAATAAATTCTTTCTTTAAAATATTCATGTGTTATAGTCAACTACTATAACTTACTAGAGACAGCGTATTAAACCTTTGGCTTTGTCAGAACTGTTCAGCTTTTTTCCGTTTTTTTGTTATTACTGCCTCTTTGAAAGTTTTTTCTTTTGTGAAACTTTGACCTGCTCTTGTGGCAGTGTTTCTTTTCTTCTTTTTTTTTGTTTATTGTCTATAAGTAGTAGCAGCTTTTCCTTTAATATAAGTACATACACAGTTTTTGTTTTCACCTTTTGGCATTGGCCTTTGTAAGTGTGCGGCTAATGAAGCGAGGGCTGATGAGGCAAGTTGGCTCAGAGACGTGCAGACTAAAGATCTAGAGGGGAGCTTTAATACGAGTGTTTCAAATACTCAATTTTCAGTAATCAAAATTTTACATAGTGGTTTTATTCTAACGTAACTAAAGGAATAACCAAGTCTTGAAGAAAGATAGCTATTAATCATTTTATTTTTGCGAATTTTGTTTTTATAACTCCTTTTGAGAGCCACCCCTGTTCCAGTGCCCTCCAAAAAAGCCCGAGGACGAGATGACAAAAAACAGGACCTGACTTTCATTAACAGGAAGTCCTTCAAAGGAACGCATGTATCTGGGAAGCTGGGTGCTAATTGTCCCAGTGTGTGGTGTCCGACCAAAGTCAAGGAAATATGCCTCGGAAGTAAAGCTTCTGATTGATTAATGGATGTCAAGTGCCAGCACCGAGGTGACAAGTTCCCAAGTTGGTTTTTGGCTGGGGATTTGGCCGGCACTAAATGATGTGCCAAATTAGACACTGACTGCCACAATATAAAATGCTACCCCGGGGAGGTCGAGAGCGGGAAGGATGATTCTGCGGCGTCCGGCCAAAAATGTTTGCAATAAACTTGCAAAATGGCGTCCGGCAAAGGACATGAAAATTGTTTGAAGTTCCATTTCGGTTCGTAGCTCCCAATGCCTTTCTCTAGCTCATTTGGCGGAAACATTTAATTTTGCGCCCCAGAATTTGATGCAGAGTTTCTTGCACAACTTGCACTTCCGTCTACTTTTGCATTTCCGGCAGTGGCCAACCTGAGCACCAAATGGAGTTCAGGGTCCATTGCGGATGTCCGCGTGGCAATTTTAATGCAATTTTTATGCGCCCGTTTTTTGGCTTCCGATCTTTTATTTCGTTCTATCATCCTCCCACTACCACCGGTTTCATTTTCCTTCCCTTTGCCATTTACTTTTTATCGTGTGCCATAATAGCAGTTATTTCTTTCTCCAGGTGCAGTTTGTGGCAACGTTTGGGTGCCGTTGCCGTTGGGAAATGTGTGGCAGCTACTGGTTCCTGTATCCTCGTGGGCGGATGTCAGGTATGTATGTGCTGCAGTTTTTTGCTTTAATTGGGTTAGACTATCGGCTGACTGGACTACCATTTTCACGCCTTGTGGTGTCTAATTGAGTTTCGCAATAATGATTACCAAAACTTTGCTTATTTGATTCGAGTTTAAACTTTAAAGTGAAGTTTGATTAAAGGCTGTATAAATAGGTTCTAAAGTCTATAGAACACTTGACCCGTTCAAGGTTTCTAGGATACGAAACTTATGTTCCAAAGCATCCAACAAGAGCTTAGCAATTTTCTACGATTCTGTAGACCATTTTATCTTCAAGTTCTGAAAGTAGGCTAACTAACTCGTTAGCCGATTTCAGGCCTGGGACCCATTGGCGAGCAATTGTTGGTGTGGTGAAAATTTTCCGTAACTAACTTTTAAGTATTTTTTTAAAAATAGACCCACAAAAAAGTGTCATGGAATATTTTTGCATAAAACCATTTTGCTTGCAGCCACCGCAAGACAATGTTGTAAACTAAAACCATAACCCTTACCCCGATGCGTCGTCTCGGCCCTTCGAGAACTACAGCTTTTCCTCGGAAAGTTGTTGCTGCTCGAGAGCCCAAGAAAATTTCTATAAAAAGGCATAATAGACGTCAGTAAATGTCTGCAGCAGCAAAAGCAGAAAACTACAACAAAAGCATCAATAAACAGTGTAAAAGGCAGTTACCAGGCGAAGGACTAAAACGGGTGAAGGGATCCAGTGGTTCTGGCTGAGCCGTAAAGCTTCCGCACATATTTTTATCGAGGCTGGAATCAGTTGGGGGCGTGGGCATGGGCGTTGTCATACGTCAAAGATGCCCTATTGGGCCAGACAAACAAAGACCGAAAGGAAAAGGGTGCACAACAAATTTAAAGTTGTGCGGTTGTCGAACCCCCCCAGAATGCCCCTAAACCCCCGTCATCACCGATTTTCGAGTGCTGGCCACCAACAGCTGCCAATGATGCAAACAAACAAACCGCTCCAGGCGGGATTTTAAAAAGCACTTTACGAAGGCCAACAGAAGATCCTGTTGGTGGTGGTGGAGCTGGGGCACTGGTGGCACGGGGCGTGGCAGCTGCCTGGGGCAACTATGAACCGAATGTGTGTGCGTTCGGCGGTTGCAGAAGAGGGCCTGGGGAGCGTGTGTGAGGTTGGCCTGCGACACGCTTGATGCCAACGCAAATTTGCAAAATATTGACAAGCGAATCGTCGTTGCCGGGGCATAATTTAATAAATCAATATTTTATTAGCTGCAAAATATGCGCGTGCAGATGGCAGAGAAGAGAATATGGCTGACATGTTGATAAGAAAGGCATTTGTGCCAAATCGAAGCTTTGTGGTAAAATTGTAAACAATATACAGGAATTTCAGCTAAAGAATTTTATAATATTTTTGACGAAGAAGCTCTGAAGCTCGACATATCAATGGAGAACACTTCTTATTGTCCAAATGGACTTGTGAAGCCTTTCTTAATGTAGCCTGCAGTTGAGTTGGGAAGCTCGAAAACTTTTGGTTTTATATTCTTGTTGTTTTTTGGCGCTTTACGCACTCGGCAAAAATGCTCAACTGGCTGCTCTTTTCATTACTTATTTCTTTATGACGCTAATGTCCTTAATTCGTCAGTGTTAACCTAATTTCGCAGAATGGCAAGAGCGATGCTGGAGGGAAACTTCAGCGGCAACAGCAACGACGACAGGCTAAAGGAAAATAGAAAGAATTATGCCAAGAAAGTTTTCTATTTTGTCGCAGCGGGCAAAAGTTTTGCGGCCAATGCGACGACTCGACTGAATGTATAGTACGTATCCTGGCCAAGTCCTTTGTGTGACACTCACCCGACATGTTTCTCTCTGTGTGTGTGTGTGTGTGCTTTAGTGCGCATTCCCAAAGGCCATATAAATCATAATAATTTTGCAATGTAGCATTGGCCAAAGAGCATCCGAAGGAGCGTCGGCATATCCTTCTGGCATGTCTTTTATTTGCTACGTGTTGATGTCCTTTTGATGGCTCTTCTGCCGCCCCGTTCTCTATCTCTAAGCCCCCACGCCCTCTCCGCATATCGGGGAAAGCCCCTGGGGCAAATGACTGCCACAGAAAACCGCCAAGAAAACCGATGTCCTGCTCGAGTCTTCGTCCTCTTTCTGTTTCTAGCTTCAGGACCTGGTTCCGTCCTTTCTCCTGGTACTGTCCCAAGTCCTGCTGTGTGCGTGCGTGCGTGCCGCCTAGTATTTGTAATTCCTGGCAGCATGTCCAGCATAAAAATATACTTAAGTGATTTCTCTTGATTCACTTACATAGATTTGGGTTACATTTTCTGCTGGCGCTCCTATTTTTGGTTCGCCTCGACGTTCTTCAAAGCAAATAAATAATTTTTATGACGGCATGTGTCCCCCTCCACCCTATTCAGTCCTTGCCCTTTTCCGACCAAGTCCCGACTGATCCTTCATTTAATTTCGCTTAAAAGCGTCAAAAGTAAAGCTGTAATCATTTAAATGATTTATTTAGCTTGATTTACCATGTCCTTAGATCTTTTGCTTGGCTTGACATTTCCTCGTATTTGGGGCATTTCCATTTTGGCTTTCGCATCCTTCTTCCGTCCGTCTCTGGAGATTTATTTCGTCGCCGCACGGGGTTGGAGGACATTCTCAATCATAATTTGTTGTGGCGTCGAAGTGATTATAATGGATTTATATGCATATCGGATCCGAAAGGTGGAATTTAATGTTTATTTTGGGTTCTTCGAGGCTCGACGAGGGTTAAGGGATTGCTAAGGGTGCTATCTCCGTATGGAATTTCCTAATTTATGATTTGGCAGCGGGTCAGACCAAGAATTACGTTGAATAGAGCCTCCTAAATAAGGCAAAAGATTGAGGGTTAAATTTATCTGAGGGGAATTTAAATTTATTAGCTACATTTGGACACAATTAAGCCACATTTGATGTATAATTTTGGCATCATATGGCGACTATCGAATACAAAAGCCAGTTCATTGCTTATCCTTGACCTCCCTGGACACCACTAGTCATTAGGAGATTTTTGCGTTGCACACAAAAATTGTTTTAATTGTTATTTACTTTTTCTTTTTCTGGCCTGCGGCAATCAGAGAAGATGCAGAAGCGGCCGGGCTCGAAAACAACGCTAATGACTAACTTTTGGCAAGCAACTAACAAAAATGCATGCCGTGCATTGCTGGGTCGATCGGGCTCCTAGCCCCCGTCCTTGTCCTCATCCTTATCCTCGGCCTCGTCCTGTTTCTTTCCCGGCTTCGTGTGCTAGTGCTGTAGCTGTTATAGCCGCCAAAAACACTCAAAACCCATTAGGCAACACTTTATGCTTAGTTTTGAAGTTCCAGGGCACAAAAAAATAACACTAGCACAGTGATAAAATCCTTTTGAAATGACTTTGAATTACCCACTAAAAATGTTAGTTTATTTTGAACAAATGGATCCTAAAATCAGAAGAGAATATTTATAGTTTCTCTGAAACGAATTCCTATCTCAATAGTTGAAGATCTTTATTCAGGCTGAGACTCCCTTATACCCTAAAACTATCAACTACTGGGTAATAAACACACCCAGCCGACCCGAAAATAAAAAGATTTACGAAAACGAAAGGAATACAAACAAAAAAGAAACCCCGGGCGACTCAGGCCAAGTGAATTTTGCATATTAGCAGAGGATAACATTGCGTGGGGGAGAAATATGTTTGCTGGCATTGTAAAAACGCTGCTCACTTCTACAAGAACGACAACTCCGAGAGCAGGGCCTACTTACTACGGCTCGAAGGATCCGAGGACGTGTCCGGGTGCATTTGTAGTGCAATTGCCGTACGCGACAACGGAGGCGTCGGCCTTCGCAGTAAACTTCCCATCATCCCACTCGCAAAATGCAAATGAATGGGCCACGCCTTCGAGGTCTACTCCCAAACAAAACAGCACCATCACCTTGCACTTGTCAAAATTTTATGGAGACTATTCTATGATATTTTAATAATATTTTTAAAAATAATATAGGTTTATCCACCTAAAGATTATGCCTTGTCTAGATTACTTTAGCATTTATCAGTTTTTTTCGCACAGTGTTCCAGTCTGTAACATCTTTTTAGATAGAAGGCTTTGGGGGTCCTTCGGCTGAATGCGAAGCAGCTGCTGTAGGCGTTGCGTTTACATTGAAAATTACCCCACTTACTATATAAAGTGTTGACAAACGAGCTGACGATGAGCGCTCACAGGAGAAAGATAAAAAGATGAATTTGAACCAACAGTTCCTGGGGGTAAACAGAAGCTTGAAAGCTCAAGCTTAATCGAAGAAAGTGAGCAAAGTCTAACAACGTATTCACATTAATGATATAAAATTAATACAAATTGATCAATTTTAATCCTATTTTAATAATATTAGTCCTAACAATTAGACCCTCACATTGTTAGTGAATCATTTCCCCTTACAATTCCCTTGAATTCCCAGTAATCCTTCGAAGCAAGTGTTCAGGGGTTAAGTGCGCAAACCGCATTCCTTTGTACCGGCCGTACGGGTTGCGTATTAACATAAATCGAATACGCGGCGAAGGATGGCAGGACTCGTCTCGTCGACTCCTTTGACACTCGCAAATCACTCAACGCCATGATAGATGTATTCAGTATATACCACCTTTCGGCCCAACCCCGTCTGGCCGCCGCATCGTTTAACGCAATAGCGGCAACTATAAATTTTAAATTAATTTTGAAGTGCAGCCGTAGCCGGAGCCGGAGCCTGACTCCCGGAGCAGTCGGCGCACATTCGGCAAAGGGCAACCCATCAACGTGGTCGCGCTGATGGGCGAAGGGTGGGGGGCGTGGCACACAGGGACTCCGAAGTGACGACACTCACATGACACGCATTTTATTGCGCGTCAGTCGCCGCAACTGACAGACAACGGAGCTTTTGAGTTGGGTTCCGTCCTTTAATGCCCTTGCGAAGGATACTTTCAAATGCCACTTTAACTTAAACACCAAAAATGGAGTTTGTCCAAAAATATTAACAATATTATAAAAGGTATCCAATTTTTGTTTAAGACATGTGCTTAATAATACAATTATACTCTACTTTAAGTTCTTAAAGAACAGTATGTAATGTGGCGACTATGGAGTCGAAGGACCTTTATTCTTTTTGAGTTTTTTGGGTCTTACTCGGATGACGACTCCTGGCTTCTTGAACGCTTTGTTGTCTGTCATTACAAGTGCATAAATTATTGTAACCACATTTGGCGGCGACGGAGAAAAGCAACGGAGCGACTCGAGCCGGCAGTGGTGGATCCATGGTGGTGCAGTGGTGGAGCTGCTACTGTTGGCGTCACTGGCGGTGGCCATTCCAACAGTTGCCAGTTTTCAGTTGCTGATGACATGACAAAATATTTTCCCATCTGACTTTTGTTCGGAGCTCTTCCTTTCCCCCACTCGGGCTTCTCTCGATGGCTGCAAATGTTGCTTTTGACTTTGATGCCAAAGCCACGCCAAATGTGTCACTGCCACCCATTCCCACCAATACCCACAGCCGTTCCATGCCACTTCCAGCTACCCAGCATTTGCCACCCACCACCCACTGACCTTTATGCACTTGATGCGAGAAGGAGTTACGGATACACGCAGGGTGCGTGTGTGCATTCGGCTACCCCCAGCCGTTCCTTTGTGCATTTCATCGTAGATTCTATCATTTTCTACTCGCATGCTTCAGCGATTTTTGGAATTTTCAATTTGTTCAAAAATTTTCGTAACAACGTCCAATGTCCTCGCCGCCCCTTACTCCCTTCAACAGAAATTTATTGGGTTCGGGACGGAACTACTTTTAAGTAGAAACAGAGGACTTCTATTTCCATGAAACTATTTGTTCATTGAGGCTGGATAAACAAAAACAACGAGAGATTTATGAATTTTAAGTATTGACAAGAGAAACAGTTATGGCGTTTAATAAAACCATTAAGTTTCGAAACAATGACGGTATAATGAAACTCTAAAAGCTATATTTATAGTTCGAGTTAATAAATTAAGGAAGGACACCTCGGTCAATACATAATTTTAACAAATGAATCATTTAAAACTATCACAACTTTCTATCATGTAGTAATTGGCAATTCATGATAAATGTCCCTATTGGCTGTTGACCAAGTCTATTTTATTTTCCATCTCGTGTCTGACCTTTTCAACCCGTATGTATCGATTCACCCACCCAGAAACGAAATCAAAACTCAATTTGCCAAACGCCAAGCATTATTTTATACTTATTAACCCAAACTGAGCTCAGCTCCAGTCAAAATTTATGGCTGGTCAAGGAGGGCATAAATATAACTCAGATATGTATTTATTTTAAGCGAAAACTTTTGCCATTGCAGACGCAGCATGAAGACGATAGATTTATATTTATATTATCGAATCTGAGGCAGAGGCAGAGCACTGTCAATAATAAAACGCTTGATAAATGCTTAGAAAATGTGCGCCAAAATGTTTTACATGCGGATTAACGCAATAAATTTGATGCCCAACAAACAATGGCCCAGAAGATTTGTTGGCCAGTCCGCAGACACAGGCGTTTTGGGTGGGCCATGAAAAAGTTTGATTGGAAAACATATTTGTGATTTATTTGGGCAAACATTTAATAAATTGCCCTCCGAATATATTTATTTGATGCAACTTTGTTGAACAGAAGTCTTGGGGCCGCGTCCAGTTTGATAGGGGCCTATTTCCCCTCACTTAGCCCATTAAATCTCTGAGCTTCCTACACTGGGCAAATAACTTGATTAAAAAACCGCAAAAACCAATTTGAGGGCCCCCAATGACCGCAGCAACTGTTTGGGGAGTGCCAGTCCAGTTCCTTCCCTTTTGGCCACTATGTTATGGCCGCCGCAATCCGATTCAATGTGTAATTTAACACGAAATGGAAAGCGATTGGCAGGAATGTCCGTGTATGCGGACGTGTCTGAATGGTACGACCTGCACCCGCTCAGCACCTGCCCAGTCGACTTGAACCGCACACCTGGCCTGAGTGCCGGGGCGTTCCTCGTTCCGCCCGAGATGACTGCTGGCTGCCGGGTAGTCGTGGGTGTCTATCAGTGACCTCTGGGTTTCGGCCGGCCAGCCGCATTTCTAGGCCAGTTTATGGCTGGCACTGGAGTTTACCAAAATCACACAATCCCCCGGGATTTGTCTTAGTGCGTGGTAGTTATTTGTTCAACCATTCCATTCGTTGAAGGCTTTGCAAATAATTCAATTTGGGAAATCTATTTGAGGCAAAAGATTTTGACGAAAGCGGTTTATTTTTGGAAACATCTATAAACATGAAATCTAAGAAAATGGAAAAAGTAATACTTCTACAAAATATATCAAAAGTACTATCGCTTAGATTTGAAATTTTAGTTTTTATTCATGGTTGAACTACATTACTCATACGCCCCGTTGTTCGAACATTCGCATCACACACTTAAGGGTCTTATAGTTTTATAAAGAAATATTCTATAATGCTTGTGTTTGGTCATGTGAAGCCTCAATCTGAAAACTGAGAACGAAAACCCATTTGAATGTCGGGAGGGTCCACATTTTCTGCAGACATTTTCGATTAAAATGCGTTGCATACTTTTATGCGCATATTCTCACAATCAGTCACTCTCTTACACAAACAAACATACACATACTGTGATTTCCATCAAGGACTTCCGCCAAGCCCACTTCACCAGAACAAATAATTAAGTTTTTCTCTAATTTTTTTTGGTTATGTTCTCGTAGTTGGTCTCGGCTCTTTCTGGGCCGTTTCTGGGCCCCCACTCCACGACACGTACCTCTCAATGGGTAAAAACTTTTTGCATTTTATGTCCTGTGCCCACTAGCCCCAGTCCTCATCCCGCAACCATCAACAGCCTCGGTGGCACACATCCATATACAAACAAAGAACGGTGCATAAAATGTTTGTAAGTGACGTTGAAATTGAGACACTTGTCGCTTAATTGTTTTTCGAGTTTCCACACATAAAAAAGGGGAAGGCAACCAAAGAAGTAACTTCATCTGCCCACTTTTCCTGCAAGCTCTCTGCCAGCTATTGTTGTTTTTGCTGCCTGCCCTGAGACGTGCTAGGGAAATTGAAAAAGGTTTTGCCTTTTGCCTTTTTTTAAGGGGGGAGAATCACTTACAGTCCCCGGATCCGGCATTGGATCTGTTCTGTTTGCTCGACTTCTTAGACTCCTGCGTTGTGTCTGTGAGGGCGTGGCTATGGGCAGAATTGCATTCGCCTGTGGTTACTTGTCTGCAGATTATTTTAAGTAATTATCAAGCGATTTGCGTAAAGGTCTCAAGAGCTCTCAACTTCTGAAGAGGTCTCTGATGACGACGCCGAGATGCCAAGGGGATGGGCGTGAATTAAACATGTAAATTTAAACAGCTAAGTGGAAGACAGTTGCATGTAATTGCGGTGGAATAGTGCCAGGGCAAAAAGGGTATAAAAACTTTTATATTCCAGGGCGATGAAAGGATGCAATTAAATTCCAGTTAGGAAATGTTGTTTCAGCCATTCTAAGATACCTATAGTACTGTGGTACTCTATAATTACCAGTTTCCATTTCGTAGATATATCCCAAGTACTTCAAGCTTTTTTACAATTTTTTTTCATATTCTCCCTTTATTTTATCGTTTCATTATTTATTTTTTAATTTAAGTTACATTAGTCTTTGCTAACAGCATAAAGAGATGGTTTTATTTATGTAATACCATATCTTTATGCTGTTTTGTACACTTTTCAACAGCCTCTGGACGACAAGGAACGCAGCTCTGTGGAACATAGAAGAAGGTTGGAAAGTGGCTACCACAGCTGCCAGTGTAAACCATTTCCGGTAGACAAGGACCCATGGGACCGCATCGCAGCTTATAGGAAATACAACAGATCCTGTCCATTTTGATTTTTTTCAGTTGCACACAATGTTATCCTCCATAAATTCTGAGGTGAGGACATTTAGCTGTAGCGAGTGTTGAACGATCCACGGTCGGCTGACTTACCTAAACACAGAACATTTAATACAATTTCGTGTGGTTTGCGGAATCTATTTCATTTTGGAAAGGGAGGAGACTGAGTGACTGACTATTTGGCTGTCAAGCTGTGACATTAAAGGGTGAGCCTACTGGGTAGAGCTCTGCCTTGGAGTTGGCCTGTTGCCTGCCGTATGTACAACATATTACGACCATAATTAATACTAAATTCCCCAAAATGGCAACGGACAACTGTCAGCTGCAAAATCATTTGCGGCCAAGGAGCAAGTGCAGAGTATGGTGAGCCCTGTTTTTGTTCCCTGTCTTGTCTTCACTCAAAAAAATCCAGTCTAAAATTAAGTATAGCATTCATATTAACAAACACTTTACTTAAAGAAAAAGATAGTATTTACAATTATTTAAATTTTATAGTATATATTAGGTATTTTATTGTACACCTATTTATATTTCAGTGTAGACTCCAAGTCACTCATCTCATGGCTTTGAGCCGTGTTCGTCCAAGGACTGAAACTGCAGCTGACTTATGCGTTGCGTCGTTCTGCAGAAAATTATAAAATGTTGCCCTGCCGCATTTTCCACACATCGCACAAGTCATGTCCTGCAGGCTTCTCCGTTCGCCATAAACCGATGTGTCCTGCTGCATTAATTTTCTTTTTTACGACTCGTAATCAAATTAGCAAAAACCAAGAAGAATTAAGGTCACATCTTGCAGATGGAATTTCAGGAGCATTCAAAAGAAAAGCTTTTAATCGGGAAGAAAACTAATAATTCATTGAAGACTATAATTTAAGCAAATAGTAGAAAATTAACATTGAGTGGTACCTTCCTAATACTGACGATTGACATTGATCCAGGTTCTATACCTAATTCTGATTACCTAAGAAAATGTGCTTTGGAGGATAATTCTATACCGCAGGATCAAACGCACTAATTGAAGGGGTCTTTCCTTGCTGCAGGGGATATATGCTTACCTCCTCTCCCTCGTAATCTTGCAATTTCCTCAATCAATATATCGCATCACTGTTGGGGAGAAACCGAAATTTCAAGTCCCTGCCCCACCGCATAACCCACCCGGCCACGTTGCAATCGAGTTGGGTTGCGGAGCCGCAAATAGACAAGCACTCCTTCCAGTTGAGTCACCAGGATTTTGGACTAAAGGAGGGGCATACGCACTGGCGTTTTGGCCATAATTGGCTGCCTCGAGTACATGCGTGTGCTTGTGGGTATGCGTATGAGCTGTCTGACGTTTATGATTGTGGCAAACAAAGGCTACGATGACTGCACTTGAAATTGATAATTATGTTGCGCAATATTTGTGCACCGACCGCATCGTATCATTGTTTGCCTCACGATTTATTCTATTCATTCACAAATAAATTAAATAAAACACTGATTACTATTGGATGGACTCAGGGAATGCCTAAGCTATGACAAAACATATTATGAAAGTTTCTTTTGGTAAGCAAATGCCAGAAACATTTAAATCAAAGTAATCTACTTTTTTTTTATTAAAGGTTAATTTTCTGTCAAAATCTATTAACCTAAGAATTGTGAGGTTTTCAATATTTTCCACGCACTTCGGTTACGAAACATCCAGTGGCTTTGGAGACCATCCATTTGGCAAAAGCATGGCTGCAAAAATGGTATCAAATACATGACATTTGGCCAACCGTTGTGGGGTTGGCCTCCCTTGGCCAGTCCTCCGTTTTGGCTGAAACTAAACAGTACAAACAGGGCTGTCAACAACTGCAACATTTACCGCATGTCCACGTCCAGCTCGGAGCAGGATGGCAGGATGTTGTGGTTTCCAAGGGCAGCCATACCGCATCCCCTGCCCGGATTAGCCTCTTAGTGGAACAAGAGAGGCGTCCAGTACACCCCCACTCTGCCACGAACCTTTTCCTAATTGATTAAATGCATTTTATGCAATGCCCGCCCAGTTTTTGTGGGCGAAGTTAATAAAAAAAAAAACGAAAAACTTTGGGGTAGTATAAAAATATATTTTGTTTATTGACGGAGTATATTTGTATGTTTGAAGGATGGGGCCTTCTTTTCAATCTTGTATGGATCTTGTGGGATCTATCAAGGGTGTTCAGGATAGGTTGTACGATAAGGGGACATTAGAGTATGTTAGTCTTCTGCTGTTGGGTTTCTCTGTGTTGGATGGCTTTTGCACTAGAACTACTTTGTGATTGGGTTTGGGATCTTTCAGGATAGCTTGTACGAGTAGTTGTTGGGAATTTAATCGAGGAACTTTGAACGTTGTCAAGTTGGCTTTGGCATCATAATTTAGTTTTTAGATTGTTTCTTGCTTCAATACTTAAGGATCTTCCACGATAGCTTGTACGAGTAGTTGTTGGAAACTAGGTTTGGGATATTTATTGATCTTATTAAATTATGATCAACCTTTAAAATTATTATTAGGAAATTAAATTAGGAAGTATTTTTTCTTTAAAATATTTCAACTTACCCAGTGTATTGTTTTTTTAGTTTTAGATACAAAAGTCTTTTTGTTTAATTTGTTTGTAATGAAAATTACAGCCTGAAATTCGGACACCTATCGATTATAGTCTTTCAAGAGCCGACTCATAAATTAGAATTTGCATGCGATATCTATTTTTACTATGGGAACCAATTCCTTCTTTTTTCTTTGGAACCATTTCTGCAGCATTTGGGACGGAATTTATGAGTTGACTAATTTTATATGAGTTTCCACAAAAAACACACGAATTTTTCTCCAAATCAAATAAGTTTTTTGCCATTTTCAGAACGATTTTGCCAAATAAATAAAAAGGTTGAACCAATTTAAATATTTTTTCTTCGGCTTTATTTGGGCAAAGCAATTCAATAATTTATTGCCCAAAAATATCTATCTGTATTTGCGATAACAGCTGCTGCAAATATTTAATCAAAACGCTACAATTTAAAGGGAGCCAAAAATGTCCAATAAAAAAGGAAAACAAACAGAAAATTGTGTGACAAACGGCAGCCGACTCTCCTGCGAAAAAAGTGAGTCCCGAGGGGTGGCAATGGTAACTGTATTATCACCTCAAATGTGTGTAATAAAGTGCCGAGGAGGCCTCTGACACAATGAACTTTTTTCCCCATTCCCCATCCTCCGACCCATAGGAGAGGAGAGAAAATAACCGAAGGGTAGCATATGACAATGGGTAGCGGCTACACCCAAAACCCTGAATCAAAAACCCCCGCCATAACAAAGGCCCAAGCCAATGGAGTTATCATTGGGACCCAGACAAGCGAACAGACGGCGGCTGGGGACCATCAGACACATGCGCAAATAAATAAATTACACTTGGGCGGTGGAGTCATCTACTTAGTCCCCACAGGTGGAGGACAACCTCCTAAATAAGCACTTCAACGCAAAAAATAAATAAAATGATGCTGGCCTAACTTCAAGCTAAAGTCTTAAAGACAATCACACTCATATAAATCTGTTATATTTTTAAAAACGAAAAACATTGCCAACATTGCGTTGGCATTGCCATTATTTTAGTCTGTTTGAAACTTAGCTTGCTTGGGAAAACTGTTCATAGAATTAAAAAATTATATTCAAACACACAAGAGCACAGAAAATCTGAATTAATTATTGCCCAGTCATGTCCAAGCCCACCACTATTAAAGATGCCCTTACTAAGTGGGAGGACCAAAACAAACAGGAGGCGGCCACTGCCACGGAAATAGGGTTGCAGTTTCGCTACCCACCCATTGAAAAGATGGACAACACCCTCAGCTCTCTGACCGAATGCCAAAGGTTAAGCCTCTCCTCGAATATGATCGAGAAGATCTCTGGAATTGCAGGAATGAAGAACTTGAGGGTCCTGAGCCTGGCCAGAAACAACCTAAAAACTCTAAACGGCATTGAGGTTCTGGCCGACACGCTTGAAGAGCTGTGGGTCAGCTATAACAACATCGAGAAGATCAAGCCCCTCGAGTCGATGAAGGCCATCAAGGTGTTCTACATATCCTTCAACCTCATCAAGGACTGGGCCGAGTTCATGCGCATCGCCGTGCCCCCGAATCTGGGCGAGATCACCTTCGTGGGCAACCCCCTGAACGAGAATATGGATCCTGCGGTTTTCGTAGCCGACGCTGTGCGTCGTCTGCCCAATTTGAAGAAGCTGGACGGGGAGCCAGTCATTCGTTAGTTGGAGATGTTTTCAACAACAGCAAAAAACAGAGGCCTGGTAATCCTAGCACCTTGTAAACCGAACAGAAAAATTCTAAAAACCAGAATTCCATTGACGTGACCTCTGTGTGTATTCAATTTTTTGCATTTCTTATTGCCAATGCCTAGACAGAGTTTTCCAATTTTCAAAGCGTTGTTGATGCTGCTGATGAGCTCCATTGTTTTGCCTGACCATGTTTTCCCTAGACTTTTATCTCACCCCTTTGAAAAATGTAGGGGGCTTTCATTTCACTCGAATAAACTCAGCATCTATATGAAGAAAAATATATCAATTTGTTCTCAATAAAAATCTATTTAAATTATTCATTAAATAGCTGAGCAACTGAGCTCCAATCTAATGGTTCGCTATTTTTATTTTAGAAAAAAACCTTAGTTAATAAATTTTGATTATAGTGTAAACCACCTACACAATGCCCACTACTTTGTTTTAGTTTACAACCATGGACAAGCTTAAACTCTTGTCTTCCTAGTCCTGCATTGTCCGAATATTTTTAAGTCAGAAGCAAGAAGGGAGAAAATGGGAAAAGCTAGAATTGGTAGGAAGCGAAGTTTATATACCCTTGTAGTATAACTGATATATTGTAGGATAATATGAATATGAAAAGTTTCCTTTTTGTCCAAACTTTGAGACCATTGAGCATTGACCAAACTTGAACATTGAGACTTAATTATTTCTATATATTCAGTGGAATCTTTTATGGTATAAAACTAAAACGATTAAAATAAAAATTTTGGTCGTTTTTTGACCAAAATCATGATGTTACCCCTATAAAAAATTGCGAAAATGGGGTAAGATTTTAGTTGACCAGTTTTTGATGCAGAATTATCCTACTAAGAGATCTATGATCGGGAAGGTATACCATTCATCGATATGACAATTATTTTCCGAGTTATGGATATTTTCCTGAAAAAAATCCCGCCAGAAAACCCTGTTGACCAAGCTAAGAACAAGATGGCCCAAATCGTTTCTTTTGAGACACTTCCTAGCCGATATTTTAGTTATTTTTTATCGGATTTGGAAAAGGATTACCATTCACTAATCAGGAAACTCATTGGCTTAAATCTGCATCAAAACATCACCCCAATCGAGAAATCAAATTTTTGTCGTTTTTTGGCCAAAATCATAGGGGTAACCCTATGAAAAATTGCGAAAATCGGGTAAGATTTTAGTTGGCCAGGTTTTGATGCAGAATTATTCTACTAGGAGTTCTAAGACCGGGAAGGTATATCATTCATCGATAGGATAATTATTTTCCGAGTTATGGATATTTTCCTGAAAAAAATCCAGCCGGAAAACATTATTGACCAAGCTAAGAACAGGATGTCCAAAATGATTACCTTTGGGACACTTCCTAGCACATAGTTTGGTCATTTTTTATCGGATTTGGAAAAGGATTACCATTTACTTATCGGGAAACTCATGTCCTTCAGTCTGCATCAAAACATCCCTAAAATCGAAAAATACAAGTTTTGGTCGTTTTTTGGCCAAAATCATGATGTTACCCCTATGAAAAATTGCGAAAAGGGGGTAAGATTTTTAAACACAGATGAAAAACATGATGTTTAAACACAGGATGAAGGCAATTATCTTGACACTTTTTATCTTGAATAAACGTTGACCGATACTTGTCGGATAAAAGATTTTTATACCTTCCGGATCTTAGATTTCAAAATTGTATCATTCCCAATCAAAGTCGGGAAAGCGACAACTATTTTCCAAAACTGGAAGTAACTGGAACTTTTTTCCAGTAATACCATGAAAATTAAAAAAAAGGTGTCTAAATAAATGCCACATAATTTAACAAGTGGATGAGATCGCTGAAAGTTGGTACGCATTTACTTTACATCATAAGGCAACAAGTTTTGTCCAATTTTTTTCACAAAATTCAACAAAAATTCCGAGTTTTCTATTTGCCTAAATAATTCAGGCAATTGGATTTATTTCAATCAACATATTCAGTCAGCATAACTCACATAATCCATCAGCAAACATCAATGCATTTTTATACCTAAACAAAAGCCAACAGGAAAACACGGAAAAGTGAAAACAATTGGACCCGTAGAGTCTCATAAGTTGACTTGGCTGTTCTCACTCTATTTGTTTTCTGTGCATAAATAATCAACTATGTCAATGGAGGGGGCTGGCAGACAAAAAAACAAATAGTCAGACAGAGATTTTTGGCAAACAAACAACTAAACAAAATATATGAGTATGTGAATATTCTGTCAGACAGGCCGAAGGACACCAGATAAAAACGTTGAACAAAATCATAAAAACAGCAGCCAAATTTCTGCCAAACCATAAGCAAACCAAACCCAATAAAGCCAATTGCCAGACACGAAAGTTTAATGAGACTTTTATGTCTTTTCGATTTAACAGCTTCTCTATTATGGTTGTGCTTGTTGTTGCTTTGGCTCTTTTGCTGCTGCTGTTGTTATTTGATAAACAATAATATTAATGTAAACATGAAGGCCGGGCGTAGTTCGACATTTTGGCAGACAACCAGCAAACGAGACTATTGTACAATTGGTTGCACACAAAAATATTTTCTGTCAGCCAAACGAAACGCTTGGCTGATTAGATGGGGAGGGATTACAAACAAACATTTGGAAAAGCTTTAAGATTAGTTGAATTTTCGTAGAACTAAAATTTGAACCATCAATGAAAATCAATCTTTCATCGCTGAGACTTAAAAATTTTCTAAAAATGTATTTAAGTACTATTATTTACAAAAAACTAATGCTTTTTCGCTTTGTGTTTTGGAACCTTTGGTGAACCCTTGATCTTTTTTATAACTAGCCGAAAAACAAATCTTACGGCAAGGAATATGGCCAAGAGCGTGCCAACAATAATAACATATATATCCAAATTATTGGCGGCTATGAAGCTCATGTGCACAACTGGACTTTGCAGATGGGGGGCTCCATGGTGGCGAATTACGTAGTTCACCCAGTACACTAGAGTATCCCGAGCACTCAGCGGGCGATCGCGGTATAATTCGGAGAACTTTTTAACTGCTATGGTATATTTGGGATTCTCCAGCACCTCCTTGATGCCCGCGGCAAAGGACTCCTCCTCCAGGTTGACCAAGCTTTCAATCACACCAAAGCCCTGCAGCTTCATGTCAGCAGCATTACCGGGCTGGTCTCCGAAAACTGGCAGGGCCAACATGGGTTTTCCGTGGTACTGGGCTTCGGTGACACTGCCCTTTCCGGCGTGGGTTATGAACATCTTGATGTTGGGATGCGCCAGGATGTCGTCCTGGGGAAGCCACTTGGCGAAGAGAATGTTCTCCGACTTGCCGGGCAGATTTTCAAGATCGTCCCACTTCCAAATGACCTTCTGCTTCAGTTTCGAGAGCACATTGAACATCTTCTTCACCGAATCTTGTTTCAGATGAGCTCCTTTCAGATTTGAGCCCAAACTCAGAAGGATGGCCCCATGGGGAGTGTCAGTGAGAAAATCCTGCAAGTTCTGGGGCAAGGGATCTGGCTGATCCTTGACCTGTATGCCCCCCACCTCAATCACTGCGGGCACATTGGGCCTAATAGGTCCTTCGCTGATTCCGTGAGAGGAAAAGAATATAAGGGAAATATTTTTTGCCAATTCCCCATAAGCGGGAAGAGTAGGATCATCCTGATACATGTCCCTGAAAAAGATATTCTTTAATTGTGAAAAGCTAGAGTCTATAATTAATTTTCTCACCTGTATGTCTTTTCGTTGTTGTACTCAATAATGGACATAAATGCAAAGTGCCCCAAGGCACCCAAAAGGTTGGCAAAACGCTTGCCAATACCCATTACTTCGCCTGCTTTGATTGTCGTAGTCATTGCCGGCACATAGGAGAGTTCTCTGGGGTTGGCCAAGATGTGGCCCAGAAAGTTTGGGGGATTGGAGAGAGCTAACACAAGTGGCACCTTCAGCCTGTGCGCCAAAGTGAAGTGGAAGCTGCTCATAAAATATCCTACAATGACCAGATCGATCTTATTGTCCTTGTTTTCGTAGAGATCCTTAACCAGCTGGTGATCCATAACCTTGGCAGTCTTGGAAAAGGCACTGCTCATTTTTCCCACTCGTTGGAGCATTTGCAAAAACGGGTTAGTGTTATCTGTCTTGGCCGAGTCAGCAAAAACGGAATTGAAGGCCTGCTTTTCATCCTCCGAAAGGGGCACTTGGATGTGGGTGATATTCTTCGGCAGGAACGGCGGCTTCAGGGCAGTCACCACTGTAACATTGTGGCCGCTTTCGGCCAAAATTCGGGCCATGGACATCTGGATAACCAAGTGGGAGGGACTCAGGCTGGCAAAAAGACCCACGATGTTGGCCCCATGGGTAGTGGCCACCAGGCACAAGGCCACAATGGCCACAAAATTTCTAATCGCGGCCATGTGTTTTCTTCAACTGTTACTCGCAAACTACTTTGATAAACTACTGGGCCTGTGGATTTTAAATGTTCCAGAATTTCTGATAAGCACAATCAGACATGTCTAGCAACTAAATAGTACGATTTTTACTCACTTACTCATTATCAATAAGAAAAAATTGCTCCGAAAAGATAAGAATCCGGAGCAAACACTATTTTACTCTCTTAAATTCTAGCGACAATTTAAATTCATAAGCAATGATGACTGTTTTTATTTGAATTTTTTAATCACACATTCAGTTGGTATCTTCAAATATTCCCACGCTTATCAGAATGACTTTTAATTATAGATTATAGCTGTCTGCAAACAACTTATGTGGAACTCTCTTAGGGTTCCTGTTAAAAAAATGACCACAATCTAGAAGGTCGATAATCTCTTTACTGATAAAGAATATAACTAGCAGAGAATTATATTTTTCTTTTTTTTGTATAGCTATGTTCTGTTTATTAATTGACAGACAAAACGCGTCACTTTATTTTATAGATTTCACAATTAATAATAAATTAATATTAATTTTTCAATGTCTGTATACGTCTATATGCTCAAAAAATATGCCATTTATTCATGATCAGAGAGAAAAGAATAAAATTTATAAATATCCAGTGAGGAAAGTCAATAAATTCTGTGTATCATTATATACTGATGCCAGATAGAAAGATCCATTCTGCTGGGGTGTGTCGATTAGGACCAAAATTTTTCAATATATATTTTTAATATAGAGAAGATCGTGAATGTAATAAAGAATTTAATAAAATTTTTAAGTTTTTATGTGAACCACAGCGTCGATTTTAACTTAAGCTAATTGCACCTTTTTTGTTAAAAACACCTCTGGGTAAGTAATGGTTTTTTCCAAACATCCTTTCGTTTTAAAAAATATATTTTTGTTGCCAAATGCCGAAGGGTGCCGTTTGAGGGTGTGTGCTTGTGAAAGCTTATACAAAATTTACGTTGCAAGTTTGTGTGGCTAGGCTCTGTCGTGTTGTTCTGGTCGT
This sequence comes from Drosophila bipectinata, assembly GCF_030179905.1. NCBI lineage: Eukaryota > Metazoa > Arthropoda > Insecta > Diptera > Drosophilidae > Drosophila > Drosophila bipectinata. The sequence continues at coordinate 12,220,933 of NC_091736.1, read as the reverse complement.
TGGCAACTCTGGCAATGACAACACCGAACCGAACTACAACACTCCTCTTACCAAAACTATCTCGCATGTACACACATACCAACACGGTGGGTCGGTGGGTGTGCGAAATTTCAAGTGGTTTTTGCGCTGTGGTTGCGCAATCGTTCGTTCGGTTTGCTCTGAGCTGGGTTTCATTTTTTTACACTCCTTCCTACACTTGCTGTGGTCAAGGGCTGTGTCGGTGTTGCCAAGTGTTGCCGTATATTCTAAATATGTCGGTTCGCCCCTGTTGGCCAGCCAGTTGTTGGGCCATCGGTCGGTGGCAAAACTTAAAAGTGGCCAAAACGACAGTTAAACGGCAGAATGGTCGAAAAGGCCACTTGGCAACCTAAACGTGTGATTTATGCCCCAATGATGATAAGAGACAATTGCAAAGGGAGTAAAAAAAACCGGAGAGTTACCAGACGGCAAACCGAGTTCAAAAGGACCAAAGTTAAAGGTTTTTTTTCCACCTTTACACAGGTGTGCTTACATGTAGGGTAGATAATTTAGTTCTTTAAAGCAGGATTTCTAATTTTTAGAAAAAAATTATTTGGAAAGTTTTTATCTATGAGCCCATTGTAGCATTATTTATTCAAGGTTACTTGTCTGAAAATGGAAAAACTTTAAGATACTTAAAGCTCGCACAATACGCCAGTAATACTCTTTTTCTAACAGAGATTCGCATTCACATCTTGTGCCTGTCAAAGGAGCATAAATCTATTCAAAGTCTTTGCGAAAAATCCAGACAAATGCCAGAGATTACAAAAAGATTTCGGCCCACATGATGCATGGGGCCTCAACCGGAGAAGGAACCTACATATGTATGTATGTGTACATGTGGGCCCGAGTGTGTTGGCCTATCTGGCACCACAAACGTAACCGCCCAACGCACACAAAAACAATTAAAGCCTGATTAATAGTGCAGCGCACATTCGGTTGCTTTTCCACCTTTCGCCAAGTTCCCTTGGCCCTAAAAACCCCCCAAAACTCAGACTGCCATTCATGCTGAGTTATGACTTTTGCTGGCTGTTTAGCATACTTTTAGGCTCCTGACATTGTTCTCATGCCAAGATATGGATGTACATAAGTGTGTGTGGCCAACCCCGCGCATAAGTCAAATTGTTGTTAATTTCACAGAGTTAACCCTTAAACCAAAATAGCAGCAGCGACATAACATAAATTCATTCCCGTCCGTCTCTCCGTTCCCTATGCCATCCCGTCATCCCGCCAACTTTTTATCCTGCAACATAGTATAAATCATTAAATTTAATGTTTCCCAGGAGATCAATGAACATGACCGCGAATTATACTGGAGCGTGCTTTCAGGCGCATAAAAAGATTTCCCAACATAAAATGCATTTAACTCGAAAAAAAATCTGCATAAAAAGTTTCTGGCTTGGAGTTGCATTTTGTGCGGGTGGTTGAGTGTCTGTCTCACTTTACGGGATGCCAAAAGGGCAGCAACTCTTTAAACAAATTAAAAAAATATGGTAATGATATTGTGTTGCATGACTGATTGTCTAGACTATAAATTTATTGCACTGTTGTAAGTATTTCTATTAAAGTATCAGGATGATGCAAAGTTTTCCTGCATAAGTCTTATTCCTCAGGGTTTGAAAACTTGTTATTAATTGAAATATAATATTAAAAAATAAAGAATAATATTCCCTACCATTTTACTAACTAAACAACATCTGAAGCAAGCTAACACTTAAAAATCAAGTTCTTCACAGGAAGTCTGTCGAATAGAGTTCCGTAAATGAAAACATAAACTGCTCTTCCGGCCTTTTAAAGTGTGTTCTACAAGATGGAACACGACAAACAAACCAGCACACTCTTTTCATACATTTGTAGACTCGCACCCGGATTGTAAATCAAAAAGTTTTCTAGTGCAAAATAGAGGCAGCGCACTTGTAGATACTTATTTCAACGGCATCTGCCTGACACGCCCTCTGGAAGGCACTTTTACCAGCGTATTTGACATGAGAAATCATAAACAAGTTGTGCAAACTTCTGCTCGCTCGCATACACAAAACTCCATTTTGCAACAGGAAGTCACACGCACACCGCACTCACACCATTGCAGCTGGAAATGTATAAATTAAAATTTTCGCATCGCGCAGTGGCCACCAAAAAGATGCGCCCCTCCTGTAAGGGACAAGGCACTGCAGGCATGGGGAAAATTTTGCATTTTCCAGCGTTTGGTAGGAGGAAACAGTTCTGGTTTTGGCTTAGTAAGAGGTATTAGGGGTTACTAAGTTTTTAAAAAAATATATATATTTAAATATAAATTTAATAGAACAAATGTGCCTAGTCTTGAAAACTTAAGAAAACTTAACCTAAAATATTTTAGTATTATAATTTGTAGAGTATTTAAAAACTTATACTTATGTTGGGCCATATTTAATAATTTCCATTTTGTGTTTGTTTTTGCTTGTGTTTGACCAGAGCTCTGTGTGTCTGCGTTTCAGTCTTACATAAATAGTTTTTCATATTTAAATATTAAAGTTTTGCTATGCTTTGCATCATCTTGGCTGCCCTTTGCCGACCGAAAAGTTCCCTACCCAGCCCTCTTGGTTCGCATTATGTTTTCTGCATAACAATTAACTTCCGCTTTAAGCCGGGGCTCACAATCCTTCTGTTGCCGTTTGGCGTATGTTTAATTTCCGTCATTGCGTATACGCCTAGTATAGCACTAATAAACGGCATTTAATTTCACACAATTTTGCATTAATTCCCAAAGACTTTAGAAGACACTTAGCAAGCCAAAAGCCTTTTTGTCATCCACCGACTGGATCTGTTATTAATGCTGTGATTAATTGTCGTGCCTCAAGACAATAAGCAAGAACAATTTGTTTTCACTGACAACAAACTGTCACCGAGCTGATAAAGAGTATGAAATTCTTGTTGGTCTCCGGCAATTTGATATTCTGGGCAGAGGCTCGGGAAATATTTGGATTCATCTCTCCTGGCATCAAAGCAAACAGAGATTAAGGCGAATCCCGGAACGTTGTGTCAGGGAACTCTGGCTCTGGCTTTGGCTCACAACAAAAATGCTTGAGCTGACAATTTGCAAATTCGAATCTGCAGAATGCAGGCAATCCCAACATCTTACCATATACGAGCATATCTCCAGCAATAACAGCTTTACGGGTTATAAAATTCAATTATGCATATTCCCAGGCGCACGTGATGCCAATGCAAACAGATTCGCACATTTTAAGTGAAGCTGCCTCAGCATTTGTGGAACACTTTGTTTGTTATCCCCAACCGTGTGGCTTGTCCTAGCCTCTTCAGAGATTTGGTTCAGAGGTTTGCTGGCTCCCGATATCCTGCACTGGATATGAATGCAACTTATCGAATTAAAAGTAAGGTTTAGTTCAATTTGTAATTAAAATATATTCTACTTCTACAAATTATTCACTTGACAAAAAAAAGACCCTCTTTGCCATAAATCTACCAATCCGATTTCTTGCTTTCTTGTTTTAGGATACTTAACAAATTGTTTTCTCTCGGACCTTACCCGGCCTCGTCCTGATTGTTTTTTATTGCCCGTTTTGTCATCTGGCCGGGGGATCCCAACCGCCCACTTCCTTGTCGCCGGGGCTGTTGTGCAACTTCCTGTTTCCGCAACGCTTCCCCATCTTCTTCCTTTCCTCCACCTCGTGTCCTTCAGCTTCCTCTTTCGTGCTTCGCTGATGTGTAAATTAATGTCATTTCGGGCGCGAGATTTTTTCTTTGGTATCTGCGTTTTTTCGGGTTCAGGGATGCCTGCCACTCGCTTTTGTGGTCTGATTGAATTTTTATGATGCCTCGCTTTGGTTTGGCGCTTTGCATATTGTTTAGCTTGTATTGTGGCTTGATGTTTTGTTCTGAACGGACGGGGATGCAAAAAACATAATTAAGGTGATTTTATGCAGACCCTACCCTATTCCACTCATTATTATCTGTGTTTTGGACTCTTCTGCCGCTTTAATTGTTTTTAATTAATTTTTTATGATTGAGACCTCCTTGGAGGCCCGAGGACCGCTTGGCCTCGAGCATTGGCATGTGGTAATTGCGTTCGAGCGTAGGCAGCGCATATTTTTTTCGCTTCTTTTGAGCCTCTTAGGCTGTTCCGGTGATTATTTTTTTTCGGTTGCTCTCGGCTCTTGTTAATTGCAAAACTTTTCTGCCTCTTACCAAACGGACAAAAAAAAAAAACTATCCAGGCAGGCCGCCAGGATAGGCAGCCCTTAACACTTATTCTGATTGTTGTTGCGCACTCGAAAAACAATGAAATAAAATTTGTACACTAAAGTTTTACTACAGGCGCAGACCAGACCAGAACAGAACTGAACAGAACAGACTCAGACACGGACCGTATATTGCAGTGGGAGAAACTCATTTAGTTAGCATAACAAAGGGGCAGGTCGGAGCTGGGGGTTGGGCGGAGCGGCCTGGGAGGGTCTTAATAACCCACTAGCAAACACACTAATTTGCACTTGAGCCCAATAATGAGTGTGCCGACGAGTGGATGGCTGGATGAGAGCTATGAGAGATCAGCACGAGTGCCAGAGTCTGTCTAGAATCTAGAAGTGATGTTCGAGTGTGCGGGCAAGTGTGTGGACTAATTTCTAATTTGAATGGTGATTTATGCAACTCGGGAAGACCTTACTTTTGGGACTTTTGCCGCCATGGGGCTACGCAAACTCACCTGTTGAGCGCCTGCAACTAATTAAATTTCCACTAAAGCCCGCCCAGAATAAATCCTACACCTTTCCACCTCACCTAATCCCGGCGGTTTCACCCGTTTCGGGAACCCGGACAGATTTCGGGGCTCAGTGCTAAAAATTAAACCAGCTTAAGGCGAGCACCGTTGAAGGTTAATCTCCACTGCGGTCGCTTTTCATTAAATGCCTGTTCGGGCGCAAAAATAAAAATGAGAATTATTACTGGAGCCGGGCAGCGGCGTCCCAGAAAGGAGGCAGGTCTCATAATAACCATAAGCCGTCAGGAATTAGTTGCATTTTCATCATTTTCATTTCATTTCGCCTTTCAGAATTTCTAAAATGGAATGAAAGGGAAATGTGCTTTGTGGTCTGTTGAAAATGAAAAGGATACGGCTCAGGTCCTCGTGCTTCCTTTTTCTTCCCGCTACCTTCGACTGTTTGTTGTTGCCGTCGCTGCTGCTGCCTCTACTACTGTTGTTGGCAGCAAAGATTTCATGGCTAAATGAGATGGTTTTTGTGGTCGGATGAACTAAGAAATATGCTGATAGGAGGAACGGAGGAGTGCCATGGATCTGACAGCTGTTGGCCTGGAAAAGTGGAATGTCAAAGGGCCCAGTCCGAGGGAAGTAATGAAAAGTGAAATCTTAGAACGACCTACTGGGAGGCTGTAAATTTAGTTTATGGATTTTTATCTGAAATAATTTAGTTTCAATAAAATTAAATGATTTTTTCATTGAAATGCCTTTGAAATGATACTTTAACTTGATAAGTTTTTTATTCGAGAATGTTGTATCCCATTACTGCTGCTTATAAATTGAATACTTTACCTTCATTAAAATCATTTTCTTTCATCAACGAGAAGCCTTTAGTTTGTTCAACTATTTATCCAGAAAATTCTGAGAAAACTGCAGTATTCTGCGCTTCCCTGGATAACTAAACAAGCTCCACAACTATTTTAATGATAAGTTTCCTATGCAATAGCCAAACAAAGTGCAATTAAAAGTTTTTGGAAAGTCTAAGAATTTTTGCATCCAAAACTCCGTTAGTTCGCGCCAACTTTCAACCTATTTGGCTAATTAATGCAAATTTAAATATTTATAAATATTTTGGAAAATGCAAGGAGAAACCATTTGGGCGATTGGCGGTGCGTGGAACCGCTGAGTGTAACCGCTGGAACCATCGAACCGCAGAACGCAGTAGCAACAGGACATTCGTATAAATGACAGGACATGTGGCGGGCCTGCTCCTGCTAACTCATTCAGTTCTCGTTGTGTCCCTCTGTGTGAATGCTTTTGTACTTTGCACTGCAATTTAGCAAATCGATTGGTTTTTCCACCCACCGTTGCCGCCGATGCCATTCAATTTTTATGGCTTTCAAAAAGCCAGCAGACCCCAACAAATGACCTCCTGAAGCCCAACCCAACCCAGCCCTTTCCGTACCCGATATGCAACGCCATAAAAAGCGCATGCGGCTGCCTACAGAGCCAAAGTCCGGGCCATAAAAAATCGCTAAACGGCAATAATAAAGCGAGCTACGGCAATAAAACGCTAGATGCAGTGAACATCACATCGAAGGGAGATTACTCTGTACCAATTTTAAAAGGATACAATGATACTAAAAATTCTATTCGATTTTATAAGTTTAAGAAGAGAATCATCAATTTAATAAAATATTTAGGTAAATTGGATAAATGGACATTTCTTATGTATAAACAAACTTGCAGCTTAGTAAATGGAGAACTACTTTAAATAGTTAAGCAACTCTGTTTCGTGGAAGCATCGTTTGGTTTTGCAACGTTCGCTGCCAGCTTTGTTTGTATTCTCTCTGGGAAACCCCTTTTCAAAACTAACAAAAAAATGGAATACAACTTCAAATTGAAACTTACTCCAACGTGAAGGATAAAGGAAAATCTTCGCTTACACAGTAGACTTAGAGACAGAAAGGTTCTTGTGTGCTCACTGGCCCAGGATGGCTTTAAAGTTCATTTCTCCTATTTTTTGCCATCTTCAACACGTACAAGGCACAACCAGTAACATCCTTTCTGCCCTTTAATGAAAGATCAAAAGGCATTAATGTGTGAGAGAGTTTCTGGCTCGAAAAGGGACGAGTCTCACATTAGCGAAAACCATTTTAAGCTAATTTCGCATGTGAAACAGGTAGAAAGCGCACACACGATGGGACTTTCCTCGTTTTTGGATAGCAATCGACACGCGCAATTATTGCTCGACCGTTTTATTTGATTGTGAGTCTGGGAGAGATACGTGGCCTGCATTTAGTTCGTTTGATCTAAGCCATTTCGGCAATCAAACAAATTGAATTGAGATCGATTTTTGGTTTTTGGAAGTTTTCTTAAATATTAACAACGAAATGGTTTGCGAATAGGGAGCTTAAGGATATGTTTTTCCAAATAAAACTGTATAAAATGTAATGTTTAGCAATGGCCCCGATTAATGATGACATGCTCCACATTGGCCAGCCTCGTTTTCTGGGAATTAGGCCTAATATTTGTAATTTTCTTGTGCCACTTTCGTGGCAAGCCGCATGTGTGTGGTTTATTGTCGCTGCTCGCCTCAAATGCACAGAGCGCATTAATCAGCGAAGGAACCTCCTTCTGCCAGCAGAAAAAAATTAGTTAAAAGCGAAATGCAAATGCCAATGGATGAGAAAGGGAGTGCGGCGAAAGTTGACAACCTGACAGCTGACTTGCCTAATTAGAAGCCAAGTGAAATAAAAATATTACACATACGCCATGTGTGCTGCTTTTTTCACTTTTTAATTTGCATCCCAGTGGCGGCGGAGGAAAGAGGGCCGGTTAGGTCGGGTTGTAAAGCAAGACTCCAGGCTGAATTTTGAATTGACATGGTCGGGCGACCAAAGAGGGAAAAATACTGATGCAGATGTTCTTGCTGCTGTTGTAGTGCGCATTCGAAATGAGCACACGCATAAGAATCGAGGACGCACATTAATGCACACCGCCCACTCACACCGCCACCCACATACGCCGAAGCGCGAATGTTAATTTAGATGCCTCATCCGAAAACAGCAGCCAAATGCAGATTCAAATGTGCATGCAGTCCCGGGCCCAGGCGACCGTGCCAAAACCGCGCCCGTCGGGAGAATCGGGCCAAAACTAAAACTGCAAGCCAAGCCAACCACAAAAACCTGCCATGCAGGATGCAGGTCCTCACAAAAGCCTCTCCATCGCTGCCGCCGCCAACGTCGCCGCCTCCGCCGTCACCGCCACCGCCTTTATCCTTCCCATCAAGCCCATCATCCTCGTCAGCGTAGGGATTGTGGCCTGCGTTGCTGTAACTCTTTTCAAATAATAATTAACAATTTATTCCCCAAACAGAACTGGCTCGCACACGCAGTGCGCACATTCGAGTGTGCGAATGGGCCTGTCAACGTTAGTCATATCATTAGAGGCAACGTGTTGCTGACTTTTTGAGGCCTGCCAGGCTTGGGGGAAATCATGCCAATGATGCACTTTGAAAAATCGCACTAGATAGTGTCCCATAAGCACTTAAATCTAATTGAATATTCATCCCCTTCTTTTGACGGTTTTTTTGGCAAGTGTATCATAAAATAATGACTTCACTGGAACCTCTAGTTCAAAATCTTCTCGCTATGATATAGAGTCTCATTTCTGGATATTTCTGGACTTCATTTTTTGACTGACATCATTTGTAACTGTCATTTGCGACATGGAACAGTGCAGAGTATCATGTTATCGAGACTTTACTATTATTTTTTGGTTTTGTTTTTTTTTGTTCGAAACTGCCGCTGCTGACATTTTGTTTGTAGGCGCTCAGAAGTATGCAACTATATTTGTGTTTTTGCGGTTACCCTTTGTATTTGTGCAGGGCACACACCAGCACACACATTGACAGACTGCCATTGAGCATGCAGAGTCAAATGCATGTGCAGAGCATTCCGCGCCATGTCAAGCGGAAGTGAGTGTCTTTCGTTTTTGTTTACCCCTCTCAGGCAGCTCACTCGAACCCCATGGCACGCCCACCGACGCGCCGCGCCGCATTGCTGCCTCTGCCCATCACTCCTCTTTTTTTCGGATTCTCCCTTGGATGGGACGCTTACTGTTAATTAAAAATGGGCGCCAAGGAACAGGCGATGCAAGATGTGTGGGTGGGTGGGTGTGTGTGGAAGTAACAAAAACGCAAGTTGAACGGGTCGTATGAGTATTTTAATTAGTTTGCATAATTATGTTCGCTCCCTGGCCCATGTTCTCGCACACAAGCTGGCTAAAACACACACACTCGCCATACCTACAGAGCCTTTTTGGCCACCGCACAAAGTTACAAATTCCTTATATGTAGCCGACATCTCCTGCCCAACCTACCCATCAAGCGCGATTCCTTTTATGAGGATTTAACAACTTTTTGATACAAATTTGCATGCCTACATATGTGTGTGGTGGCCCGGATGTTTGATGTTGTTCTCCAAGGGCATGCCATTGTAAGTTGCAGCTTTTTGGCATCTGAAGTGGGGTTCGTTTTATTGGTGAGTTTATAGAGGTTTGTCGTATGTACGTTCATACGTATAATCCCTGCCAGTGCCATCAACATTTTATTATCCTTGGACTATCTGCGCATTAACTCACGCGAGCTTGTTTTTGGATCGAGTTTCTGGAGCGCAATGGGTGGGTGTGAAGTGCATTCGATGTATCAAACGAAAAGGATATTTATTTACTGTTTTATCCGGCTGGAATCTTGCGCTACTCAATTAAAATGCAATAAACGCCTCCACTTAAGGGCAATAGACAATTTAATTTACAATTAAATACCGGGTCCCCACTGTTTGATTTTCGCGCATAGATAAACAAATTAAGCGCACAACACTTTGGATATAAATTTATCATATTGCACAACATTTGTGGATATATATATAATTTTTGTAAAATATTCACAGTGGGCTTAGTTTGTAATGGCCCGTACACCGGGGATATTGAATAATTGCATCGTATAGCATATGCTATTGGTTTACACATGAGTTGTTAAAGAAGCACAAAAAACGACGCGCAAATATTAAACATTTGACAGCAAACACATAAAATGATTATAAACAAAACGAGGCAAAAAATATTTTTTGATTCCAAACAAACATTTGTAGAGAAGAGCCTAATTAAAAAACTGGGCTTTAAAATTTCAGCAATTAACATTGGCAAACAGATTAAGCGATAAAATGAGCATAAATAATGCAGCGAAAGCGAATAATGTCGGTTCGATAGAGACGGGTACATAGACGAAGAGTGAGAGAGGGCGAATAATATAAACCGATCTGTGGGCTGGGTAAATTGTTTTGTGTGTGCCACATAATTAATAGAGCGTATGGAAAGTCCTTTGACAAATTATTTAAATGAGGCTAAAATATTCGCAAAAAATTTATTCGTAAATCCGAAATGCCAAAGAAAATTATGAAATGGATGAAAAAATATTTGCTTAAAATATAAATGTGAAAACAAAGAGATAATTGTTTGACTGTATCATTCATGTTTCCACCAATCGGTTATGAGTGAAATGTTACAGAATTAATATTCACGGCAGACGGATATTCGTATTATATAAATTCATATGCCCTTTATGGTTCTGCAACAGTAGGTTTTTTTATTAATTTAATACTGAACGTAGCAACTTGTTTTGCCTCCAATATTCTCGTGAATATATTCTTCTAATAAAAGCATATTGCTGATATCCCATACCAAAAGTTGTCCTTCTAAGTTAAAACTCATTCTACTACAATTTACGCAATTGCCGTGGTCCTTCAATTCAATGTTCAAGTTGATTGAAAACTGACAAATTGACAAAAGCTCAAATACCTTGGAAACTTATGAAAACTCATTTCCACATAGTCAAAAATGAACAACTCACAAGATAAATGAAATATCGAAAGTCGAAAACATAGGGCAAAAAATAAGAAAAGTTTATCAGGAAGATTGTTTTCGGTTATTTTTCGCTGCTGACAATATTAAATTGTATTGTCATTCTGCAGGGATGGATGAAAAGGTGTGCACTTCCCACTGAAATAGTCAGCCTCTTTGATCTGGATGTCGACGGTGTGAATGGCGATGTCGATGATGATGATGTGGCGCAATTTCTCAACAACAACTTCAACACCATCAATTTGCTGTTGTTTGTCCTTATGTAAGAAATTGTGTATTTTTAACACCCTAATCGTGAGCAGCCATTTCCCAGAGCTATAAGGTGTACAACAAAATATTCAAACACATACGTCTTTTTTTGTGAAAAATATAGAAATATATTTCAGATATTTTTTACTGAGAGATCTCTATTATAAAACCTTAAAAGTTTAATGATTTATTTTAACTCTTCCACTTAAAGTTCCAGCCAATGAGTTAAACTTACATTTTTATGTATCGTAAGAGAACACCACGAAAGCATTTACTTTCTTTCTATGTACCAGATGTTGAATTTGTAAAGCTACACGCACACGATTCAGTGGAACCCCAAAGGAACTTGCATCACGCATAAAAGGTTGCAACTTGCTTGCAGTTTGTTGCAAAATCCTGGCAAGGATGATGAGGAGGTCGACGTGCTGCTAGCCAAGTAAATCAACCGAGATGCTGATGATGAGGAACTGGCTGCTCAGTTGCATATACTATATGGTATGTATGTAGAGAGAAGCCCTCTAAAGTATGGAGAAAAGTTGGATCAGTTGGTACGAGTACGAGTTTCACTTTCGTGCCCAAGTGATTTGCGAGAATGCGAGCGCCAGTGTGTGCTACCTTGCGGTGCACATAACAGTTAAGTAACGTCTTAAAACTTTAACCATGAACAAGGCAAAAGTATCCCCGAGCCAGACCCATCGCCGGCCCACAACTCACACACAACAAATGTGCAAATTATGCTGCCTCCGGTAAAGTGCTTCAATGAGTGGGCGTGGCCTAAGCTACTTTCACCGCAAACTTTATTAGTTGGCCTCACCTTTCTGGCTTTCCATTATACGTTTTATGCATCCCGAAAAAAGTTTACCCTGGCTTGATGGCGAAAACTTAATCAATTTTCAAGCTAGCCCTTGTACCCTTTAAATATTTAACACTTGTTCCATATTGGATGAACATTTTCGAGAGCTCGAATATTTTTCTACACTTGGAAAACTTTTAATTAGCCATTTTTAATGTTTATTTTACATTTTAAACCCTTTTTTGTTAATATTTGAGTTCAAATTCTTTAAAAATGATATGGGTTCCATAAAAAATAATCCATTTAATCAATTGAATCCTTTTTGGAAATTATCAGAAGTTGTATCGGAAAGGATTTATGTAAATAGTTACTTGTCTATATACCACTTAAAAAGGATTACCCCTCCTGACCACTTCTCTTCTTGGCGGAGCCTTTAAGAAGTCGCCAAATGGAGGAAAAGAAACTGTTTTTGTTATAAAGCGTGTCCTGTGGCAAATTCCTTTGCGCCTTGCACACACACAAGCGCACACACCCGGACATAATTGCAGTATTCTTTTTCCTTGGCAAGGCTTCAGCTGCCAATTTTTTTTGCTCTTTTTACGCGTTCCGCTTTCAACGAATTAAATGGCATGAAATTAAAAGTTACTACGAGAAATTTTTGTGCTGCATTTGCAGGAAAACGTGAGAAATTATAAGTACAAAAGCGGGCGAGGGGGAAAAAAAATGGGAAGCGCGAAAACATGCGAACCAAAGAAAAGAATAAAATGAAATAAAACTGAAATAAAGGAAAGAGAAAAGAAAAGAATTATAAAATATGAAAGTAAGTCTGAGCCCGCCGAGAGGTCGGTGGGTGGGCCTGGGACACAGTTGAAAGACAACAAGCAAATCTACTTAAATATCTCAGCGAATGGTAAGCCTTTCTTTGCTGTTTCATTCTTTGTGAATTATTTCTTCCTCCTGGCCAGCTCCCCTCTACACTTCGGCCAGGATTCCCTTTGTGCCTCGGTTAAGTCCATTTTGTGTTTTGCTTGTCCTTATCCCGTATAGAGCATTATGCAAGTTATTTTCGCAACCCTGTGGAAAAATAAGAAATCAGCAAAATATATTTATGACTTATTTTGTTAAAAGAACAATGGAGCTTTCCGCAAAAAAATGGAGACAGAAAATGAAAGTAGTAGTAGGGCCTATTAAAATTAAGAAATGCCAGGAATTTGTCTGACAAAAACTTATCACAGGGCTTAAAAGTTACCTTTACTCTTCAAAGTTTCATCTTAATTTTGAGTTCCTTTTTAAATTACTCTATTAGTTACATCATCTCATAGTCTGATGCTTGTTTCCGTTTCTCTATGCTGATGATAGGATAGAAAATTATCTCAACCATTTATGGATATTTCTTTTTATTATTTCTGGTCTGATATGGTTTTTTACTGATTTAGAGACTGCCACACAGTTTAAATTGTTGTAAATATTTGCTTTCCAACAGTGTTTGCACTCGGTTGAAATTTGCAACTATTTTTTACGACATCCCTTATCCCTGCGCCCTTTTTATGTGAGTAGTAGAATGATTTGGGTAGCTTTTATAGGTTTATTTATTATTTTATCGCTGGATTGTGACATGGATTTATTGGGGCGATCTTTTGTTTAGCCCGCTAAACAAATATTTGACGAGCAGCAGCGATACCCGCGCGTGGAATATTTTTCCTTTTGGACGTCACACGGAATATTTGCGAATCCAAATGGCAGAGCTGGAGTTAAAGCCCTCGCAGTTTAATTGAGTTGGAGACAGAGCTGCAACTGGAGAGTCCTTGGCCCGGCCTAATTGAATTCCCGCTAATCCAATAGATTAGGAGGCAGCAGCAAGAGTTGCTTCTGAGTCGCTTGTAATGCAATGCAAAAACAATAACAAAATTATGATGTCCAACAGCAGTGTCAACGGACGACGTTAAGACCATCCTCAGGGACTGGCAAGATGACCTCAAAACTATGAGCAAAGTATCACAGCGAAAGGAGGACGGCCGCAGCTGGGACTTCCAGGAGAAAAAGATGTCCTTGCCGTTGCATAGTTTCCATCATCTTGTAATTTTCATTGTTTGTGTTTTGTTTTTTTCGCAGTAAGAATTTAATTAGCTGCCAAGACCCTCTCAGGGAATGCCATTCTGAATTTAAATCATGCATAAATTAGCAGATATTCCGCAAACACATCCACATTTGCTTTGCGCCACTTTAGGCGCCATAACTAATTATATGTTGACATGACATTTATTTGACTTGCATAAATTAGGCAATTAGTTGACGAACGTTAATTAAGTTTTTGGAAATCACTCGGCAAGGTGGGATTAAGTTTCTAAGGTCGGTTAGTCAAGTGGATTGTCGTAAAGAGGTTCATCAATTATTGTATAAATAAAAGCTATAATGTTTTAAACCAAAACGTGGTACTACTTCTCTACTAGTCTTAAACTTTCGAGATTAACAACTTTTAATATTAAACGCAAACTCAGCACTCCACTTGACCGTTTGATGGTGGCCCCGAGACACCCAAGACGGACCACATACATACATAGTTCCTTTTCCCAGTCGCCACTCGGCAAGCTGGACGAGTCCTTAAAGCGAAATGGAAGGAGTTGGGCGGAGATGCAAGTGTTCGTCGTACATTTTATCGCCTGCACTCAACAGAAAGGTGAATGACGATGAACGCACCAAATTTTCGACACATTGTGGCTTTCATCTGTGGGGTGAGCTGTGCTGCCAGTAGTATACGGGGCGTATACGCAATAAAGAAGCGACATTCGAAGCTGGGGTTGAGTTCAGGTTCACCCCTTTTCCCTAGCCCCTGGCTGTCATCATTAGATTAGAGTGCTGGCCAGAAGAGAGCTGGAGTGAGGGGGAGGGAGTGTGAGAAATTTGTGCACATATCGAGGCAAAAGGACAAAAATTAAACTACTGGGCGTTGCCTTGTTAGGATGTGCGTTAAAATTGTAAAACACGAAAGGCGGCGGGGGCGTGGAGTTTGGGGTTGAATGCGGTGGGGGCGTGGCAAAGGACTGCACCCAACTGTCCACCCAGTGGTGTGCTGCTGCCAGCCATGCTGTGGTGGTCAGTTCTCGTTTATTTTGCGTATTAGACGCTGCTATTTTGTGCTTATTGTTCCCATTCACCCTGCGCTACTTGCTCGCTCTCAGTTGCTCGCTTTTCGTCCTGTTATCGCTTCCAATCCCCTCCCTGTCTGGCATGTCCTGTTATTTTTCGCTTGTTTGGTTTCTTTGGTGTCCCATTGTCAGCTCATTTGTAATTTTTGGCACAACGATTTCAAATTAAGCAACCGGAAATGAGCTGACATTTCGTATTCGGTTCGGTTCGTGTCCGTTGCGTCCACGCTCCTGTCGTCTAGCAGCTTAACGGCACTTTTGCGGTTGCTCGTCATGATCGTCCTTATTGGACCAATCATCATCATCGTCGTAATCATCATCGCTACCCAGACAGGACACCCAAGAACGGCATTTCCACTTGTCTTGTCTATTATGACAATATTAATATTTACATTTTACAGTTATTGTCTAGCCGAAGCATCCTTCCTCACATACACTCACATATTTATTTATATATGTATATGTTTGGTATGCATGTATACATATACATGTGTATCTGAATCATACCCCTTGGCAGTCATGTTTTTGGTCCCTGTGCTTTGGTTTGTTTGCTGCTGCCTGTCATGTTTGCTGCCTCGTATGCATTTGGTATTTTCTTGTTTATTGCTTTATGTTTCAACCGCTGCTGCATGTGCCACACCCCCATGCCCATCCACCCATCACCACTCCGATGTTTTATCTTGTCAATATGGTTTCCATTTTCTATGTTGTGCATTATTTCCGTTAGTTGTTGACCACTTTGGTCGCTGTCTCCGAAGAGTAGCTCTTTAGTTTCACATTTCATACTCTTGCTTTTTGAATGAAATTTTGTAAAAACCAATTTAATACATAGATACCAACTATGTTACTTTCAAATATATGTTTTACTTCAGACACTGTCGCATTAAAATACCTTTGATTTGTAGCATTTTGTTGCATTTTGACTGGCTTTTTACATTTTTTATTTAAAAATGAATTTATATGAATTAGGAATTTATATGTTGATAAATTTTTTCAAAAGCCTTCATACTTATACAAGCTATTATTTAAAAGAAGTAAACTTTTTTCTTATCATTAGGTAATATTTTATGTTTCTAAGAATCTAAAATTATTAAAAATTAATCTTGTAGAACAATTTTCTTGAGCTGCCTTGGCTTATATCTTTCCTTAATCAAACAGTTTCAAAACATGTAATCGGAACACTCTCCTTTGAGTGAACCCATCTCTGTTATCCTTACAAAGTAAGAATATCCCTTTTTCGAACTTGAAAGCTCTTTCGGCCCTGTTACAGTAACTTTTCTCTGGTTCTTGTAAAAATTTCCCTCGCCAGCCCGCCAGACAACCGAAGCCGGTTCGTTCTGGGCTTCGTTCAGTTCCGAGTACTCTTCAGCTGGCGCTCTCCTCGGCAGGATACGACCTCGGCCGAGTCCTGGCGGCCCGTAACAGCATCGGAATCGGCTCTGCCAGAGGCAGCTACTGTTGTTGGGATTCCGGCGAGTGCCGACAGCTTCCTGCTGCTGATGCTTCAGTTACATTGATAATGCCAAATCGTTTGGTCGCTCTGCCGCTGCCACCGTACCCGAGAACGAAGCCACAACAACCACGACAACAAATTTAACGCAGGCGAGAGCTAATATTTGAATCAATTTAAATAATAGCCGTATAAACAAACCGCAGAAACAAAAAACAATTGCCAACGGACAGAAAATGAATTAGCCAGTCTAATTGCCAAACGCAATTGAAACAAAATAGCAAAATCAGTGGACAAACAACTGCCGGCTAAAAAGTGTCAGAATTTGTGAAAATTAATATTTCACTAGAGATTTGAGTGCTACCAAAATAAAACCAAACAAAAAGGCAAACAGACAGCACACTGCACACAGAACAGAGACCAAACAGGACCAAACAAAACTTTTCGCCAAACTTTTATTTCGTACACACACAGGTTTTTTTTGGCCCAACGCGATTTGTTCGCACAAAATTATGAAAAATATGTGAGAAGTGTGCAAAATCCCAAAAAAACACTCGGGGAGCAAGGACCTGAGCGGCGGGCGTGCAAAAAGCGTAACTGAGAGCCTCTGGCATAGGTCAAGCTCCGAACTCCAGTGCGAGATATATTCTGGTCGGTCTCGGAATCCCCGACGTGGTTCTTCGAGGACCCTACTCCCACGTACTCCCTGAACTCCATCCTGGTGCCAGTGTCGGTGTTTTGAGTGTGTGCGTGGAAACCCGTGTAACGTGCTAAAATAAGTTAATTTATTGCCGGGACAACAATAACAACAGCAGCTCGCAGAGACAACAATCGCCGGCAGTCATAACATTTACCTTGTTTCCCAGTTCCCCCCAAAAAAAGGTAGGTCGAGAATCTGGTTCTGAATCTGAATCTGCAATCCCTGCCGTGGTTGCTTTTGTCTGAGAACTCCCACTAGGTGATGATAATATCTGTTTCTTTGTACTCTGTGTTTGTATCTCCCCCTGCATAAAAATAGATAAAGCTGTGAGCTTGGTTTTAGGCTCACCATCAGTACAGATTGACTTTTATGATTTTTAGTAGTGTGCCTTACTTAAACTATATTTTTTAGTTAGCTAAAAATACTTAGACGGTGTGGGGGTTTCATTGCTTTAAGAAGTATTTTCTCTGAAAAATATTTGAGCTAAATTATGTGACCATCAATATTATTCAAATTTTTGGTGGGTCCAAATAGTTCTCAATTTCTGACAAGATCTACAATCTGCCTTGCTCGACCATCAAAGCTTTCTTAAACTCTGAAAAACTCATTCAAATTTCCATTTAACTTAAACTGTCGAAGCAAAAAAGCGAGAACAAAGAATTTTTCAAATAAATTGACTAACTAAAGCAATTTAATGGAAAAATATTTGTTTTACCATTTCTCACTATCCGCTGACCAACAGCTGACCAACAGTTCAATTGACCAGTCTTCGCTTCTCAGGCGGGCTAAAAAATACAACAAGCGGTGGCACGAAAACTGTCAGATCCATGACCTACATAAGTACGGCGTGTAACCAAATAGATTGGAAAGTTTCCACACGCATATGCATTTTGCTGTTTCACAAAAATTTTTACATCCCTCCACACCGGGTCTAAAACCAAAACAAGTCATTTTCAGATTTTACCCATTTTTTGTATTGTTTTTTTTAGCCGCTCCATTCAACGGAAACTTTTGCAGCTATACGAGTATTTCTATTTTTTATGCTTTTCTGGCTTACAAAAGTTCGAATGTTAAATGATTTCGTGGCGCAAAGTTTGGCAACCCTGAAACTGGACCTCGGTCATTTGTTAGCCTGTCAGGGAGAGCCAAAAAACTAGCTGAATAGGAGGGAATATGTAACTTTGGCTGACACGTAAATTTATTGCATTAAAAATAGCAAAAGTTCCATCAAAAGTGCAACAACAGCAAGCACACTAATACAGCGGTCCGAAGCAGCCCCACTCGTAGCAGTTGCGGCACTTGTTGGGCACGAAGTAGAAGGGAGGGGCACAGTTGCTGGGGCAGCATGAGCTGCAGGTGCACTTCATACAGGGCAGGACCGGGCCCACCGGCCCGCAACTAAGGCGGTACGATACAACGGCACACGGCCCGGAGCCGCACGGTCCACAACAGCTGCCACAGGACCCGCCGCAGGGTCCGCAGCCGCCACAACAGGGCCCACAGCCTCCACAGCCGCCACTGCCACATGGTCCGCATGATCCGCAGGGTCCACAAGATCCACATGGTCCGCATGATCCGCAGGGTCCGCAGGGTCCGCAAGGTCCGCAGGGCCCGCAGGGTCCGCAAGGTCCACATGGTCCGCAGGGTCCGCAACGCGGTCGACATCGGGGTGTTGCACAACTCATCACGAAATTGGTTAATCTTCCGCCACTTGTGGCAAAGTGCTTTCCGCAAAAAACGTGCTAAATACGCCCGACAATGAAAGGATCTTAGACTCTTTCAATGCCTAGCCGCCTATTTAGCTCGTTTTTTGTCCGCCAATCTTTGCGAAATCACTTGGAAAATTTGGCAATTCTCGACGAGCAGAAGCTGTTGCAATTTCGTTAAATCTTTTTGTTTTTCTTTGGCAAATAAGTAAAAGTTAATGTGTTAGGAGAAATAATATGTTTGGCTTCTATACCATAGAATATTTAATATCAGTAGAAGAATAATCACTTTCTCTTCCAACTATTTTAAATAAACTATAATACGCTGCGTATTTGCAATGGTAGCTTATCTTTCAAATATTACGCATACGCAGTGTTGGTACCAATTTTTGGCAAAACTGATTTTATTATTTGAATAAAATTTTTGTGGGTTTTGTAGTTTTTATGATCAAACTTTCTATTAGGCCAGAACATGATACAATTATATAATAATTATATATATATACTATAATATATATATATATAACATATAATATATATATATAATATATATAATATATATATAATTATATATAATAATATATATATATATAATTATTATATATAATTGTATCATGGGCCAGAATAGTAGGCAGTATTTCAAAGATATTTTTTTCTCGCCTAAGGAGGCTATGAGGCGATTGTCAAGTCGAAAATCGTATCCGGCTGGGCTGACCTCTCCTCAAATCAGTTCACTCTCTCGTTCGGCCTAAACCACTCGATTTTGTGTCGGCTCCTGGCTAAGTAACTGAAAAAAAAAACTTTCACCGAAAAATTTAAGATGTGCGGCGGTTGGGCCTGTGCTTCCTACAATATCGCGTGCTGCAATCCGCGAAACTCGACGTTGCGCTACACAGGCCGCTGCTTTGCGCCCACCCCCTGCGGTCCCAACGACGACTGCGCCGTCTGCGGTGGGTGCTGTGGCGGATGCTGCGGCGGATGCTAGGCTCCTGGAATTAAGCCATCACACAATCGAGTGGGGGGAGTTGCCTTCCAAAGCTAGTTGTCAAACTAGGAGGCCTAGAAAATAGAGACCTGTCATCAAAGAACCTGACCCATTCAGTCTCAGTCCAGTCATTGCCACCTGAACACCTTTCCCTAATAAAACGGAGTAAGTTTTTTAATTTAATATTTATGGAAAACAATTTTAGTTTGAAGACATCCAATTCTTCTTTAGTTCTCTTAAAACCGCACATTTAAAATATTCATCAAAATGTGCGGTGGCTGGGCGTGTGCCTCCTACGAGTTGGCTTGCAACAATCCACCTTTGTCAACACTCAGATATACCGGTCGTGATTTCATTCCCACTCCTTGCGGGCCAGGCGACAAGTGCTATGTCCGTGACACAAGCCGCAAGAAGAACACGAATAATTGCTATGTGCCACATGTGCTTGCTCCCAAGGAGGCTAACCTGTGCTGGCAAAAGCATGGCACCAATGTGGAACAGAAGACTGAGCCAAAAGCTGAACAGCAAACTGAACCAAAATCAGATCCAAAATTGGCGTCAAAACCAGAGAGTCCGGAGAAAAAATAGGCAATACTAGACTGAAGACAAAAATATGTATCTAAATTCTCAACATTCTTATCTAAATTAAAAGTTGTAGAACATATTTTTTATTTTATTTTATTGTAAAGAAAGGATATTTATTTTTTTTATTTTAAAAATTCTAGGGGCTACTACAATTCTACATTAGTTACATATTTTATTGAAAGTTTGGTGGTAGAACTTTGTGTTTGTTGATAAATTGAAGCCCGCAACGTATTTATCTCGCGGTATTTATATGAATTTTTCCTTCATTAAAATTTATTCATTTATTCAACAGACCTTTTGAGGGTCTTGGAGTTAAATATTAAAGAAACAAACAGTTTAACTGCTAATTTGTTTCGTACACAGCTGAATTTCCCCAACCCGTTGTCAATAATCTTCTTTATAATTGCCGGGAAGTTTCCATGATAGAATGGTCCAAAGCAACCCCAACCGCCTGCATTAATATTTAAAAAGAAACCAAAAAATTAGTTTAACTGCAATTTTATTGTTTTGTACACAAAACCAAAGCTCAATTTTTCAACCCCACTATGCGTTATCTGCTTTATTAGCGCCGGGAAGTGATCCTTAGTAGAACGGTCCAAAGCAACCCCACTCGCCTGCACAGCAACATCTGTTCGGGGGGCATGTCCAAGGACCGCAAGGAGGGTTTGGACCACAGCAGCAGCTCGCGTAGTTCATGGCCGGAAGCGCAGGTCCGACTGGGCCATAGGACAAGGCATAAGAGACTGATCCACAAGCTGCTTGGCAACACATTTTGAAAAGGAGTTTTCTGAAATAAAATATTCAGAAATATATATTCTGAATATATATATTTTTTTTTTTTTTTTGAATACTTACACTTTTAAGGCAAAAGATATTAATTTTCAAAATTCCAAATTTTTTTTCGAATTTGAAATTTTTAAATGATTTTGGTTGATTTTTCTAAAGAGAGCTCTGGATGTGTACAAAACAAGGAGCTAAACTGGAATGAGCTAACCTCACAGTGCTCTGGCCTAGCTCGTAGAATGTTTTCCTCCAAGCCTACTGGGTTCTACAAAATTTAAGCTTAGGAAAAAAACGGAAATCCCAAATATCGATCAAAGTCAAGGCGGTGGAGCTCACAAATTTCACACATCGATGATTTAACATCAGGACAAGTGAGCGAGCGACAAATAAAAAAATTGAATTTCTCTAAGGACTAAACAGCAGAGCAACAGTTCTGCTCCTGTGGCAAAAAATAAGAAATCATTGAAACATGTCTAAAAAAAACCCGAGGCGCCTGGGGAGGATAACACCAGCCAACGGTAGCGTAAGGGTGAAGTGGATGCCGAAAGGATTTCTCGCAGGACTCACTCTAAACTGAGTCAAAGTCGATGTCGTGGCAGACATGAAAGTCTATTAGACTCAACGAAGCAACCTTAACGTCGTTTTCCAGCTTCCTCTGGCTTCGGGGCGGTTAATGCCTAGGCATCTGCGGGCGGGGCAGGATATTGGACGCAGGACCCCTCCGTGTGTGTCTGCTGGTGTTGTGATTCACAAAAGCTGACAAGCTCATCGATCCCTGAACATTAGCTAAACATAAATTACACACATGACTGCACAACAATTGAGGCGTTTATTATAATGTGTGTTCACACTTGAGGCTTTCAAAAGATGCACTCACACCGATAGACGTAGAGTCTGGCGGCGGAGGAGGTCATACCGAAATCCGAGGGAAAGATTTAAGCTTGGTAGCAGAGTTACGTTTGATTACACTCGGCCGTGAAAACAAACAAGCAAATCCTTTAAAGAAAACCTTAAAGTAAAATATGGAATTGTTTATGGCTCTCAAATCTGAGTTTTATTAAGCTGATTGAGTGAACTGAGATGTTATAAGAACTTGGAAATAAATGCATTCCAGAAATGGGACATCCTTAAAAATGTTTTGTAATTTCTTAAATTCAAGGTACTATTATTACTATATGAATAAGGTTTTCCCTTTCTTTCATAGATAAAGCTCTATTTTTTGTTTAATTTATTCATTTGATTGCTTTTAAAACCCATTTACATCGATTTACCAAAAACCGGTCCCAAAAGGCCGCCTCTTGATGATACATCAGCCACAGACCACAGACAGTTAAAAACTATTGCGAAACTCATTTCGAGACTGGCTAGGAAAAAGGGAAAACCAACTTCAAGACTGCAATTGAGTAACCCGCACCTCCTCCCTGCCCCAGGACAACACCCCACTTAAGATAATCTCATTGGTCGGATGCCAAAAAGTTATCCGTCCTATAAAAAACCATTCGCACACACACAGTGTATAAAAATGTCACCACAAAAAAGAAAACAGCATGGATAAAAATAAACACGACAGGGTAAACAACTAGAGAGGCTTCAACTAAAAAGGTATTTCTTTTAAATCAAATACAACAATTTTTACTGGGATTCCATGGCTCCTCCGGGCCGTACTTCTCGGCCTTTCCCTCTTCCAAGTGGACACGATGGGCACTTCATTTCACTCCAAAAACATATTGAGCCGGGCCACTTGAGTGTGCGCCAAGAGATAAGCGCAATTATACGGCTTCAAGTGCCGGACCCGGACACGAATGGGGACCGCAAAGACCAGGCCACCCGGACGGACAGCCGGGCAGCGTAAATCGTATAAATTAGGTAAAAAAAAGAAACTTAATGTTACTTATGTGTCACGGCCTTCATTGAGACAAATGTGGGGTCTTTAAGTGCATCTTTTTTTTTGCCTTTCCGTCCTTCGAATGCTTTAAATTTATTTTCTACGGAAACAGATACTCATATTGAAAAGGTATACAAAAGAAGTTGGCAATTTTTGTGAACTTTGCCATCTCACATTTTCCCTGTGTCCCTGGTCAAGTGCTCGTTATGGGCAATTCCTGCTCAAACTGCTATTTGGGTGCTTTTGTTTTACTTTCTTGTTTTTGCTGACCGCATGCTGAGTGCGGTGCTCCTAGTTTGTGGGCCTTCTTTTGAAGGGCCTTTGTGGCTGATCTCAAAAGAGGCAACTTGTCAAGCATCGGTTTCCGAAAATGCTTCCAAGTGGCCATTGAAAAGTTTTCTGGACAACTTCTCAATATATATGAAATTTATATTCGTGTGTTCTTGTTTCGTAATCATTTTTTATGGCAAGTTTTCTTTGAAAGTAGTCCTATATGCTTTGCTTGTTAAATTAAATTAATTTAAATATCTCCTTTTCGTTCCAAAAGAGGAATATTTCTGTAACTTTTCATAATCTTCTAATAATGTCAAGAAATTTAACAGGATCTCACAGCCAAAATGACAAAAATCACAAGGGCCACCCATAAAATAAAGCATCCAATTACGTTTCCTAAGAAGTACACCAATTTTGTAACTTATGTTGATAATTATACACACTTTGATACACTTGGAAAATATTCTCTACTTTTGAAATTTAAAATATATTTAATTTAATATTATTCTATTTTAATTGGGGTTTTCCAATATTTGAGTCATTGAATCTTGAGGTTAATTTAAATACAGAGTATAATCGAGGCAACTCCTTAGCCGAGCTCACTTCCCGTGCCACGTCCTTTGTCGTCTGCTTGGCACCGAAGTCGTTTTTAGAATACTCCTGCCAGTTCTACTCCTTCCCAGGACTGCCTTTGCTAAGTTCCTCGGTTTGGGTTGTGGGTTTTTTGTGCTATTTCTTTTCTGTGCGTTGAGCTGCCAGGCGGCGTCAAACGTCGGGCGCCAATCCGTATGTGCGTGGGTGCGTATGAGTTATTCCTTTTCCCGGCCCCCGGCTCCGGCTCTGGCTCCCGGCCTCTGGGTCGCTTTTTCTTCACTTTTCGTTTTTCGGTATTTTTTTTTTTACGCTTTTCGTTTGGTAAATGCTGCGAAACATAAAACATCAAATGTAAATTGAAAGTCGTTCGTGTGTGAAACTGAATGTGTCATCAGTTGAAGCGTTTATCATTTTTTTTTACAGCTTTTCGTATTCGTATTCGTTTTTAGCTTCATCTACCACTCGCAAGTCCCTGCCCCCTTGGCGGTAAAGATGAGGGTTTGCTTTAAGAAGTTTAGATTTTATTTGCCGGCGTGTCAAGTTGCCTTTAAACGGTTTCTTGGCAAGACCGGCGGTCGGGGTCGGGGGAGGCAGCAGTCAGGCTAAGTTGTTTGCCTGCCGGAGAATGTGCGGAAAATTTCATTGGAAGATGGGAGCTTTGACTGTGCAATGTCTTGTAAAATCTTTTATTTCCGTCCCGAAGACACGGACCCCACATGTGCGCCGGCTGAGGCATCGAATTTCCCATATAGTGTGTACACGTTTGATGCCAAGTTGTAAATATGAATATGAATTCGAACCACTTTAAGGATAAAAATAAAGTACTAACTCGTATTGCATAACAAAAGGGTGCAGGTTTATTCGAACATTCAATTTAAATCGTTCGGTTTCCGCAGGAAATGTACTTTTTTTTCAGACTTGAAGGGGGGGAGTTACTATCCTTAGATCCTTAAGTCTGCCTTGTCGTTGTTGAGTATTTTAATCCGAGAATAGCCTCTTGGCTTGTCTGGGCAATACTTAGAAGATAATTAAAAATTAAAAAAAATTAAAATGAGCTTGAATGGTTAATCTAAGTTTCATTTTACGCCTTTGTGTTTCTGTTTTCCATGCAAATTCCAGCTCAAATAAAACAATAGATGCGAAAATGCTCCTGCAACAACGACAGCTGCCAACTAGAGTTGCGGTTGCCTTTAGCCAAGTTGTCACTTTTGTTGTTCCTGGGCGGTGGCACTAACTTCATGTCAATCCTTTTGTGGCTTTGTCAGTCGTTTAATTTGAATTTAAAATGTTATCCCGCCAAATGCAATAGACACACCTCCTTCGCCCTGCCCCCTGCCAGCCTCGGCACTCATTTTCCACTTATTTACAATTACCACATTTTATTATGCTCCCTGCCCCGTCCTTTCCGGCCCTTTCCTGGTGATGCCCTTAACATTTTACCATTTTATTTATACTCCTGTTTATATTTGTCACACTTCTGTCTTTGTTTTCGGCACAGCTGCCCTCTCATTCCCTTGTCGTACATTTTTAACTGCATTTTTGTGTGTCTGTCAGATCCCACACAGCAGCCTCCACCACCTCCGCCTCCTCATCTGTAACCCCAAAAAAACCCCCTCGACCCCAATTGGGCCAGACCTTGCAGATTTCGATTGTATTTTTGTTTATTTTGTTGCAATTTTAATTACTTTAATGAAAGTTTTAATTGCGAAATAGCAAAAACGCACCGAACGACAGAGACAGCTAGCCCCAACGAGAACACAATGGCTGGCGGGAGCGAGAAAGAGAGAGCGTGGAGCCAAAAGAATGAGACGGGGCGAGGGGGATGCCTGTAATGAGTTTTTGCGGTCTAAGAAAGGTTGGCAGCTGCACGACAACGATGACATGAACACACTGAGAACAGCTTCCCTTGTTTTAGACTGTCAGGAAAATAGACTGCCAGGTGGGTGCTAAATTGGTACAGCTTTTGTTCGCGAGTTATTGAACAATGCATGCTCAGGTTAATTGATCTTTCCCTAGAAAGCATCTACAGAAATACTAGAGTTAAAGGATAAAGAATAAAACCAAAACTATTATTCAAAAATAGCTCTACATTTATTTTAAGCATTCAATATTTTTATAAATATATTTAAGCTATGTTTTGAGATCAAAGAAACCAAAATTGTTGATCTAAGTTCAAGAGTTTTCGGTTTATGGCTATCACTTTGACGGTAATCTGATGGAAAAACTTCACAGGCTCTGTAATTGCAGTTTGTGGTTACTTTCACTGAGATACACATACATACATACCTGAGCATTTGCATATGGATGTAAATATTTGCATGTATCCCCAGCAAGTCTCACCACTTGACACACAAAACCGGGCAAGCAAATCGGTACAAAAATGCATGTCATACTCGTCCTGCTTACAATTTCACCTCTGAACTCAAGCCGGAGTGTACTATGGAATCAAAATGTGAAAACAATCCAAATACCACAATGCGGAATGAAGCAAGTGAGCCGTAATCAAGACAGGAGAGTAAATAGGGGAAAAATAAAGCCAAATCGATTGAGAATCGGAATAAACAAGGCCAATGAACTGTATGAAATGCAAAATCAAAGATACTTTCCAGAGGAAATGAAAATTATAATGATATTAGGAAACAATACGTTACCCAAAGACCAGAAAGAAATTCAAATATGTTTAAGGCTTTAAAAAATACTTTCGGGCTTTAAAATCTATTCATGTGGGGAGAATCTTCTGAAATTTAATTTTATCTTCTAGCACTTTTTGTTTAATATTTAAATATTTTACCTCTTTCGGCTTTGGGCCATTAAATGCATTAATGCTTTGCATGCTGTGCCCAAACTGCAAACTCTAAGCTTAAAAGGTCCTGGTGTACAATTATGAACGTATGTTCTCACGGGTGCACGGCAGCAGAGAAAAAGATACGTGTAATTGCATTTTTAGCAATCAGCTTTTAATTGTGTTTTGTATGTGCTCATTACCCTAAACGCAGCCTGAGGAAAAGAATTTCTTGCCACTTTTATTCAAAATTTTTTAGTGCAGAGCTTCACTAAAAAAATCCACAAGGCTATCGTTGTCTTTGATGCATTTTGGTAAAGTTATCCTTTAAAAACCATAGTTTTTTTTATATCCTAAATAAAATTAAAATTATTTTTCGTCAAAAACTGGGTAATCACTTATCCTCCATTCAAGACTGACTTAATTTAAACCTTTTTTTTTTAATTTAATCCTTAAAGACACAA
This sequence comes from Drosophila bipectinata, assembly GCF_030179905.1. Taxonomy (NCBI): domain Eukaryota; kingdom Metazoa; phylum Arthropoda; class Insecta; order Diptera; family Drosophilidae; genus Drosophila; species Drosophila bipectinata. Next base: position 12,193,908 of record NC_091736.1, on the reverse strand, counting down.
CATGGCCATGATAAAGGATAAACGAGTATTAAGAGTAACCATGTCCGCATTTAAATGTTAAAAAAAAAACGTTAAATAAGACTAAAGGAAGGATTTTGTTAAATACATGTGTGGGTGGGGTGCTTCTGACACTTTTGTTTCAAATAAGTGGAAAAGTAGGAAAAGCGAAATGCGATCCAAAGGCGAGAAGAAAATTGCCAAAAGCAACGCCGCTCTGGAAAACCCGAAAGAGAAAAGAAGTTTTTACGAGGAAAACAAACCGTAAAGAGGACCTACACATGTGGAGTCCTTAATGCCAGTTTTTTGCATGTGTGGGAGTTTTATTTAAATGAAAAATAATTAAACCAAAGATTTAAGATCCTTTTTCTCTTTTTAACCCAAAGACAATTAGGAATTGGTCGTTAAGCAATACAGGAAATTATAAAAAAAACGAAATAAAATGTGAAATTGGACGTAAAAAGCACTGCGCTCTGGGGAATATACGCTATTTTTTTTAAATATAAAAATAAAATGCTGTAGGTATTCCGTTTCTTTCATTTCCTTATATTTTTTCTATGGATTAAGTTTTTGCTGGTGCTTTTAATGTTGCTATTTTTTCATTACTTTGTGAAACATACCCGAGAATTAGAGTTGCGAAAAACGGATCTTTATCCAATGTGTATCTACTCTGTCTCTCCGTTTAAAGCTTTTTTAATTAAAGTGCTTCAGTTAATTGTATTAATCACTGTTTTGCAATATAGTGCAGAGTCGAAACCACAATGTAGAGGAAGCTGAATAGAACGTAAATAAAAGGGAGTTAGGGCAACAAATAATCTATTATTTAAATTAATTTTGTTGAATTATTTATATGGCAATCAAAAACCAATGACATTACGGGTGTTTTTGTTTCAAATTCAAATCGTGGTTATTTAAATTGAAAGTGCAATGATAATGGCTGGTAGTTGTCAATGAAATCCCAGCATATATTGAATAAAATGATAAGTAATTACCAACTGAATATTTATGAATTTTATATTTCAAAACTAGCTTTAAATTAAAAAATAAATATATATGTCTAAAATATAACTTTATGCTTCAGTAAAATTCCCTTTAATAGTTGATTTTAATCTTTTTCTTAATTTTTTATTCAATTACAGCTGGATTAAAGCTTCCGAGTAATCCCAACTACAGAGCCCAGAAGAAGCCCGAATTCAATTGACATTTATTGGCCAATATATATTTATAGGGCCAAAATCGAAGCAAAGGAGATTCGAGATAAAAAAAAATCCAAAAGGGGAGGACACAAATACACAATACACAGAGACAACAGTATAAACATATTTTCCAATGGCGAATACCACTAAACAAGAGTCGCCCATCCGCAACATGCAAATGGCCAACAAGTGCATGAGGCGGAGGGGAGGGGGCAAGGAAGTGGCCTCAGTGCCATCGCTTGGACCACAAAATGGGCGTGGCCGCTTCTGCTGGCTGGCCATGATTCTGCTCCTCATGCTGGTGCCTGGTAAGTGAATTGTATTTTAAACGGGCCCGAGAATAGTCTACCAGATTCAAATCACAGCTAATACGAAGGACGGCCAAAAGTTTGACGAAAGATTTCAAAAAAGATCAACAAGACCGCCAAATAATAAATGACACTGATGGCTTTACGAGTGACAGGCTAGAGTCCTTGCCGGATCCCCGACTTCGGCGATAATTAATTTTTAAGCCGCGCGAAATGAAGCACGGACAAGTGCTGCAAATGGGTGGGCGAAGTGTCCTTTTGGGTGGAAGGTGGTGGTGGCGGGATGGCAGGATAAACAGAGCAGAGAGGACGAGGAAGGACGAAATCAATCGTTCGTAAAATAAACAAATCTTATTTTTCCGCAAACATTATTTCTCATCAGATGTAGCAGAGCCAGAAGCGGCAATAATAACAACATAGCAGCAATGACAACAACATTTTTCATAAATGCGCGCATTCATCTGCATGAAACGATGACCAAGGGGCTCAAGGGAGCTTCCAGCCAAGGAAGCAGTTAAACAAGTCGAGGGGAGCTTGATGAGTTTGAATCCTTGCTATAAAATATATAAAATAATGTTTAAAATAATTACAATTATGTGTTGTACATTAGTCCTTCAAAATGCCCATCAACTTATTCAGTCTGATTTGCCTTATGAGTTGTGAACAATAATCGAATTCCACAAACCACCCTAGTTTGAATACTCAACGGATTCAGCTCATTGCGACTTCCCACCAGACCCTCCGCAACCCAAAACCAAAATGATGATGTTGCAAAAGAAACTACGATACTAAATATCCATCCAATGCTTCTGACTGCCATCTTTGCTTGCTATATTTGGCTTTTTCCTCATTTTTTTTGTTTTTAGCCAAAAGGCGCGAGCGGGACAATGTGTAAACAAGCAAAACAAAAAGGCAACTTAACTTGAACGGCAAGGGAGGGAGATATATATACTATATATATATATACGAAAGCAATTGCTGCCTAGAGACGAAGAATATTTCATAATTTTTTGCGTGATGAAGTCGCATTTGTTGGGATTAAATGAGATTTTCTTGCAATTACCCAATGCGTGGCAGGGCACAACTTTTATTTATTTTGCTCTCCTCTTTCTTGCTCAATATAATTTGGTTCTGCAATCCCCTCCAGTACTACATATACTCATCGAAATTACAATTTCAGTTGGTTAGCAGCAGCTTAGTCGAAAAACATTCCCTGGCTGTTATTGATTTGAAACTTTTCGGGTTGCGGCAAAGTTGCCTTTTCAATTTCACCGCAGATCGATCGATACTTTCTAATTTATGCTAAATGCACACAAAGGAGCTTGCGAAGGGAAAGTGCTCTTCCTGGACGTATGTAGCATCGTATTGAGGGCCAAACAATAAACAATGCACTGCATGGTATGTGGGGGGCTAAGCAGAAAGTCCCTTGAAAAAAGAGAAAACTTTTCCATTGGTCTTCGGCCTAACGCATCCGAAAATCTATCCAACATGTCGGGTGGCCAATGCCCCGGCCCCTTTTTCTCCTCCAGAAAAATTTCCAAAATTGGCCATATCCCTCAATACAGGGCCGCCGGAAAAAGTTTGCATTCTGTGGGCTGTTTCAATCACTAAGGACGAAACAATGGCATAAAAGAGGAAGCAATACATGGGGTGGAGATGAGTTTTCAATTTGTCCAGATTGCATAAAAGTCACTTGACATTCTTTAACCGTATGGTCATTATCTTCATCGAACAGAAAGTACTGGAATGTGGAAGATATTGATGGTGCTCTGGTAGAGTTGTACTAATTTGACTAATTTGGTTGAAAATCAAGAAAATACAATTTTGACCCTTAAAAGTATGCTATGTTTTTTAACTTCATGTTTTAATTCATAATTAGATGATAAATAAGTTTTTAAATTTTAATTTTAAAGGGAATATGTAGGACATTTCTTTTTTTGTCAGAAAAAAGTTCCCCAAAAAGATGGTACTACTAACAAGTACCTGAGTGTGTACCTATCTGATAGTTTCCATCCCAGGATCTCGCCCACATACCCAGTGTGTATAAAAGCCCTCTTAGAAAGTCTCTCTCACACTCCACTTTGCATATCACATGAACTTGCACTTTGCATTTTTTGTTTCTGCGTTTTCGGTAAGACAGGTGGATGCTGGAATTAGGGAAATGGAGCTGGGCGCTTTGGTGGCGACGGGGCTGTCGGGGTGACCTGGGTGCTGAGTCGTCTTTGTCTGGCAGACATTCACCGTTTACTGTTCTGACATTCCAACTTGGCTGCAATGCAGGCAGGCGACTGACATGCCTTTTGTCAGCATCTAACTATTGTGTGAAGGGTGCGGTTGATGTCAGCCAGTTTGTCAGCTCGTTGGGGAGCAGGAGGTCATATCCTTTTAAATCTGGTGGTTAATGTGGGCTAAATATGTTAAGCTTCTTGTCGAGTTCATTGTAGAAAACCCAATATAGCTGATAAAAAAAACATAATTATCCACCTTTCCCTGCAAAATCTTACATAATTTTACAACGGATTTAAACTATTTTTTTGTTTTCCCTTTACATTTATCAAAATTAAAGCAGCTCACGCATCAAAGTTTAATCCACTCCAATGACCATTTATGAATATCTCTCGAATGCAATTGAAAATTAATATGCCAGCTCTCGTTGTGTAATCCCATAATGTACGAATATATCAACTACTAAGTGGCCTACGAACGTCATAGCAAGCTGAGCTCTGCTTAAAAGCATTTTATTTAAAAATTTGCATTTAATTTGCACAATACGAGTGCAAAAACTACCTGAAATAAAATTTCCCACATACATAGTAGTTGTGGGGAAAGAAAATATGATCAAAAGGACGTGGAAAACCGGCTTAAAATTGTGTATGAACTGGGATCCTTTAGCAACAAATACACACAGATACACACGTACATATACAAACATAACCGATTGTCGGCAAAAACCAGCCAGACACCAACAATAACACGAAGCACCAACAAGATGGTCAATGTACCCGTACAATTTTTATTATTCTATTTTTTTCATTTTTTTTTTCGGTTATGAAATATGAGCCAAGTTTTCAATGCATGCCGGATGCATTCATTATGCCGCTGACGAGACTCATAAAGAGTGAGCGGGACGAGCATGACAGAGGAGGACTGCGATAGTGAAAGCTCGTACGCACACTCCTTTATGGAGTTTCTTCACATTTTTTTACATTTATGACAAATGCATTGCACTCACTAGCCCCTCACACACGCTGACACATTCGCCATCTTTATGATCTCATGCATATGTATGCGTTTATAAATGCCAGGATACGGCGACAGACAAAGAAAGAGCTATGGTGGAAGCGAGCAGGGGAGTGTTATTAAACCATGATATAGTGTGCGATTAAAAAACGAAAAATACCTTCTAGCTGGGTATAAATGTTTATTTTATGCAACCCAAAATATTACAAATCAATAGTGTAACTTTGGGGACTATAATACACATTGGAATGAAAGGATTAAATTAATAGTAACCCATTCGTTGCCTCCACAATAGCCCCAACTGTGGAAGTAAAGAAACTCCAAGAGAGTGATGGAAAGCCATTAAAAAAAAGGTGTAGAGAACGCCGAGTCACGAGGCCAAGAACTTTTCCTGGCATGAAGGCGTTTGCTAATTTTCTAAGACATCAATTTGGGGTGGGGGAGAGCAATGGAAGTACGTGTGACAATGTCGCCCCTAGACTCCCCCCCAAAAAAACAGCGTTTTTTGCACTGATTTCGGAACGCACACATTTTGCATACTGATCAGCAATCAGTGGCAACAATTCTCTCTGAACTTCACAGTCTTGGGGCCAACTAGGAAGTGTCGAGTGCAAATTAAAATTCCACTTTGGCATTTGGGGAATTCAATTATTTTTGGCGCCACCCGAGGGCGTGGCCCTGTCCCGGTTCCCTTCCATGCAAGTTGACAGTTTGTCTTGTTGTTCAGCGTCTCTTTGACCACCAATAACCGGGGCAATGGCCCATCCCTGCGTCCACGACCAAATACCAAAGCATCTCTTACACATAGCCAGATTTATTGGCCTCGCTTCACGCTGATGCCAATTGTCAGGCAATGCAATCAGCGTGCTTATTGATTTGGAAAATTAAATATTTTCCTTGATTTCCCAGGAAAACGAATGCAAAGGAGGAAAGTCGCGCGCCGCCTTGCCATAAATAACGCAATCCGATGTGCTTTAGCACTTTGTTGTTTTCTTTATGAAATTTCCACTCCGGATGCCCTTAGAAAGCATTTTAATTAGTTAAAATTTCCGACAAACTGCCGTAGTGAGACGGATGAGGAGCCAGGTAGTTGGGTAGGATGTGTGGCATTCACCACATTGTTTTTGCTTCCGCGTAGCGCTCCGCTAAAAGCAAAAACATGTCTCGTCTGCGCCGAGAAGAAGCGAAAAAATATAGTTTGAATTTCGCTTGCTTAACGGAAATGTATAAATTGCATTTTGCGCCATCGCGAAAGAGCCTTAATGCCTGGCGAGGATATGAGGGGGCCTGGTCCGGAGTTAAGTGTGTTGAGTTTGGCTGAAACCAAAGCAGGTGCATCTGGAAGAATGTTGTGCTAAATTTTAACGCACGCACACACACACTCGAACAAAATCGCTCAGCTGCACCTGGAGGCTATGCAACTGGCGACAAAAGCGTCAAAATAAAATTGGAGCTAGAGGATATACAAAAAATAAGTATTAGTATTTAATGGAAATATCTTAAAGGTGGATTTAGTACTAAAGCCGTTTGTAATGTTAAAAAACTATATATTTTTTTAAATAAAACAATTTTTTATTCCTCTATTAGGCTTTTGTTTCTCTGCAATATTTTGTTCCCAATGGGGTTCCAGGTGGTTAACTCCACAAGCTCTGGTAGCCAACGCATAAAGGCCAAAAAAGGAAAAATTGCTGGGAAAAAAAGATGAAAGTGTTAAGAGCATTTTAGCTCTTCGTCTCGCCTGGCACACAATTCGCAGACATTTTTCGCCAACGCTCCTTGGGTTTTTTTTTCGAGGGAAAAGCACTTTCCACTAATGCACCTGGAAATTTAAAACATGTCATAACATAAACATTTATCATCGCGACAAGAACCGGAAGTTGAATTTTGCACTTAACTTGGTTTTATATTGACAAATTTTCCCATCTTGATGGAGGATCTAAAATTCTTTGAACATTAATAGTACATCACTGAGGCAGTTTTTAATTTCAACAGAGGCCCAGTTATTTTACACATTAGATAAACATCCCATTGGGGTTCTTTGCATAAATCTTTTCTCCTCGACTTAAATCACTAGTAATGATAAATTAAAACAAAACAATGCCTCCATACATTTGTCCTGGACAAAGACAAAGCAATGAGTGAAAAGACTTGAACAAAATGCTTTCAAATTTGAGCTAATTGATTTTGTTAGCAAATAATAAATACTTCATTCACCCCCCTAATTTTCTATTTCTGTCCTTGTATAGCAGCAGCCCAGAGCAAAAATAAACAAAGCAAAACAAGGCCCAACGCCCCGCAAAAGTCTCATAAATTCCTTCAAGAAATTTCGTTAACGCCTCCCAGAAAAGTAGTCGAAAGTGGCTCTTGTCTGGGGGTTGGTCCTTGTCTGCTGAATGTGTGTGCTTAGGAAAATTTTTAATTTATTTCGATTTCACTTTTAATTTAGGCACTAATCTAGGCAATTTGTACTCTTACAGGCCATTAAGCGAGACATGAAACGAGAAATTAGCCGAGATCTGGGAAGCAAAGCGATAATTAAAATACACTTCCCACGAAGCTTAAAGGTTATTAGGTTATTTTTTTAATGAACAGCCATACCAATTGACCCTAAGGCAACTAATTATGAATCTAATATCCATGGAAGCCGAAAGAACCTTGGCCATGGATATAAAATCTTATAAGTGTTTAAACTATGAGGTCGAAATTTAATACATTCTGTTACAAAATTCAAGGATCGGTTGGGTAACTTCCAGCCGATATAACTTGGGCTTAGAGATAAGAGGGATAAAAAAATGTTAGCGCCATACTCCATCGCCTTGCACAGACGCCGGCATCCCCTCAACCATAAAAATGCCCACGGAATATTTATTTGCTTTCATTTATTTTCAATAATTTCAAATTTCCATTACATTAGTTTCTGTTGTTGTTTTTTTTCTCCAGCTCCCTTATGATGTTCTTTATGCCTTTGCACGAAAAACAAACAAATTTCTGGGCGCTTGCGATGGGCGCACCCCATGTCCAATCCACCAGACCATACCAGGACCCAGCCAGGCCCCATCGACAAATTCTTGCTTTGATTACTAAACTAAATTTCTCCCCGAAAAAGTTGCTACAAATATAAAATAAATGCTATCGGTCTTGGTGGCGTACACCACCCTCCCGAGCCGAAAACTTTTCTCATTTCTACTTTGGGACCCATCGATATGGCGGCGGTCCCGGCTGTTGGATTCCCTTCGATACATTTTTCCATGGGATGTTTGGATACTTTTCGATACTTTTCGCTGCTGGCCACCACAAATCCATGTGACATTTGGCACTTGGCCTTCATCCTGTCTGTGGCGAACAAATTTACACATCTTTTGAGTTGTTTTCGGGTTTCTTTTTCCTTTGATTTTTTTTCTCAGCCCTCTCTTAGAGTTTCTTTTGTCGTATAGCTTCCGTTTCCTGTTCATTTGTTCACATTTGGCATGTCAGATGCGAAAATTTTTTTAATAAAACTGTCAACAGTTGATGTAGATTAAGAAATTATGGCAGTTCGACGAAAGTTTTCTCAAGCAATATTCGGTTTTTTCTCTTTTTTTTTTTGGGTGGAAAATCAATCAGCGAATAAGTTGATCTAATATTGTAATATTGCACAGAAAGAAAATGCTACGAAAGGATTCTGTTGAAACCAGGTAACACACAATTTTAAAACATCACTGACTTCTCATGGAATTTTGATTTGAATCCGATTCAGACTTTGTTCGGTTAAGTCCACATTTCGGTTCCCCAGTTTTATTGCCTCTACTTAGCTGTCAGAAGTCGTTCATTTTGAATTTGGTTTGCAAAGCAGTGCGTTCCTTGTAGAGGAAGCCTTGGCAGGCCATATTGCTGCTCGTTCATTGTAATTTTGCCGGCAGTGGCATCAATATCATGCAGAACTGCATTTGGTTATTAGAACAGGGCCATAAGGTCATAGAGTTCGATTAACTTTCTTTTGCAGAAGTTGCCATTAGGAATCTTCTCAAAATGGGTTCCATACGATTGTCGTTTTGAAATTGGTATCTGCAATTTAAAGTCTTTAATATTGAAAGTTCTGTGATATTAAAATAGATGATATTTAACAAAAGACAATAAAAAAGTATTATTTCCTAATATAAATCACACTTCCAGCCCACCCCACTAATCAAACCAATCAGATTTACCCAAAAATGTGCCTAATGCGAAAATAAGGACTAGAGAGCCTCCTTCCCCCGCCTGCTTGGTAGAATAGATATCCGCTAGACGAAACAGTTAAAGCACTGCTGTGCAGCCCTTATCAAAACCAAATTACAAATCCCCGGCAAAAAAAGTGAATGAAAGAGAAGAACAAATAGGGGAGTGCCAGCCCCAAGGGGATAAGCCCAACAACAATGGGATGATTGAAGGAGCAAAGTCCTTTATCAGGCGAGTGTGCCATAATAAATGCGAACAAGACAAATGTGTGGAAACCAAAACGTCGAGGCCACGTCTTGTTTCACTCGTTGACTTTAAGTTGGACAAGACTCGGCGAATCTTAGTCACTCGAACATAATCGGGGGGGCCAGTGACAGGGCCAAGACCAAGCCAGGCCAAAAAGTGGACAGAAGGGAAGCAAATCTAACCAACTAATAGGAGAAAGGACGGACTTAGTGCGGTTGTTGGTTGACTATTGATAAGCATCGAATTCATTAATTTATATGTTCGATGAGTATCAAGCGTGGAATCGCACAAGCATGAAGGAGTTCGCCTCCGTCCGTCCTCGACGGCCGTCGTCGGGATGGCTTTGTAATGTGAAACTAAGTGATTTGAGCCGGACATGTGTACGGGACAAAGCGCCTTCCTCTACGCGTGTTTGTATCTAAGAACGTGTCTGTATATCTTCATTACAAATCCTAGCTGGCTTTTGCCTTCTGGATTTCAAATGAAATGGTCTGCCTGTTTGCCAAAGCAGTGAGCCGCACCTAGTATCGAACAGTGGGTCAAAACCAGGGGTTATCTATCTGCATCACATTTCAATTAATTTTTAAATGTGTGTGGCATTTCTAATTAAAGTTCTGGATACTTCTTAGACAAAGATTTGTACGTTTTAATTAATTTTAACAAAGTTTCGTATTCTCTTGTATATCAGTTGTAGGTATAACCCACAGTGCCTTTCCATTTATATAGTGTATGGTCATAAACCAGAGCTGCCGTTGCCAGTTGCCTTTTCTTTGGGGGACTTGTAGCTTGACTTAAGTAGTAATTTCAATCAATTTGGTAGAAGCACCACTGAGATACACACATGTCCACCCACAAAGGCCACACACAGCACAGTGTGAGCAAACAAAGACGGAAACAAAGCTCCATCACCCATCGTCGGAGAACAATAAAATCTCAACTTAAATATGTCACAGCAATTAATACAAAGGCAGACCCGAAGGCCAGACCCAAGCCAAACACAGACACCAGTCCGGAATGCCAACTACAAATACTCAAACGGGTAGCATCATATCCCTCCAACTTAGGAGGAGAGTCCCCAACTAGACTAGCTTCAAATAATACTTGAAAGGAAGGTACGAAAAAGATGCTACCAAAAACAGGGAGATATTTTGATTGGACGTGCGACGGGGCGTATGCGTAATGTGTCCTGCCCGATTTCTCATGTTTTGACCCTTGGTGAAGGTATTTTGCATGTGACAGCTCATTTGTGGCCTTCTGTGAAATTTACGATTCGGTTTTTGATCAATTCGAAGGTTGTCAACTCTGCTCCGGATCCAATGATGTATGGCCAATCGAAGAGTCCGGCCCGACATGACCAAAACCATTTACACAATTAGAAAATAACTCTGGCTGGCCAATAAATCAACAATATTTACATATATCAAGGATACACCAAGCCAAGCAAACTGGCCATGTTATAAATCAAATCGCTACAATCAATTAAAATCCTAAAAACAAGGCCATTTAAGTTGTTGTGGCTTCTTTGGGAATTGTGAAGGAAGTGGAAGATTGACATGGACATCTAATATTGCTGTTTAAATTCAATATGAGTGTAAATACGAGTGAAATTCTTTGCCAGGCTCCATAACTTCTACTATAGAACGAACTAAAGCTTCACTAAATATGCTTGAAACAGTATTTCATGATTATTTTGCACCAATTTTGGGAATTCAGGCATCTTGATGTCAATCAATAATCCCAAAAGCTATATTTGAGTGGCATAAACATAATATAGAGAGAGGCAGTCCATAGCATTTTATTCCCATTGACTTTCCCTTTAGCACAGCTCGCCCCTTACATAAATTCCTTTAGATTATAGTGCCCACAGATCCAGAGATGCCAGCATGTCAAGTAGTCGCAAAACCGATGGCGGCAAGGTGCTGTGAAATGGCAGACAGCAACTGAAACTGCACAAGGGGGCTGGGGGACACGCCTCTACTACCTCTGCCGCTCCTGACCTCCAACCCACTGGCAACATTGTTTTGTAATTTATTTTGTTTCAGACAGTTCTTCCAAAGTGAAATGCAGGCCCCGAACCGAAATCAACTTGCTACTTATGCGTCGTCATTGCATAAACAAGGCACTCGGCAGCAGCAGGTTTTCTGGTCTGGTTTTCTCTAGGTTTTTCCATTTTTCTCCTTTTTTTTTTTTTGAGAAATTGCAACATTACGTGCTCCCAAGGAGCTTGGGGCCCAAATCCACTCCACTTCGCATGCAAAGCATGCACGGCTCCCCTGAGCTCTTTTCTCTCTGATAAATTGATATTTTCGGACTCTATTCCGGGACTCCGACCCCCCCGACTCCGATATTTACCTTGGCCCCCTGTTTAATTCAACTCACCTTCATTTTTTTGTTTGGTTAGGCAATACGCAAATGGCAAAACTGTCCATTAACGGAAAAATAAACAAGAATAAAAAAAAAGTAACGTGGAAACAATAAGGTGGACAGGCTTCGGCAAAAAGCTGAAATCCTTTATTGCCCATTGTGGCTCGCGGAGTTCTCTATCAGAATGCCTTAATTAAGAACGCCCAGTGTGTCTGGCCAAAGAGTCAGACTTCATTTCGATTTTTAACAGCGCAGCTGTTACCAAAAACCCCACCATTCAACCGACTCCGCCACTCCAAAAAATCCTTCCATTCTGACACAAAAAATGGAAACCAACAATTTGTAGTTTACAGTTAACAGAGAATCGAAGAGGAGGCAGTGGCATGGGCGGAGGTGGCGGCGATGGAGCAGACATGGGACACGTTATTGGAAAAAGTACTGAAAATTGGTTTGTTTGGCGGCCCGATGTCTGACGAAATAACATTCAGCCTGCATCTATACATACGTGCAGATATCGTTTATAGTTACCGTCATTGTGGAAAACTCTCGGATAGCAAAAGAAATTACTTCAGTAGAATGGACTCGACCAGACTCCCTCCCGCACAAATAAAACCAGAAAAAGGAGAACTTAAGCGATAGCCAGTCAATCAAGACTTTTTTTTACCAGTGTATTTTATATACGCAGGTTTTTTATTTGATTTTTAACCATTTTTTAAAAGTATCCCATGAAAGTTAAGAAACTCCATTATTTGGTGAAAACAAATATGTGGAAACTGAATTTTTGTATCTTATATTTTTTGAAAGAAAAAGGTTTAATAATTAAGACAACTTTAATCCTGAGAATTTTTGTTCAACTGGTCATGGGTATTTTTCAATTTTAGCAAACACTTTCCGAGCTTTTATGCCAATCATCGATGAGTGCATGGAAACCCATTTAGAATTCGAATTCCCCTTGTATGCATGGTGGAAATAGTTTTTCGCAGCAAATATTTACAAGAAATTCAAAATTTAATTTATGCAAAAATTGTCGATAGAGGCGTGCTTTATGGTTTGAGAGGGGTTTTTGGGGGCTTCGAGCCGATCCATCAAACGCAGTTGCAGCTGGCCAGGCAAGATTGCTGGTGTCGAAAACTGCGAAGGGAATAAACAAAAAGTCCGTATATTTGTATCTATGCATTTTGCATGCGGGCTTTCAGCAACTGTTGTCGCTCAGGTGGCAGATACATACGGAACATTGGCAAATGGTTCTACACACACTCAGGCCGGGAACACGACCAACCGTTTATGTTTATATTTGCCACATTTCCATAGTTCGTAACCCCCTTACAGCCCTGCAATTGGCAGAGACCAGAGACACAATAAAAAAATGGAAGAAAACCATTTTGCCTGAGTCACCAGGGATAAGAGAGATAGCCTAGAAATTATTATTTTAAAATCCATTTGCCGACATTAAACAAAGGATGTGGGATTTGGGACTGGGTTATTGTCATTGGCATTCAAGAAAGACATTTTTCGATATATTTTGTTGATTATTTCAATAACAAGCCCTTAATTTTCCCAACCAATCGATATTTGTATATAAAAATCGTAATTATTCAACAAATTGAAAAACAAATAGGTCAAGACACATCTGCAGAAATGAGTGCGGAATAATTTCCTGTCTTTGCCCATAAACCACTCCCCGTTCACCTCTCGAATCGCCAACTCATTGCATATCAATGGGAATGAGTTTTTGCCGAAAGTTCTTTTGACCCGGTGACGGCGGGTAAGGTCGAACTTTGGGCTTTGTTGTTGCCATGTGGGATGATGTTTTTGGCGACGCTTTGTCGGTCGCCTGAAAAATCGCACACAGCAGACACTCATGCAAAACTCCCAGGCCCAGCATGCCAGGCCCAGGGTCCTTTCATCTGTATCCTGGCTGGCTACTGTCAGGGGCCACCTCTGGGTCCACGAAGATGACGTGTCAAATGCATGAACAAATAGTCTTCCAAATTTTCTTCCATTATGCTTTTATTTGATGGATTTGCACAATCATTTTAAAAAACTTTCTTTTACCACAAAGGATTTCTCCTAATCCTATCTTTCAAACAGTTTATTTGATTAATTTATATGAAATATTTTTAAAACGATATTCTTGACCTCAAAACTAAAACAATTTCTTTAAAATATCTGAATAAATTCGTACAAAAATTCTTATGCATTCAGCTACCTTGTTTTCCTTATTCGTGCTTATTTTTCAATGGATGCCATTGCCGTGGCACAGACCGAAAAAAACATGACAACAAACAAGTGTCATGCGAAAAATTGCACAGATTTTCATTTAACATAATTCCAACAACAAAAAAATACATCGACAAACCTGAATGGCCAAAACAGAAAAAACGGAATAAGGGGAGACTGCTGGGCTAGAAAAGAGCGCCATTGTCGCGGCTCCAATTCAATACTATAATAATAAAATTTGTATGCAAAATAGGCGTTGAGTGTTGAATGCATACAAAGATTGCAGGCCGGCTGCTGATGATACAGCTGGGTGGTCCTGGCTGGGATGAAAGGCCATGGGGGCTAAGGGTGATGCGGGCAGTGGCTCGATTTACATATACAAATATGCCGGGACTGGCATTGTTGTCGGCGCTTTTTGCGGGGAGTGCTGAAAAATCGTAATCAAAAATTGCGCAATAATTTGCATGTTTATTTAATAGCCCCAGCGCATAGACCTCCCCAATGACCTCGCCCCTGCCACAGCCCTTTGGAAAACACCACAAAGTGTCATTTGCTCTTGTGACACACACACAGTGGGTGTGGGTGTGGCGATAGAGGCGATGCGTTGCAATGGTTGCATGTGCAAGGGCCGGGCATTGCAGTGACAAACATTTTGGTGAACGCAGGAAACTGCAAAACTCTGTTTTTGGTTACCAATTTTTTTTGTTTGGGTTGCTCAAAGACTTTTTTTTTTACAAATACGGTTACCCAGCTGGGGCTTACGCCCCCTTTTCGCTGCCATTTAGTGTCTCATTATGAGAGAATGTTTATTTTTTTTTTAAAGCTGGTCTAATGAAATTGTCTGCGGGCTGAGCTTTGGTGGCACTCTTGGCGTTTTGTTTTTGCCATTGCGGCACAAACTGAAAGAGGAGTTTGCCGCAAAATTTTATGCCACTCTCATAACGAAGCCAAAAACACAAAAACCAAAATTAGTAGAAGAAATTTTTAAGCAAGAGGGTGCTTTGTTTTTGGGAAATTATATCAATATCTAAAATAGCTTCAACGCTAACTTTAAAGACTCAATAGGACTTAAACTTCATGAGTAAATAAATATATAGAGTCCAAGCCATATAGGACTTCTCACACAACCAAACATAACTCACATAAGGAAAGGCAAACATGGCACAATATTTTGACTGTTACGTAATTTATTTGACATATTTATGGGGTTCATAAATACAGATACATATAAAAATGCGTTTATTTCTATTTGGCGATTTTTTAGTTTTTATGGCAAGCAATGAAAATACAAACAATAAAAGCAACAAAGTCAGCATCGAAAATGTGTTTATACGTGCAGGTTTTGGAATTCTTCCAAAAGCAGGGAGCTAGCTGGTTACACCCCAAAAATTCCAACCATTGTAGTTGTAGTTGCTGCATCGCTCATACGCCGCTTGGTCAAAGTTGCAATAGCAAAACATAAAACATTTTTTATGTAATGATTTCTCTGCCTCCCTTCCTACTGGTCTGTGCTATATTTTTCCAGTTTCGTTGGTCCTTTAGGTGGGGTCAGCTGCCTGAACTATTGACAGCTGATGATAAAAAATTGTTTGAAAAATAAACCAAGAGCGCTGGCTAACAAGGAGAATAGCTAGATATTGGGCCAGAAGTGAAATAGTACAAAGTACATTGGGTTGCTACACTACCCATAAATATTTTGAGTATAGTTACACCAAATGTTTCGTAATTATTCTCATTGAACTAATAATACATGGCACCGCCAATCCATTCCATTTGATTACACTTCAACGTATCCATCCGCGAATTAATCATTTTTCGCCTTTACACTTTTAATTTATGCATTTACCTTTTTTGGTTTGTTTGCCTTTCTTTATGTTGGCCAACAACATTGGCCCCCGCCACATTACTCCCCCTTCAGGAGTCTGTGTGCCTGCCTACCACCTGCGGCATTTTCGCTCGCCGATGCCTGGGCTCTTATTGAAATTCCAAAGTTGAAATGACTGCAAAGAGAGTGAAAAGACACGGCCGGGATTCGGGAGGCTTTGGCTGATGGTCGAGGACCTGGCTACAGTGTTGACAGCCATGTCAGTTGCCATTCCCATTCCCATTCCCATTGCCGTTTGGATTCCCATCCTCGTCATCGCCGTCATTTGGTTTTTGTTGCCCTTGTCTCGGCGGTTTCTCCTTTTTCTGCGGTCGCGTCTTGGTCTGGAGTCTGCTTTGAGTCTGCCCAGATATACACAATATATGTATGCAGAATAATATATTTTGTGGGCTAAACGCTAAAGTATGAGAAGCACTTACAAGGCAACCTTTACAAGGCATTTTGGCCTAAAATTGGTTTGGTTTGTTTGTGTTGTCTGGCCTTTTGTTTTGCTTCTTAACTTTTGATCAGCTTTTAATAAAACAAAATGTGCCAAAATTAAATGCACTCTGTCTGTAAAGTTTTATTTCAAATTTGGCCCCCAATGTTGTGTTTAAGAAAATAACAGAATCAATAGAAACATCCAGCAAGTAGGGCACTCTTTTACTTTAATTAGGGGACTCCCATAACTTTATTTTATTAAAAACTTGTTTTAAAATATACACTTTTCAAGGGCCGTTTGAAATTTTAAGAAGATGGAGGTGGGAGTTTACAATATGTATGATAATCCTTGTCATACATACTGTAATATCCTCTGAGTCTGAACTACCGAAGACCCTACTCTGTCCCAGTTGAGGTCTGTGCAGCTAAATGGTGCACCATTAAAAGTGGACATTTGTAAACATAAACTGACAGATAAACACCCAAAGCAGACGGGGAACTTTACCTTTACCTTGCCACAGTCCAGGGGGCGAAAAGTGAATGATACGAAGAGTTGCCCTTGCAATTTTCATTGGTTTATACACACACATATATATATATATATATATATATATACGCACACGCGGTGGCACAACCAAGGAAACCGAGAACACCATCCTCACCTACACACCCACCTATAGAAAGCCGTTAAAATACTTAACAAACGTAGATTGTAAAAGTTTTTTATAACAAAATAAAATGCCAGGGAAAGTTGTTGTTCTTGCTGCGGTTGTTCGGGAGCTAAAACGTGGAGTGGGGCCGAGGAGATCGGAATTGGTTGGTCAGTGCTAAACAACAATGTGCAGCTGAAGGACAATATTATACGCCCTTCAGCCCTCGCGCTGCGATAAATGCAGCCACATCAAGTGGGGCCAGGGGGCGGAGAAGCTAAACAAAATACTCGCTCGTTATATGGGTCAATATGCGAAACAAAAGCATTGGGTAGCAGTGGAATCAGAAAAAAAACAAGCTAAAGGCAACCAAACAAAACAAAACTGAGAAGCCCAAGCTTTGGAAATAGTTTCAAAACAAAAATAAAGGATATGTCAAATCCGAAGTAATAAATACCCTTTTAATGACCTTTAAGATAAGAAAGGATGGGATCTAAGATCGATGAACTATGATAAAAAACAAAATATAATATTTATTTAAATCAGACTCCAAAGAGTTAAAGTTCTAAAAGATATAGATAGTTTTTTGAAGTAGAACTAATATCTTTTTAGTAGATAATGTTTTGTTAAAATAATACAATTTTTTGTAGACTATTTTTAAAACTATATAGATCACCACGGTCAAACCTCACAGCAGAGTAGACAAATGATTGAAAAACAAGACAGAATGGAAACAAAACTAGAGAGAAATTGGCGGCTAGTTCGGATAGTACTTTGTTTGCCATTTTTTCTGTTGTCATACGAAACATCGGACTGCGGGCATGGGTCAGAGGTTAGATGTTCTCTCGATTATCAAAAGGCAGGTTCCCATGGTATGCAGTTAGCCTCCACCGGGCGTTAGCGTTGTGTTTTTCATCGAAGTGAAAGGTGTTGGGGGAAAGGTCTGATTGCAACTCTCCTTTCCTGGTTTTGCGCTACCCTGTAGTTGAGGTCAAAGTTGTCACTGGCATGGGGGGATTGAAAATGGCTTACTGAACAAGCTGAAACAAGAGAAAATAAGTTCACATGTAGCTTAGAAAAAACCAATAAAACTAAAGCTGTTTGTCAATTTATGAAAGTCAGAAGGTACATCCATTCGAACTTTAAATATTCTAGTTTAAACTTCAATCTCAGAATTTTTCTACTATTTTCCCGATTTTATTATACAATAACCTTAACGTTTCCATGATATTTTCATCTTACACTCACAACGAATCTCATTTTATTTGCAGATTTTATTGTGGCACTTAAGGATGTTTCGGTAATGATTCCCCAGGCGGTGAAACGTGGCAGCAACGCTCTGTTCACGTGTAATTACGATATGGAGAATGATACTCTATATTCGGTGAAATGGTATAAGGGCAAGCGTGAATTTTATCGCTACACGCCCAAGGAGAATCCTGCAATGAAGGTCTTCGCCATGACGAGTGGTCTCAACGTTGAGGTGAGTGCAAAGCAGATATTGCCAGAGATGTCTGCCTATATTCTCTTACATATATGTATGTATATGTATGTACATCGTGCATATATCCATTACGGGCACATGTTACTACAGTTGCGTGTAAATTATATCCATAATGGCTGATTGCCAGCACCCTTTAAGCCTGTTTCCCGGTGGACTTGGCTTTCATAACGACATTTGCCAGCTTATTTGTCCCACCGTTCGTTATAATTATGCCAGTACATCCGTAGAACCGTTAAGAGTTGCTGGGCGTGGCCAATTAGTCGCGCTTGCGATTGACTTGCGGCTCATTAAAAAACAATATATACAGATTGCATAAAGCCTCACAGGAGTAAGAGCTCAGACTGCCAAGCAACGAAGCTTTAAATACTCTGCAAGAGTGGGATAGTTGTCATAAGTAGTTTGTTTTTTTATTTAATAAAGTAAAAAATTTCCCAGAAGGAATTCAAATTTAAGAGCTTTAAAATAAATCATACAACATGTCACTTGACCCCTTTCAAGGGTATTAAGGTTAACGTTTAATTATTACATGGGAATACACAGTGGCCAAAATGGTATTGGAAACAACTAATTGGGTTAAACAATCAAACGAAGTTCAGTTAATGATCCTTTAGCAACCTCCGACCTCTCCGGCCGGGGCCAATCCATTGAGTAACCCCGAATAAACGAAACATATACGTATGTATATATATTTCAGCATTTTAAACACGATATTAAATAAAAATTAAATTTGATTTTTTTAAATGAATTTCTGTATGAGGTTTTCTCATTTTCTGTCGGAAAAATTAAGTGTCGCAAGGGCTTTAATCAAAATAAAATGTTGAAAAGTTAAATAGATCCCCGAAAGCAACTAAATACCAGTAAACTGCGAGTCTGTAAAAAATCTGAATTTAAAAAGGTTTGAGGGCAAATGTTCAACACGATGGTGACAAGATCGGAGATATTAAAAATGTTGTATTCTCATGAAAGTTGTGAATGGCAACTGCCTTTAAATTCTTCTCATTAAATAATGAAAAATTAGTAGATTTATGGAAAATATTAAGTCCATTTTAATTAAGGCTTGTATGTATTGGCTAGAGGGGTTTGCCAACCGAAAAGGATTAGGCTTTTTCCCGCCAAACAGCTGAGAGGCTTAAGAGCCATCCTGAGGGCCCACTCGCTTTGTGTCAAAGAAAATCTTAATCAAAGCCCGTTGACCCCTTCAACCTTAAATTCACTCTTCACCTTTATACCCTCAATTTGCAGTCACTTTTCATCCAAGTTTCCTATCTTTCACCTCCAGCAGCTGTGCTTTTCGTTATTCATAACTGGGAAAACATATTCCTATTTTCCTATTTTTTCCCCCCCTTTGTGCTGCTCTCGTTTCGCTGTTTTTCACTTTTCATCTTGGCGTTGGGTTATATTGAATTTCTATGCAGCGCGTCCAGCCAATTTTGGCTCACCTAATTTTTATTACGCTCTTCATTTCCTTTCACGCTTTCTTTGCCCGCCTCACTCACTTTCCCTATGGCTTTCTCTTTGCAGCGAAACCTTTCGAATCAGAGCCACGTCGTGCTGCAGTCGGTTCCGTTGAATATTTCGGGTAAATTTACATGCGAAATTTCCGTGGAGGCTCCCACATTCCAAACAGCCATGGTGTCCGGCGAAATGGAGGTAGTTGGTAAGTAACATAAATAAATATATACATTAGTTCAAGGGAAAGGGTTATAATAAATATATTTTATAAATAATATCATCTTCACTTCGTATATATTTTAAAATATATTTTTTTGCTAGAAATTTAATCTAAATAATTCTGAAAACTTGCGTTCAATCCACTGTGCTTCTGGCCAAGAAACAAGAAGTCAAAATATGTACGAGATTGAAAAATGCAAAGGCTAGAAAAAAAGAAAAGACTGCGGTCGCGGCGAACAAATTAATTAGAACAAATGTGTTTGAGCCCGTGGCTGCGCTTTCAGCCCTCTTTTTGGCCCTCTTTCTGGCCAATTTTACATTTCCATTCCTCGACTCACACAATTACCCCTCTCACTCTTACTCACGCTCTCTGTCTCTTTCTCTCTCTTGGCCATCTTTTTGCAGAGCTACCGGAAGAGCACGCTGTGGTTACCGGGATACAGGCACGTTATCGCATTGGCGATTTGGTCGACGGCAATTGCTCAATTAAATACTCCAAACCGGCTGCTAATTTGACATGGACTATTAATGGTATTGTGGTAAGTTTTGGTTTCGTCTGCCAATGTTATACCCCCGCGCATGCCACGCCTAATTCGCCTTTCAATTAGCGGGCAGTCGGCAAAGGTGGGGGCCTCCCGAGGTCTGAGAACTCCGATCGCTTTCAATTGATGGCAGCCAGTTTTTCAATTAGTCATTGGTTGGGAGCTGATTCCAAGTTTGGTGAGTCGGCACTTTGGGGTTTCCTGCATTTTGACTGATCAAGGATGGGTTTGTTGCATTGTTGAAAAGAAACTTATTTATTTGATATATTTATCTTGGAAATTGTTCAAAGCTTACGGCTTAATTAATAAGCTTAAATAACCGTTTAAAGGTAATACTTATAGCTTTAGCACATTCGGATTACATCGTGTTCTTAGCTTGGTCAACAAGGTTTTCTAGCTGCATTTTTTTTTTCAGGAAAATATCCATAACTCGGAAAATAATTATCCTATCGGTGAATGATATACCTTCCCGGTCTTAGATCTCCTAGTAGAATAATTCTGCATCAAAACCTGGCCAACTAAAATCTTACCCGATTTTCGCAATTTTTCATAGGGGTAACATCATGATTTTGGCCAAAAAAACGACCAAAAATTTTATTTCTCGATTTTAGTGATTTTTTGATGCAGATTTAAGCCAATGAGTTTCCTGATTAGTAAATGATAACCCTTTTCCAAATCCGATAAAAAATAACTAAAATATGGGCTAGGAAGTGGATCAAAAGAAACGATTTTGGCCATCTTGTTCTTAGCTTGGTCAACAAGGTTTTCAGGATGGATTTATTTCAGGAAAATATCCATAACTCGGAAAATAATTATCCTATCGATGAATGATATACCTTCCCGGTCTTAGATCATCTAGAAGAATAATTCTGCATCAAAACCTGGCCAACTAAAATCTTACCCCATTTTCGCAATTTTTCATAGGGGTAACATCATGATTTTGGCCAAAAACGACCAAAAATTTTATTTCTCGCTTGGGGTGATGTTTTGATGCAGATTTAAGCCAATGCGTTTCCTGATTAGTGAATGGTAATCCTTTTCCAAATCCGATAAAAAATAATTAAAATATGGGCTAGGAAGTGGATCAAAAGAAACGATTTTGGCCATCTTGTTCTTAGCTTGGTCAGCAAGGTTTTCAGGATGGATTTTTTTCAGGAAAATATCCATAACTCGGAAAATAATTACCCTATCGATGAATGATATACCTTCCCGGTCTTAGATCTCCTAGTAGAATAATTCTGCATCAAAACATGGCCAACTAAAATCTTACCCCATTTTTGCAATTTTTCATAGGGGTAACATCATGATTTTGGCCAAAAAACGACCAAAAATTTTATTTCTCGATTGGGGTGATGTTTTGATGCAGATTTAAGCCAATGAGTTTCCTGATTAGTGAATGGTAATCCTTTTCCAAATCCGATAAAAAATACCTAGAATATGGGCTAGGAAGTGGCTCAAAAGAAACCAATTTGGCCATCCTGTTCTTAGCTTGGTCAACAGGGTTTTCTGACGGGATTTTTTTCAGGAAAATATCCATAACTCGGAAAATAATTATCCTATCGATGAATGATATACCTTCCCGGTCTTAGATCTTCTAGAAGAATAATTCTGCATCAAAACCTGGCCAACTAAAATCTTACCCCATTTTCGCAATTTTTCATAGGGGTAACATCATGATTTTGGCCAAAAACGACCAAAAATTTTATTTCTCGATTGGGGTGATGTTTTGATGCAGATTTAAGCCAATGCGTTTCCTGATTAGTGAATGGTAATCCTTTTCCAAATCCGATAAAAAATAATTAAAATATGGGCTAGGAAGTGGCTCAAAAGAAACCAATTTGGCCATCCTGTTCTTAGCTTGGTCAACAGGGTTTTCTGGCGGGATTTTTTTCAGGAAAATATCCATAACTCGGAAAATAATTATCCTATCGATAAATGATATACCTTCCCGGTCTTAGATCTCCTAGTAGAATAATTCTGCATCAAAACCTGGCCAACTAAAATCTTACCCGATTTTCGCAATTTTTCATAGGGGTAACATCATGATTTTGGCCAAAAAAACGACCAAAAATTTTATTTCTCGATTTTAGTGATGTTTTGATGCAGATTTAAGCCAATGAGTTTCCTGATTAGTAAATGATAACCCTCTTCCAAATCCGATAAAAAATAACTAAAATATGGGCTAGGAAGTGGATCAAAAGAAACGATTTTGGCCATCTTGTTCTTAGCTTGGTCAACAAGGTTTTCAGGATGGATTTATTTCAGGAAAATATCCATAACTCGGAAAATAATTATCCTATCGATGAATGATATACCTTCCCGGTCTTAGATCTCCTAGTAGAATAATTCTGCATCAAAACCTGGCCAACTAAAATCTTACCCGATTTTCGCAATTTTTCATAGGGGTAACATCATGATTTTGGCCAAAAAACGACCAAAAATTTTATTTCTCGATTGGGGTGATGTTTTGATGCAGATTTAAGCCAATGAGTTTCCTGATTAGTGAATGGTAATCCTTTTCCAAATCCGATAAAAAATAACTAGAATATGGGCTAGGAAGTGTCTCAAAAGAAACGATTTTGGCCATCTTGTTCTTAGCTTGGTCAACAAGGTGTTCAGGATGGATTTTTTATAGGAAAATATTATGGATATTTTCAGAAAAAACTCAGAAAATAATTATTATAATTATCCTATCGATGAATGATATACCTTTTCGATATTAGATTTTCTAGTCGCGGATGTACGATTGAAATACTGGCTTAGAACTGTCTAAAATAACATATCCTGCCAAAAAGAATGTATTGAATTAAAAGAGCGTTTGTTTAAAAAGACCTCTTATATAATGACTCAAACCATTTTTACTTGTTCATTAAAGGGTAAACTCTTTAATTACGCCCCAGTTCATGATCAATACTCCATGGCAGAAAAAAATAAAAATAAAACTAGCTGAAACGTGAGTATTGGGTTTGCAATTTTTTATGCTGGTGTGTGCGATTTTTCATTTCTCGTCTGTTGCATACTTTTTGGCACCTGTGCGTGCGCCATTTCCATTCTCCGGCGCCACATCTTTGGCATTTATATTTGCCTAGACTCACTCCACTTTGCACTTTTTCTTCGGATGTATACATTTTTTGAAATGCCGTCAGTTTTTATGCCTTTCGCTTTTGCTGGGCTGGATGTTTTATGGCCGCAACCACAGCAGTCGACTCCAACAGGAGGTCACACTGCCTCCTGCCAGTTTGCGCCCAGCTGCTGTCAAGTCTCTCCGCATGATTGCACAGGTGTCAGAGGGAGGCAGGATGCGGACTGAATGGGAGCAGGGGCAAGGTAGGCGGTCCTGTGTTGAAACGGCGGACATGTCCTGGCATTTTCTGTTCGGATTTTCAAGAAACGTTTAGGTTGTCAGCTAGTTTTTCTTCTTGGTTCCGTTTTTATGGAGCTGCGAAAACATTACCCGCCTCCCAGACATTCGCTGGTGGTATTGTTATTGTTACTCCAGACTTCGGGGTTAGCTCCTGGCAGCTGGAGTATAGTAAATGTGTTGTCAATGTCAGTGGCCCCCCTCAAGTCATAATTCAAATTTGCGGCCTTTGTGTGGCTTGTTGGAGGGCCGAAGTGGGAAGGGTTAAGTCAATGGATAGTCCTGCGGAACATGAAGTAAGCTTTGTAGGTCAGTAGGTGTAGGATTAAAGGTTATTCTTTTAAAATGATAACAATGGAGTTTCAAGATGGAAAGTAACCTGGACAAAGCTTTGCAGTAAGGCTACTTAAAGCTTATAAATTTTCTTTAATTTACTAACTTTAAAAGGAAGTTGTATTTCTTAGAATTTCTCATTGAAATATACCCTCCATTACAATATATTCTTCGGTTTACTTTATGGTTTGCCAATAAAAGTGATACATTTTATTAAATTGGAAAATCTATCAAAATATCAAATTTGTAAAGAGTAGATGCAAATTTAACAGAAAGGAGAAATAGATAAAATTTCATTTTAAAACGAAAATCTGGCAAGTATTGCCCAGTTCTAGAGTTAATCGCCCTCCGACGGAGCAATTCAGCAAAAATATATATTTATTTATATTTTTATAAACATATAAAAATAAAGCATGGAAACTAACACAACAGCACTTGAGTGTTGCCTACACCATGCGGTGGGTGCGGCCACTTGATCTTTTAGCTAACGAGCGCATTTCAACAGGAGCACCACTCACCCACCGACCCGATGCCGTCATGTGTGCTGTCAGTTGTGGGTGTTTGGATGGTTGGATGGGTGGGTCAGGCCAACGGTATCTGGCACTTCAAACTAAACTCACCGCAAACAAAGTGGCCTCGTCTTCCCAGCACAACTCACCCATGTCCTTTGGCTCCTTCCCCCTTCAACGTTTCCATTCCGAGCATCACCATCACCAATGCCATCACCATCACCATCACCATCACCATCATCATCATCGTCATCATCTCATCCTCATCCTCGTCGTTGTCGCTCTGGTCTCTCTGCTCTAGTTAATCACTCAAGCGTAAATCTATTCATCATTCATAAGTTATAAATTTGCCTGGGCCGCTCTGGTGTGGTCTCTTTTATTTTTCGGTGGAGAAGTGTCAGCTTTTGGGATAGTTTCGCTTTCATGGGGCGCCCCACTTCATCGAACGGATTGCTGCAACTGTGTTACATGTTCTATTGATGAATATTTTCAAATTGATTTCGTTGCAAATTCGAGCACCCACTTGACACTATTCGTCTTCTTATCTTCTACTTCTCCGTGTGGTTCTAGGTACCACCGCACCACATAAAGACGTATCAGACCGAAAGGCGGGAGAACAGCACCCTGGAATCTGTCACAAGTGCCATACATTTCATGGTCACCAATCAACATTTTCTCAAGGGTCAGATGAGGGTAAGTGCCACCCATCCACACACACGGATACACGGATACAATCTGTCCCTGCTGAGGTCCTAATAAAGTTTCCTTCTCTCTGGGCTGCCCCTTTGTTAGCTCAAGTGCACGGCCAATATCTTTGACATCTTTAAGGAGGAAATGGAGAGCGTCATCGAGGAGGACCGACCCAGGATAATGGCTTCGGGCAGATCGTATGACATCAACAATTACCCACTCGATGAGAACACGAATGGCGATAGGGGCTTCGAGGATCACAATGAATCATATTTGACCTACTATTCAGGTAAGCTGAAGGGGAATTGTAAAGGGGGAAGCTTAGAACTACCTCTAATCTTAAGAAGGTTAGGACTTATATTTTAAAGAAGCCCACACACTCTTTTTAAAGTTTAATCCAAATCATGTCTGCTTATCCTTAAGAATAAAGTGATCCCTTACCGCAAGTAAAATCGCTCAACAAATACCAGACATGGACTGGAACTGCGTTGGCTTAGCTCAGCCCACTGCATCCTGCTGGAGACGGGCACACAAAGTAAATTATGTAAATAAAATTGTGCAGCATAAACATTCTTCCAGGCTGCTAACAACCAGAAGGCTTATCGGATCAAATGGCGGGGAATCAAATTGGCATAAACTTAGTTTAGACATGAAAGATTGTCGTGGAATTGCGCCAGACGGTGCAGGACGGAAGCGGTGATTGGGGCCCAGGGCTAAAATGGATATTTTTTCTATATCCTTTTTACCGCAGTTCCGTTGCGGTTTTCCTTTGCCACTTACCAGGGCCAACATTTGCTTAACACCGAGAGTAACGACAACACCAGGAATAACAAGTGTGTAAACGCATTGAGCTGAAAATTGTATTTAAAATGAAGTTCACTGCTTTAGTGACGATTTGGTGGGTGGAGCTATGAAGTGGTAGCTGGCAAGATATAGAAAAATCTGATTTCAGGCAACAATATCGTGGTTCTAGCCTTGAAGGAAAACCCCTAAAGCGGAAGTTCAACCCTCGCGGCTTCCGTTCATCGTCTATAAGCAAATGGGATGGGGAGATTGCATTCTTGCATTTCTCCCTGAACTTATGCAAATTTCATATTGATATACCCAACCCCACCATCAGGAGTGCAGTAGTTTATTTTTTAAGGGGGACATTTCAGAGATTAACTTAAATTTTTAGTAGAAAACCTAAAGCTCTAAGTCCTCTGTAGATTTCACAAAAGACTTCAGTAGCGAGACATGCGTTAATGGAATCGATGTACTCACTCCTCTCTTTTTTTTCCAGCGGATAATAGTGCATCGGGCGCCGCGACAGCTGCGAACGAAATCTTCTGGCGTTTCTGGCCATCACGACTCTCGGCAACACTTGGCCAAATGACGAAGCTCCGCATCAACAGGCAGTTAGCGGGGGCAGCTGCTTTTTTCGCTGCTTTGGTTCTGGGCCCGCTGGCCCATCAAATTATCAACTGTCAATACACAAAGCCGGTGACGGCAACAACAGGACTGGGAACGGCAACAGGAAGGGCAAAGGTGCCACAAAAACGGCAACACCAACCCACGAAGCAACATCAACAAATGCCTGGAAGCAGCAACAGGGACGAAAAGGATGTGACAGCTTCAAAGGCGCCACCATTCGCATCCGTATCCACATCCACATCCACATCGAGCGTCAAATGCTTTTATAATTGTCAAATGGCAATGCCAACTGAAAATCGCAATCTCGTCCTGCACGAGGATGATGATGATGGTGCAGCGAATATTGAAAGTGCAACGGCTGCTGCTCCTCCTTCTGATATTGCTGGTGCTGTTGCTAGTGCTGCTGGAGTCGCGAGTTGCAGCATTAAGCGGCTGTCAGCAACACTTATGGGGAGTACGGAGGGCGTGGCCAGTTGGCTGGATCAACGAATATTGATGACTTTGAGGCGGCAGCCGATGGATGCGACGCAGACGCGCTGGAGCGCGTGCTGATGCCGAATTGATGATGAAATCCATTTCCGAAAGTAGCTTAAGGTGCTCGCCACGGCCCTTGCTTACACTGTGTGAAAAGTTGAATGGTATAATTAATATATTATACATACGTATATGCGAGTATTGATTGAATTCGCCAGCTGCATAATTTGACCTGGCAGTAGCTCTTAAGTGTTATACATAAGGTCAGGGATATACGAAAGCGTGGTATATTTAATTATTAAATTATAACCGCTAAGTGGAAAGCTTAATAACAGGAAATACATTTATGTTATGTTAAAAAATTAATACCTAGATGGTGAAACCAGTTATAATTAAAACTACCCCGTAAAGTGCAGTCGCAAAAGAGTAACTCAAAAGGTTTATTAATGAAAATTTTTAAAGACTACTATAAATACTTATTTCAAGGGAATATTAATATTGGTAACATTTTTTAGTTCTAATAAAATAAAAAATATTTTGAAGTGTAATGCCTCTAGGTTTTCATTTCCAAGCAGATTAATTGGGATTACTCTACGTCATTTTGACCATAGCATACATGAGCGATTGTTTGCTGATATGATGCAAGTTTATTTTTATAATTTCTGGCAATTGTTTGACATATTTACTCCTAGATTTCTACTTAAACTTTGCATATTCTTGCCATGAAGCTTATGCTCCAAATATATTAATCAGCACAGATCTATTGCTTCAAAAGTAACAAAATAAATCATCTGAACAAAACAAAACATGAGAAGATCCATAATCTCTTAACAAATTGTACAGTTCTTTTGTGAGTGCGCTTACAGGGTAAAAAAAAAAATACGTATTAAGTCACATACACAAAGAAAAACAAATAACATATTCCATGTATCTTGTAAGGCGAATAAATTGCACTACCCTTTATGTTGCCCAGAAGAATTTTAGCATAAACAGGGGCATGTAGAACAACCCAAGTGGGTAGCAAGGGGAATCCAAAAAATATTCACAGTGTACAGCAAGCTGAACTTTAGACTGCACTTGAGCTTAGCTTTCGGGTACCGTAGTGCATTTTAAAGTGGGCTTTGGTTAACATAAGCTAGGCAGCACTATCCCAGAAACACGCAGATAAACAATAAATATATTTAAACGAACACGTATTAAGTAAACTAGTTTAGAGAAAAGTTAATGTGTAAATAGAAAATATATCCTTTATCGAAAATATATATATCCTCTGTACAGAAAGGAACTTTTTACGGTTGTGGTAATGAAAAGCAAAATTAAAAATTGAAATAGTTCTTCGATTGTAGGAAGCCAGGAATTCATAGAACAATGGATAAAATAAATGAATCTTAATTTTTACTGTAACTCAAACGAAACAAACAATTATTTGAACATTTTTGGCCATCAAAAATCCAGCGGTAAATAGTTCCTTTGTCTATATAATTAATAAATGTTGAAGTAATTGGTAATCCAATAAGAGATGAGAAACCTAATAGTAATCTGTTTACAAAAGTCTATTGTTTATTTAGTAATATTACCTTAATAAAGCGATAAATTATAGATGTGACTCCAACTAGAATTTGAAAGTAAAATAAAAACATATTGTAAATTTGTATAGTTAATATATTAAATATATTTTAAAAATATAATTTTTTGGGATTGTAACAGGTTTATAATGTATCGCTTTGTAATGGTCATTGATTACCTTAAAAAAATAATTATAAAATGTAAATACAATTAAATATGTAAGAGATATGTTATTGAATATTCTTATAAACACAAATGTAAATGTTAAAAAGTTTTAATGATGTATAATCAAAGTAAAATTAATGTGCATGCGCCTAGAGTTCTCCAATCAAATCGTGTTGTGAAAATTGTCTTCCCTTATTTGTGTTGTAATCATAATATTAATAAAATTTTGATTTATTTAAGTTATTGGAACTATTAATTATTTTTTTCCATTTAACCAGAAAGAGGACAAGCATAAATGTAATTTAATTTCTATGTTATTGTCTAAGATGTTTAAATAATAAAAAATAAAGCAGGAAAATGCTATGTGCTAAGCCAGAATTTAATCTAAAGCAAATGCATTTGCACAAATTATAAAATATTCATATCCCCCATAAATACTCGAAAATGTGTAAAGCTAAACTCAAAGTAGAACTAAGAGAACCTAACCGTGGTGTAAAATGCATAAAAACAAATAATATAAACCACTTACCAATAATGCATAGAAATAATAGAATGGTAATAACAACTTTATTGAATATTTATGTAAAATGTGAATGAAAATCAAAGCGAAGCATATAATATTAGTGTGTACCATAACCGTAAGCAGGCAAACTTCACATAAATAAACAAAAATAAATATTCAAAATGGTGTTTTGAAATTAAGGATGGATACTTCTCGTACTCACTGTAGAGCTGTTTAAGCTCTCCACCGAAACGTTGCCAGAAAAATACATTCAAAAATACCAGAAAATATCCTTTTTTCGACATTCTGGCAATCCTGAAAGCTTTCTATCCTTCCAAATTCTCATATTTTAAGGTTTTCCAACATTGAAAAAGCTTTTTTTAAAAAGTGCCGGAAAATTTTTGCGCCGGACAAAAACAAGTTTGAAAGCTTGAAGTGAATTTTTCACCACCTATTTTCATGAAAATTCATATGAATATTAATAAATATATATTTATTTTTAGTGGAGATTGAGGAGTATCTATAGTTCCCAGTGAGGCTGGAACTCGCCAAGCAATAGAACAAAGTAGGATCTCCAGTATAGAAGTCCTGCCCTATCGCAACAGGTGCTGGACAGCTTCTACAGCTTGGACTTGGAAATGATTATAAAATTTTAATAAAAGATAGTTGGATTTTATTAATATTTATGGGATTAAAATAAACTAATTAGAGTAGGGGAGAATAAACTTAAAAACTTGTGTAAAGAAATGTTTAAGGGTATACTTATTCTATATTTTACAAAAATAAGAAAGATTTTTATCAAGAACTGCATAATTATCGAATGTATGGGGGCGACGAAAAGAGAGCCAGAGAGTGGGGGGGACAACATGTGGCGAGCCCCGCTCTCTCCCAACCAAAGCTTTTCGGTGTGAAGGTCAGTTGGGACATGGACCAGGCCGAGGCAGCGCAGTCAGCGCGCTTCAATGACGACATAAGCACACCGCGCACAACCCTCTGAATAATTTATTCATTACTAATAGTCATTAAAATATTAAACGGGATACTATTAGCAAAATTAGGAGGCGCGGTGCACTTGTCTCCCCCCACTTGACTTCGGAAAAACTCTATATTCGGACAAAAACTCAGTTTCGCTTTTCATTATAATTTCATTGAATTTCCAATTTGTGTTTTCCACACACGTGTTTCTGTTACCTTCTTGCACCACACCTTACACTTCGGCAGTGGCTATTTTTTTGGGCTACATTGAAGAAAAAATATATCGACTGCCAACCGACTCCATATTTCAACTCTAATTTGACCAATTGACGGAAAATTAATTGAGCTAAAATTACCTAACAAGAGAATATAATTTTTTTTTTTTTACGTGAAACGAGCGTGTTATTTGTTAGACTGATTTTACAATTGATTGTGTTTAAGTTAATTAATTTTTGAGACATTTTTGTTTGTGCTGCGATACGAAACTCGGTTTTGAGGTAAGTGCCGTACTTGTTTTGGCGGCAAAAAGTTGTAATATTTTACAATATGCTCCACCTCCCACATTCTGGCGCCAAAATGAATGAAAATGTTGCCAAGACCCTCGCCCCACTGTTAAGCACTTAACAGTGGCAACATTCCGGCTGTTGGGGTTCTTAGCAACATGTTTTCTCTTTCTGTTTTGGGGGAGCGGTTCATTGACCCACCAACAACAATATTCAAGAGAATTTCTCCTGCGATCGGCTAGCGAAATTCATCGAAATCCCGTTCTAC
This sequence comes from Drosophila bipectinata, assembly GCF_030179905.1. Lineage (NCBI taxonomy): Eukaryota > Metazoa > Arthropoda > Insecta > Diptera > Drosophilidae > Drosophila > Drosophila bipectinata. Next base: position 12,162,712 of record NC_091736.1, on the reverse strand, counting down.
AGTTAGGATACCTGTGGGGAAATTGGGAATTGGGAATCGATCGGGTGCTAACTTTTAATTTCCACCAGCCACGTTCAATTGCCTTCGAGTCGCTTTTTTAAGTGGTAGCCCCAAGACGCCCGAATTTCCAGCAAGCTATTCTGACGCAACCACGACACACCCCGACCCCGACCCGAACTTTTATATACTGATTACTGATATATATAGACTGAAATATATACGCTTCGATCCCCAGTAGATCACACCCTAAATGCCTTTCGTCGAAAGATTCCAACAAATACGTAATTTTGTTATGAACGTTTGTCTCGCCGAGGCCATCCAATTCGTCCAGGACCTCTCGCACGCCATCTGCCTCGACTTCCAGGGCCTGTTCAACCTCAAGTAGGAGGCCACCAATCCTGGTGCCAATCCATCGGTAAGTGACGCCATTCCAGAAATGTGAAAGTGAAACGAAAGTGGAGCGAAAGTGTCGAGCGGTATTACGGTTTCTAGTTATTTCGATTCCCTTTTCGAGAGACCTCATGGCAGGACCGCTGCACACAATTCAGAGGTTATGTCTCAAAGTAGAATAGCAGCCTTTTAGCAACCCAACTGGGAATATTTCAAAACAGTATTCAGTTGAGAATAGGTGGCGATCATTTCCAATCACTTCATTTAGGGAATAAATTTAAAAATGTGTAAAAATTGTTAAATTTAGCATAAGCTTTTCGTGGCCATAGGAAAGTTTTACTCATTTCGTGTTTTATATTTTGTAGAAAAGCTGTGTTTTTAATTCGTTTTGCAAAAAAAGTATTAAAATTTTCGCTAAGTAAAATCAATTAAAATAAATTTTTAGAAATAAGAAACGTAAAAAATTGCTTCCTTGGAGTCTTGACACGGCTTTCCCTATCCCATACTGTATGGGATGTCAAAGAAGTCATTAGATCGGTAAGGTCATGGTAATGGGAATGATCCAAATTCTGCATTTTATATCTCATCTTCAGCTCACCTCACGAAATCACCCATACACTCACCACACTCATCCATACACATACCCTAAAAACACACACACATAAACCCATCCACCAACTAAAGCGCATCCCCATATTCGACGTTGCTGTAAGCCATCAGCGGACAGAAAAGACCGACCTTTTTTCTTGGTTTTGAAAACAAAACGACTGACCCATTACGAAATGCTTTCTTGCGCCTCCTTTAACAAACTCATCTACCCGACGGCCGCAGATGTCGCCAAATCGCCCGTGGTGGGTGTTGAGGTGGGTGGCGGCGGCGGCGGAGGTGTCGGAGTGGGCATGGCTGGGAGTATTGGGTCCCTGGCCAGCCTCCAGACCCTGACCTCCGTTACGTCGATGGGCAGCAATGCGCCCAGCGAGACCCAGAGCGAGATATCCTCGGTGGATAGCGATTGGAGTGACATACGCGCCATCGCCATGAAGTTGGGCGTAAAAAATCCAGACGATCTGCACACCGAACGGTTCAAGGTCGATCGCCAGAAGTTGGAGCAGTTGATAAAGGGTAATAGACACACCCCTAAATCTATAAGATATAGCTATAATATTGTTGCCTTATCTTTATATTTTATTTAGCGGACAGTGCCATAGAAGGCATGAATGGAGCCGAGTATTTCTTTGATGATGTAAGTATAACCTTTCTAAATAATATACATATTAATTCAACTTAGTTGAAAAACACTAGATTTCCCAAAATGAAAATACCATTTAGTAATATCTAATTTTCATTTTCATTTTCAATTCATAGAATGCCTTGCATTTTGTGTGATTTACAAAACATTACATAACATGCTTTCGAATCTGTAGAACCTTAAGTTATTTACTCTTTGAACCAAATTTTTAAGTTATATGATTCATGTCTTTCGTTTGGTTGTCCGACCCCATTACCACAAATTTCAGTGTATGCGCTAAGCATTTTAGTCACTGTTGAATTCGGCAATAATCCTTCTTGACTTGATATACTTGATTCGCAATATATCCAATATCAACTGTTTTACTAGATCATGAACACGACGGATACCTATGTGAGCTGGCCTTGCAGACTCAAAATCGGCGCCAAGAGTAAGAAGGGTAAGATCCTTTAAAAATCTTAAAATGATGGAGAATATTTGTTAAGTGCTTTTTTTTCATCAGATCCCCATGTGCGAATCGTCGGTAAAGTGGAGCAGGTGCAGCGGGCCAAGGAACGCATCCTAAGCAGCCTTGACTCGAGGGTGAGTTTCTTTTTAATAAATTTAAGAAATTTATTAAGTTTTCTATTTAGGGCACCCGTGTTATCATGAAAATGGACGTTAGCTACACGGACCACTCGTACATCATTGGACGCGGCGGCAACAATATTAAGCGAATCATGGACGACACCCACACCCATATCCACTTTCCCGACTCCAATCGCTCTAATCCCACTGAGAAGTCCAACCAGGTGTCGCTGTGCGGCAGCCTGGAGGGCGTGGAACGAGCCCGGGCACTGGTCCGCCTCTCCACGCCCCTGCTCATCTCTTTCGAGATGCCCGTGATGGGACCCAGCAAGCCGCAGCCGGACCACGAGACGCCCTACATCAAAATGATTGAGAGCAAGTTTAATGTGCAGGTGAGCTAGTGGGTAGGGGGCAAAGATCAGTATCCTTCTACGTCTCTGACGCATTCCAGGTCATATTCTCAACCCGTCCCAAGCTGCATACCTCACTAGTGCTGGTGAAGGGATCCGAAAGGGAGTCCGCTCAAGTCCGAGATGCCACTCAATTGCTGATCAACTTTGCCTGCGAGAGCATTGCAGTAAGTTTAGCACTCACATGATTCAAGATTTTTGTTCTAATGAGAATCATCTTTTTAGAGTCAAATTCTCGTGAATGTCCAGATGGAGATCTCGCCGCAGCACCACGAGATCGTTAAGGGAAAGAATAACGTGAATCTACTTAGCATCATGGAACGCACCCAGACTAAGATCATCTTCCCCGATCTTAGTGACATGAATGTTAAGCCGCTCAAGAAGTCGCAGGTGACAATCAGCGGACGCATCGACAATGTTTACCTGGCACGACAACAATTGCTAGGCAACTTGCCCGTAGCATTGATCTTTGACTTTCCGGACAACCAGAACGATGCCTCCGAGATAATGGGGCTCAACACCAAGTACGGCGTGTATATCACCCTGCGCCAGAAGCAGCGCCAAAGCACCCTGGCCATTGTGGTCAAGGGCGTGGAGAAGTTTATAGGTAGGTCCAAAAATATTAAATTATTCTTCTATGATCTATAATATTAATATCTACTCTTTGCTCTCGCTTTTAGACAAAATATACGAAGCCCGTCAGGAGATACTGCGCCTGGCCACGCCCTCCGTCAAGCCGGAGATCCCCGAGCTCTACTTCATGCCCAAAGACAAGGACCTGAGCCTGGCCTACCGAACTCAACTGACTGCCCTGCTAGCAGGCTATGTGGACAGCCCCAAGACCCCATCCCTGCTTCCGCCTGCTCTGGCGGGTCAGCTCACGCCCTACGCCAACAACAACCACCTGCTGCTGAATGCCAATGCAGGTGTGGCTGTGGGTGGCTTGGCCACGCCCACGGGTATATGCGCGCCTACTCAGAAGTATATGCAGCTTCACAACAGCGCCTTCCAGCAGAGTCAGGTGGGGACTGCTCAGGCAGGACGCCCGCTCAGTGTGAACCACAACAACAACTACCTACAAGTGCCCGGCGGAGTGGGCGGAGTAGGAGGAACGGGGCAGCTGAAGCCACCGCCCATGAACGTTTCGCCTCGAAACAGCTGCAGTCAGAACACCAGCGGCTATCAGAGCTTCAGCAGCAGCACCACGTCACTGGAGCAGTCCTATCCGCCTTATGCCCAGCTGCAGGGAGCCGTCTCATCCACCTCCTCCTCGGCGGGCTGCGCGAATCGGGCGCACTATTCTCCCGATTCCACATATGGCAGTGAGGCAGGAAGCGTGCCGGGTGGCGGCGGAGGTGGTGGTGCCCGTCTGGGTCGCCGCCTGAGCGACGGTGTCCTCTTGGGCCTGGGCAACGGGTCAGGCGGAGGGGCTCCTCTGCTGCCTGGCAGTGCCGAGAGCTACCGCAGCTTGCACTACGACCTGTCCGGATCTGGATCTATTTCGGGCTCTGGAACAGGAGCTGCCGGAAACAAGCATGCCAATATCCATCGGGCTTTCGACTTTGACATGAAGCGGGCGTTGGGCTTCAAGGCCATGGAGAGAACACCCATAGCAGGTGAGCTTCGCACTCCCACCCCTGCCTGGATGGGCATGGGCCTCAGTTGCACCTCACCAGCTCCGCTCGAGACGGCAGACGACGGCGGCGGTGCCGGAGCTGGAGCAGGTCCCGGAATGGGCAACGGATGGCGGCTGCCGGCAGGACTGGGCTCTCCGTACGGGCTAAGCGCCACTACCGGGCTGCTGGACGCCACCCCAGTGAACCGCCGAATGCATCTGGCACAGCACAAGGACATCCAGACCCTTCTCACTAGCTTGGGGCTGGAGCATTACATCAGTGAGTAGTTCATGACGAATGTATTTTACCAACTGTGAATTTGAGATGTGTTTTATAAAGTGCGTCATTGATAATGGTTATTGCTCTGAATTTTTAATGTGATTGTCCTCAAACCGAAGCCAGTAGTATTGGGTACTTTATGTTGTCCTTGTAGCCTGGTGTTATATCTAACTATGTGGAATGTGTACTGTATACAGCCACTACTTATTAATTTGTTCGTCTTTCAGAAATTTTTGTGCTCAACGAAATCGACCTGGAGGTGTTCACCACACTGACGGAAGAGAACATGATGGAACTGGGTATCGCCGCGTTTGGAGCTCGCAAGAAGCTGCTGGCGGCCATCCACACGCTGCTGGCTAGCGAGGCAGCCTGCAGCAGTATGCCCAGCAGCAGCTCCTCGCAGAATTCCTCATCGCCGCGATTCTCCGGCAGTGCGGCCCCCGGCGCTGAGCGCCGTCCCTCCAACCAGTGGTGATCCATCCCAACTACACACCAGCACCACCACCCCTTTATTTATTTACTCTCCCACAACTAGTGGGTACTATTTGCATGCATGCATCGTTTTGTAGTCGTAGGATAACAAAAACAAAAAAAAAAAAACAAAAAACACAGAAGTTGAATCCCGGAAACGGAAACCCGTAGAGAACCTCTTGAAATATTCCCTAAATGCGCGTGTGAGGACATCACACATACAGTTTGGCATCGACCTTGACTTATACTCGCACTTGTACTCAAATTCCAAGTAGCAGAGCTGTGCTAGGGAAAAGTTATCAGAAGTTCGCCCTAGCTCGTAGTTATCTTATTTTAAGCGATTAATTTATTTCGAAAATATTTATATAAAACAAACACACAAAAAGAAAATTGTATTAGCAAAAATTGTGAATTATTTATGAAATCAAACTAAACGAAATCATGTATTGTAAGAAATGAATTTATGTAAATTAACTGAAATAGAAAACGGAAAAATAGGTACTCGCAGGCTGAATTAAGTGATAAGCGAAAAAGTCACTCGCAAAAATTGATATGAATAAATTGATGTCTATTGAAAACTAATTCAAAATTCGTACGCCTTGTTATTACTCCTCATCTCGTATTGATTTTGTCTATTTTCGGATATTGAACTCGTTTCTCCTCTAATGACCAAGGATAATGAGGCTAATGACTTTGTTGTCTCCACTTGTCTGCATAATTTGTGTTGCATTATTGTTCCCTGTCTCGAAGGCGTGCCAAGAAAAACTTCCCAGCACAACAAATTCTTCCAGTATGTGTGTTCGGGTCACACACTAACAAATCGGGAGGTTGTACTGGGCGTGGCAGTGGGCGTGGTGGGGCTAATGAACTGGAAATGGCTTGCTCCAGTTGTCAGTGGCTCTTGCTGTACTGCGGTCATCAGCATAATTGCAAATTTTTATGATTATGACATTTCGGGCGCAAAGTGCGGCTGCCAATGGCAACTAATTTTCCATACCATCTCTTGGTCGGCTTCAGTTTTGTTTGGTCATTTTCATGGGTCTATGCTCCACTTGAGTGCTTTCAGAAGCCCCTTGGGGGGGACGTCTTGGCAGCCAATTTGATTTACAGTTATGCTGGATTTGGAAAAGGGTTCATCGGCCAGACAAGAAGTCGCCTGGTCAATACTGGTTATGCAGCTGCTTGGGATATGGGATGGTTTTTTTTTAAAATTTATTTTTTTTGTTGTTTAGGAAACTATATAAATATTCTACTTCACTGCGGACCATTAAAAAACTATTGTGGACTATTGTTTGTTTTACAGCCCTGTATTTTACTAACGAACTAACAATCAAACGATATTGCCAAGGACAAGATTACGATTACAATTAACGCAGTTATCGAATCATAACCTTCGCTAGGAAGGCTTTGGAAAAATCTTGTACCTTACGATTTCTATTAAAATTTCTCAGTTGCTGTCTGGCCTCCGAACAAATCGGGTCTACTATATTTTCACTATTTTATTTATTTTTCTTGTTTTAATTTTATTTATTTTTTCTGAGTCCTCCCTTCCAGGGGATCAAGTCTTCTATAGTTTTATTATTTTATTTTAATTTTTTTTCGATTTTACCATGGTTTCTTGTAATTATTGGCTCTCTGCAACTATGGGTCTTTTTAACTGCAATCGTAAGATTCGATGGGAAGGGATTGGATCACTTCTGTTTTTACTATTTTATTAAATTTTGTTTATTTTATTTTAATTGGTTTTGATTTGAGTGTTTTGATTTCTGCTTTCCCAAAGAATCAAGTCTTTTATGTTTTAATTATTTTATTTTAATTTTTGTTATTTACGATTTTACCATGGTTTCTTAAGTAAGTGCCCTGCAGGACTGTTCCTATTAAACTTTTGCTCTCAGTTAATATGTTTTAGTATTAGGAGCAGTCTACTGTCAACTATCCAAGGGTTCGTTTCTGATATATTTTCATTATTTTGTTTTTTGTTTTGATATTTAAAGCATATTATTTTTTACTTCCTGTAATTGACAAAAGTTTTTTTTTTTTATTTTTGAATCTAGCTATAGTTCTAGTTCCCTTTCTATTTCCAGTTCTAGCTTATTATTTTTTTTTATTGTTTATTATTTTTTATTTTTTTTTTTCTTAGTTGAATGTAACTTTGAAACAAGTTAAGATATTTTATGTTATATAAATAAGATACAAAATTTAATATTCTGCATTTTACAAAAGAGCAATGGGGTGAATGTTATGAAAGCAGTAAGACAAGCAGTTCAAAAAGTCAATAAAGCAGTTTAATAAAGCAGTTGATTTCGAAAAATGTACTCACCACGAAGGGGAAAGTTTGTGCGTCCACCACGACTGACACACTTTTCTCTCGCCAGAATTTTCTCTCTCTCTGCCCTCCTCCCTTGCAAGGACTCGAATGCTTCGTGATTTTCCGAAATCCTAGCTCGGATTTTCCGAGCTCCGTTCGGCTAGCCCCGCGTCCTGTTTGCCAATTGGGAAATCTGTGCAAAGGACTCGTAGCGAGGCGAACACGGAGCCTTCCGCTGCAGTTTACATTGCGTTGCCTTTGCGTAAGGACATCATCCTTTTTTGCTCCACATCTGGTAGTGCGAACAAGAGAAAAACATCGGCCAACAAAAACTGAAATAAATACAAAAAAAAAAGAAAACACAAGTAAATGCAACCGGAACGGAAACCGCGGATTGAACTCCTGCGTTTGTGATAGTGGTGTCCTTGTGCTTTTGACATCGCACTTGCCGAAATCGCAAAGAGCGGAAAAGGCGATCCGGAAAAGGATCTCGTCCTTAACTGGTTTCCCGGGTGCGTGTATGTGTTTGTGTGTTACGGTGCGAGGCTGTTGCTTCTGGTGTGATTGTGTGTATGTTTGTGCAGTCACGTGTTCTAAGGTGATTTTAACGAGTTCCGCGATTCGCAACAGGAGATAAGCAGCAGCAGTAGCAGTAGCAGCAAAAGGACGAACGAAAAGCGAAGAAACAGCTTAGGCAAAAGCAAAAAAATAAAGGGAACCGAGTACGGCTAAGGGAAGCCAAGCAACGAAAATCCTCTTTTGCCAGGACGCACAGGATGCTCGGTCCATGCGTCTTAAAGGATTCCCAGATAAATCATCTGAAAATTGCATGAAATAAAATTGTTTGCCAAATTGTGCAAAGGATACAAAGAAGAGAAAAAAAGTTTAAAAAAAACATCTTAGTACGCAAATACGTTTGTGAAATATGACTGCAAAAATACATTTCAAAAAATAAATTAAAAAAAAAAACAACGTGAAAATAACGAGCCATTTATCAGTTGAAACTTAAGGTAGGCAATATATAAGAAAATAAATATTGTTGGGAAAAACTATAAATATTGGAAGAATATCTTAAATATAAGTTTCGTTAAAATTGCAACTATCAAGGATCTCCAATATACTCTTTTTTTTTTTTACTTAATACTCAACTGGCAGGCCAATTTCTGGGATAACCTTTCACATTCACTCGGGGAGAAGATGAACCGAAAGATAGACAGGAGGGCGTGCCCCAACTTATCCGGGGAGCAAACAAAACTTGTCAATTGCAGGGAATCGTGTCGCTGGAACCTCCGTAAACATTTCCCATAGTTGCTATAGAGAACTATGCAACAATGTCTTGAACCGGCACAGCTCCTTCAATTTCCTCCGCTTTTGTTGATGTAAAATGTCAACTGCCTAGCCGGGTTTCCTCCCCTCTTCGGCTTCTCACTGACTAGGCAAAAATTGTATTTAGTGGGACAATCAATATCGGATGGGGGGCGGAGTTGGCCGACAGTCAAACATTTATTTGATTGACTGATTGATATGTGAAATGATTTATTGCCGGCAGAGTGGCGTTGCTGGAGAGCTCCCGGGCAGGGCAAACCAGGCTGGGCCAACTACTTTACCAAACAGAGCTACTTCCCAGAACAAGTCGGAAAAACAGAAAATTTATTTCACACTCTATCTTTGCTATTTCGTTTATTTCGAGAATTTCTCACTGGCCAGTTGAAATGGCTCGCTAAAAACTTTCGCAGGCTTTATGTGAGAATAAAGTAAATAATGAAAGCTATTTAGCACAGCCAAGGGGCGCATTAAGTTGCCGCCGACGTTTTCGGATTATCCTGTGACCGGCTTAAATACAACAACTGGACTAAATGCACGAATACACCGTGGAAATACTAAATAGTTTGGTCTATTTAAGTGCTTTTTGAAATTTTTCATTAAACTTTAGAGTCCAAAAAAAATAAAAATTAAACCCCATTAAAACGAGTTTAGCTTTGTTGAGAAATTCAAGAAGAAATAATATTTTTCTTAGTGAAATATCGACCATGAACATCGTTTAATGAGCTGTGCCTTGATCTGAGCTTCGCCTGGAGAAATTTCAACAATTTTTTACTGCCACCTGCAACGGTGTCGCATTCTTCTCTGGACCTGACATTTTTTACTTCCTCATTTTTTGTGTGGCTGAAAATGCAATGTTTTATGAAAGAGGTCACAACCGAACTTTAAAAGACTTCATAAAAAATGAAAGCTACTATAAATTTTTTAAAGCCTTGCTGCCAATGTGCTAGTACGTTTTAAGATATTCTGAAGCGATTCACATATAAATATTCACCAATAATTGGCTTGACTTCTTGCTCAAATAATGGCAGACTTAATTGTATTTACTGAATTAGTTCAATTTTTGATAGCCATTTAATATTTATCGCATAATCGAATTAAATGCATGAAACTGCCGATGCAAAAGCAGCCAATTGCATAATAATGCAATCAAATAATTAATGAATTCGTTTTCCGTTTAAGTATGAATTTCTGATGGATCGTAGCTTTAAACATAAAGATGAATTTCGGATTCATTTTCCTGGCGGTATGGGATGTTTTTTTTTGGTTTTGGAGAATGCTCATTCATCATTGAGGGCAAAGTGCCATCTCAGGAAAAACTTTCACACAAATCCCCATTCTAATTTTTATCTCGGGGTAATATATGGATTGAAAACGACAGAAACTTTACAAATTTTCCAGCGTCTGGATGCACAACTTTTTTCTGCTGGCCTTGCAAATCTTATATCGACTCAAACTTCGCCTGAACAAATATGAAAACACGGCGGAAAAAACCCCCTGGGCGATTGAAAATATTTCATATGTAAATCCATTGTTGTTGTTATCGGCTGTATGGCCAGTGGCTCTCCGGGACTCGGAATCCAGCATCCAGAATCCAGCATTCAGAATCCAGAATCCCGAATCCGGATCGCAGAGTGGTGCTGCCATGGATGTGGCAGTGTAATTTAGGGCTTCGTTGCCTACTTTTTGGCGCCACGGGCGCATCTCAAGTGCAACACTCCCAAGAAGACTCTGTACCTAGAATATTTGCTGTTCGTTTGCGGTTGCGAAAATGTTGCGGCATGTGGAAATTTATTTCATAATCTCTGCAACAACAAACCTTCACATATACATACATATAGCGCCCGCCCAGGAAGCAACGGAAAATGGGGGAAAACTTTTGCATATGATAGTGAAGGGACATGGGGCTGGGGAACTATGAGTAGCTAAGCATGTAATTTATATCCTTGAGTGCCCCCACCTTTTCCCTTCAAAAAACTCCAGTATCGGGCTTCCTATTGGTTTGGGTTTCTGCATCTATGCAGCTATTTTAGATGCACAGAGGCGTTGGCTCTGAAAATGTATAGGGCTTACGAAAAATGAGACCCTACAACGGCACCAAATTACATGAATAGTATTCCTTTTTGATTTTTAACAAATTTTTAGTACTTTAGCCTTAGAGAGTGACTATAAAACAATATTATTTTTCCAGTTGGTATTTGTTTCTTTATTTTTCATTAAAAGTATAAATCTAAAGATATGGTTTATGATTCTCGTTGCCATGTGATAACTACGCCTCTGTTAATATTGCAAAATATTCCCATATTTTTTTTGATGCAGCCATGCTAGTTTTCCGGTGTTGGTTGAACCAGCCATAAATTTGTTTCTGCTCCTTTTGTGGTGTCTGGTTTTTCTACGGCTGCCTGGTATTGCAGCTTCAGCTTCAGCCTTCGCTTTTTGCCGCTCCACTTCAGACCAATTTTATTTGACCACATAAATTGTTTACCAATTTTCACAAGTTCTGCGCAACTCTATAGCTATACGAGCTTTGTTTTTGGCTCTGAATGCTGAAAGCGGTTTAATAGCTCTCTACTCTTGGCTCTTGGCAAACCTATTATGATTTAGCAGTCAAAGCCGAGCAATCCATCTTGGTAGGTTAAAATTGTGTTTCATTTTCTTTGTATGTCGGAACTCTTGTTACATTGTAATCGAAATATCTCTGTGATGGTAGAATTTCAACACAAGCCGATTTCATGGCAATCAGCAAGGATGACAGGACATATTTATTGCTCTGATAGTTTTGCAAATGGCCTTTTTGGACTGCACGATTATTGATGGATTTATGGACTTAATTATTAAAATAATTGTTTACAAATTGTGTTATCTGCTACGCATTTTAATTAAACAAAAAATAAATTATATAATTTATGTAAATCAAAGTGTTTACCATTTGTCTTTAAAAGTGCACATGTAATTAACTAAGCCAAACAGGGATCAAGGCTTTGAATTTGTGTTAAGTTTTTATCCCTTTTTGTGCTTTTCAGCTCCTTTTTGCAACTTTCTCCGCTTTCCCCGGAAGAGGAGGAGACCGTATAAGAATGCACTCTGTGCGGCTTATCGCGTTGGGAACAGACTTGGCCTTTTTGTTTGTCTTGCCACCAGTCGCAGTCGGTCGTTTAAGTTTGTCAATGCATAAATTAAAAAGTTAAAAGTTTCCACCCAATTCTCCTTTGTTTTCCCTGTTTTCGGTTTTCGGTTAGTTTTGTGCTGACCCTAATGAAGCCAAAGCAATTAAGCCAGGGCATTGCGGTGTTAATGGGATATAGACAAAATAACCACTTGGTCGGACCTTGGGGCCATGTGAGCCACAATGCGAATTCCCATACGAGATGGCGTCCTAGCCTCGCTTTTGTCCTGATTCGGTAATACAATTTGCTGCTATAAAAGATTACAACTTGTTAAAGTTCCTCCTCCGAAGCTTCAGACTCTCGGCAGGTCCACTCGAGCTGACCAGGGGATTATTATAATCCGATTTCAAACTTAAAGTGCACCCCTAAAAAGAAGACGAGAATTTATGGAAAAGTGTTACACCCCCTGGCAGGGGCCCGAAACATTTGATGTGCAGTTAGGCAACAATGTGTTTTTTTGGCCAGGCACGGAACTCGCCTCCTTCTCTGTTAATGGAAAACTTTTCACTCAAAGTGTATGTGTAGGAGAGGAAAATCGCTGCAGTTTTCTTTATAGTTATTACTTTATACAGTTTCCCCTTGTTCCTTTCCGGCTGATTACAAAATTGCTTTCAATACTTTGCCCCAAAGAGTGACTATAAGAAACTCACTTTGCAACACCTGCCTCGGGGGCAACATGGCCCGGCCCAGTCGAATGCATTGGCCAAAAAGACTTACAAGCTGCAGCCAAAGTTTAACGCATTAAGAACTGGTGTTGCTGTCTGCCACCGATTCAGGATGTTGTTCCACCACGTTTTCGTGTGGGTGTTGTATACAACATCCCAAGACTTTTAGAGTCTGGTACAAAAAAAATGCTTTACATAAGCTCCAGTCACGTGAGGTTTCCAAAGTAGTGAAGCCGATAAGTGATTTTGACTTTTAACATAATTTTTTAAATATTTTAAGCAATTTTGTGGTTATATGAAAAGCTTGTATTTTATTCAAATATTTAATATCTTTTTTCAGAAAGTGGTCGTTCATCACAAGTGTTGGTTCATCATGCGGTTTCCCCGAGTTGTGTGTCAAACGGCTCTAGCCACACTTCTTCTGGCAATCAACTTTGGTAAGCTCAACTAACAATTTTATTATCAATGGGAAATAAACTCTTCCAATTCAAATTTGATAATACATGACGTAATGTTAAATTATTGCCTAATATCTGACCCACATTAATAAACCCTGAATAAAAACGATAATTATAAATTATAATGATGGCAAAACATTGAATTGCAATTATGATTGACGTGAATTAAAAATAATATTTATGTTTATTAATTTCTTATTTTATTAATTTCAACAGTTTTCCGCTGTGAGGACATGTCCCTTCCCCTGTTGGCGCCATAAATGCTAATTAGTTGCTATTAAAATAAATGTCAGAGAAATGTTGCGCGAAAATTTATGAGATTTCGGCACACAAATAGCAATAAAATCGAATTGTGTTTAATCAAACCACAGAGAATAATTCAAATTCCTATGAGGCCATTAAATGATTATATTAATAAGTTATCGGGATTTGTTTGGGATAACCACACAGTGGACTTAGGAACTATTCTTATGTGTCACTGGTTTTTGGAATATTCATTTTTCAATAAATCAAAATTTGATTTAAAGAGCCACCGCATTCAAATGGCAAAATGTGAAGCCAATAACTCACTCTGTCAGCGTCTTCTGGCACATATAGACGATTAACTCTGGCCATACTTTACACACACTTCAAAATTTTATTGCCTCGTCTTTGCGGCTTTCGCCGCCATTGGAGGTCTCATTTTATTTACCAGCGCACATAAATTCCAAAAACCGCACGCACACTCAAACTGCCGCGTATCCAGGACGCTCGTACATGCATATAAATATTTCAGCATCTGCTAGGAGGAGACTACCAAACTGATTTATTCAATAAATCACACAAGTTGCTGCGGCTTCCTTGCTGCCGCCAAGCCCCCTCCGTTTGCCGCCCATTCACCTGGCTTTAACCCTTGAACGTGCGCCGCAGATTTAAATTTTATCTGCATCTTCGACCCACTCAATCGGTTTCGGAGCAGAGTGCCAGGACATGTGTCAATAAAGGCGGAAAATATATCAAATAAATGCATTTGCCTTGGAGGAGTAGGCATGCCCCAGGCTAGCTTATAGGTCGGTAGGCGGCATCTGACAGTTGATTTTCCTCCTATGTATCTATCCGTCGCTCTATCAACAGAAACTTAAATGACAGAGAATACATCAAACGACATTTAATCCCTTCGCGAGACTGAAATTTTGGACTCTTTGTCACTTTGAACGATCCAGTCGAGGAGCTGGCAGGATTTGGGAGGAGCCTCTCACATGGCCGCCTGTTATCCTTTTTTCCACGGCTCCTTTTTCTTCTTCTCGTTAGCGCCCGACATCCATAGAGCTCTGAATGGGTCCGGTGGTCTTGATAAATGCTCTCAACGTGCCTGGCATTTGTTTTGTGTGCCATACCTTTTTCAGTCTTTATTTGGTGAAACACACTCCTTCCTCGGAGGCTGTGACAAGTGACTTTTTGGGCTTAGTTTTTGCAATATTCAACACAGCACCAACAAGTCTTGTAAAATGTAAGGATTATAGTCTTGAAATGTGGCTTTATAAAATGAGGTACAAAATGAGATAGAAATACTAGAGGTTTAAGGTTTATTTTTACTTTAAAAATGGCAAGCGTTAAGGTCAAGATTTTGTATCAACCTTCAGCTCTCTTTAAGAGGTGTTGTAGAATTCTCAAAAATCTTAAGATTCTTTTAACTAAATACTGTACAAATAAAAGGTATTATCCTAAGGTTGGCTCTGCCATGCCTATCTCTGCATCTTCTCAAATGCAGACATCGTATTTTCTTTAAATTAGCTCCATTGAACCCTGATTCACTGCCCTATGCACACAACCTGTGCAGCCCACGTGTTTTGGGTCAGCCAGAGGCGCCCATTAGCCATGTAGGAGAGGATTGGCCACCCACACCGAAAAAACACGCCCCGCAAAGGGAAACGAAAGTCTGGCCGTGCGTTCAATGTCGCACAAAAACGTTTATTAACCTGCCATTATCGAGCCGGGGCCCAAGTGCACTCGATGTAGATGAGGACATTGTACTAGACTCCGGAGACCTTTTCTCCCCCATTCCTCGTCCTTGTGGCAATTCACAATTCAGAGGGCCGATAAAAATCTCCAGCACGCACCACAATCGGTGTGAGTTGGCCATTCGGGTGTGTGGCACTCACATTTCTATTTTGTTGAACAAAACTCACATACAAGTGGCTAATTAGCTGGGGGCCACGTAAAACGGTCGTGCACTTGATTTACTTTTAATAACCACATGCTGAACCTTGGCCCGGAGCTGTTGCAAATTTGTGACAGCATTATTTCCATTTCGGCTTGCTTCAAACTTGTGTTAATGTCTTAATGTTATGGCCGACCAATTGTTTGGGGAAATTGACATTTATTCGAGTTTTGTGCCCAGACGAGCTTTGTTCGGAAAATTAGAGGCTATCATGCACAAAAGCCTGTAATTTGTATTAGCCGCAAATGTGATTTAAATTGCAAGGAGCAAGCATTCTGGGGAGGATATCCGAAAGGTGTGGCTTTCTCTTGGCTTATTGATTTTATTATGTTGACATCAATTAGAAGTCAAGTGTCTGATGGTCTGATTAGGTTTGTTTCGGGACATCCGAATATTAAATTCCAAAACGAACTTAATAACAATCTAGCTTCAAGTTAGCTTCGATCAAATAATATATGTGCAGTGTATTATTGCAATAATATTGTTGAAATTAAGGTTGTTTAATTAAGCCATTGCTCTAGTTTCCTTTGCTAATTTCATCTTCCGGAAGATGTCATTTTAGTGTCGTTTGCCGCAACTCCTTTTCACTTTGTCCCATTGCCTTTAATTAAAACGCAATCGAGGAAGCCTCTTCGGCTGAAAATCAATTCCTGTATATATTATCGAACCAATTATTGAGCATACCGTGGCATGGAATTTTTGATCCGATGACATCTAGCAAACCATTTTTCCACTCGAGACATGCCACCGCGCAGATCTCCTTTCGTCCTGCCAGACCTGCCATTCAAGGATGCTTGACTTGGCTTCGCCTTTCGCTTGGCATACTTAAAACTAACAGGCAAATCAATGGAAGAGGGTATCGGGGAGCTCCTACTGCTGCTGCTGAAAAAAAAGAAAATATGAATAAGCTGCGAGTGTTTGGAATTTCGAATTCCAGTCGTTTCCTCGTTTGCTAAAAAATCATACCAAACGCTAACACCAAACCAAACCAAAGGGAGGCGGCCCCCGAACAGCTATTATTGATGCAGAGACCTGTGCACCGGCATAGTGGCAGGAAGGGGTAGAATGGGGGCTGGCCGGATCGTTACATAAAATGCATAAAAATCTCGATTCAGCTAAAAGCTAAAAAAAGAAAGCAACGCGTCGCCTGGGATGGGTGGGCAAATTGAAGCTTTAGCCACGACTGACAAACTGCAGCTGTAACGGCCAAATGTTTTTGGCCATTTTATTTTTCATTTTCGCTTCGTTTTCGTTGTCAAGCGGATGGGACGAAGCTTAACAATTTTTATGGCGATGCCCCATGAAGGCCCGGCTCCGAAATATGGATGCCGTGGGTGGGCGGCTGAGTTCGAGCCATGGGTTAAGCGGCTTAATTGCTCTGGTAAGGTCAATTCTGGGTACGCAAAGCCCTCCAAAAGGAAACTATTTTCATGGAATGCCTGCAGGCGAAAACCGGTCCGGAGGCATGAAGAAATTTGCATAATAACAGGAAACAATTTTGTGTGTTTGAGTGCGTGTCCTGGGCCACCATATGAGATCGCATTGGATCCTGGCCATCGGCTTTGGTTTTGGTTCCGTAGCAATGCACCGGAAAACGATGTGTTAGCTTAACAAAATGCAGCTAAAGCCCAAATTACAGAGAGAGAGAAAACTATATCAAACGAAAAATAACATTTTTTCGTTTAAGGTACTCCGCTTGAGAATCGGATAAGAATTGGGGAAGATAGAGCCATCACTGTGGGCCATATAGGGGAAACCACATTTTCAAGGGATCCCATCAAGAAAAATGGACAAAAAATTTGAAAAATATTTTGTCTCACGATTTTGATGCAGAATGGTGAAGAATCGATCCAGAAATCGTTTAAGGTACTCCGCTTGAGAATCGGATGAGAATTGGGGACGATATAGCCATTATTGTGGGCCCTATAGGAAAAACCCCCTTTTCGAGGGATCCCATCACAAAAATGGACAAAAAATCTCAAAAATATTTTGTCTCAGGATTGTGATGCAGAATGGTGAAGAATCAATCCAGAAATCGTTTAAGGTACTCCGCTTGAGAATCGGATGAGAATTGGGGACGATATAGCCATTATTGTGGGCCCTATAGGAAAAACCCCCTTTTCGAGGGATCCCATCACAAAAATGGACAAAAAATCTCAAAAATATTTTGTCTCAGGATTGTGATGCAGAATGGTGAAGAATCAATCCAGAAATCGTTTAAGGTACTCCGCTTGAGAATCGGATGAGAATTGGGGAAGATATAGCCATTCCTGTGGGCCGTATAGGGGAAAACTACATTTTCAAGGGACCCCATCAAGAAAAATGGACAAAAAATTTGAAAAATATTTTGTCTCACGATTTTGATGCAGAATGGTGAAAAATCGATCCAGAAATCGTTTAAGGTTTTCCGCTTGAGAATCGGATGAGAATTGGGGACGATATAGCCATTCCTGTGGGCCGTATAGGGGAAAACTACATTTTCAAGGGACCCCATCAAGAAAAATGGACAAAAAATTTGAAAAATATTTTGTCTCACGATTTTGATGCAGAATGGTGAAGAATCGATCCAGAAATCGTTTAAGGTACTCCGCTTGAGAATCCGATGAGAATTGGGGACGATATAGCCATTCCTGTGGGCCGTATAGGGGAAAACTACATTTTCAAGGGACCCCATCAAGAAAAATGGACAAAAAATTTGAAAAATATTTTGTCTCACGATTTTGATGCAGAATGGTAAAGAATCAATCCAGAAGTCGTTTAAGGTACTCCGCTTGAGAATCGGATCAGGATTGGGGAAAATATAGACATCAATGTGGCCCATATAGGGGAAAAATCCATCTTCAAGGGATCCTTTGACGAAAAATGGATACAATTTATTTTTAATTTAAAAAATCGCTACTAAACTAATTGAAACTATTAAAAATAAAATATATAAACTTTCATTAATTAGTAGCCTGCTTATAATACTTAAGGAACGCTAGTCGTGGATGGCATGTTATTGTTTTTGAAACACACTAATTATCTGGCAAGCCCCTGAGACCCGGACAGATTTACATGCCACGGAATTTTAATATACGCACGTGGGCATCCACACACGGATGCCATGTACGCCAGCCATTATCCGGCGGACTCCTTGCATAGCCGGCAAATAGTTAATAATCATTATTAATATCTACGTGGGTAAACGCCTGGCGCATAACAGCAAAACATTGCATGCACACGCCGGACCAGGACCAGAGACAGCAATTTTCACCTCTATTATGCAGCAAACCACTAAGCCGAGGCCCCCACACTTTCCCCAATTTCCCGGCTGACCGTCGAGCTGCAGTCTAATAAAGAGCATTATGCAGGAGGTTGCTCCAGCAAAGAGTTTGTTTTTAATTAAATAATTAACATGCGATTTTCCGTCTGATGCACCCAAGAGCAACTTGACCCTTGAAATGTAAAACTATCATCATGTTTTATCATAAATAGTTGTGGAAGACTAATCAATATATTATGGCTACATACTCTTTCGTAACATTTAAATAATTGAAAGCCCATTATCCGAATTAAAATCGCAGCCAAATGTCAGGCTCATTATTTCCAGCTGATATACCTTCTATAATTGTCAATGCCCATTCCCTTGGAGAGGAAAATTTAATTGCATTTGTTAAATTGAGACTTTTGTGGAAATAATTGATTGTCTTGGGCTTGACAGGTTTAATCAACTCGTTGAGGAGATCGTAAGAGTGGCGACATATTAATTAATATTAAATAATTTGAATTCATTTGATTGTTCTCCGGAATCTAGCATTTTGTAGTCGGAAGTGAATGGCATCAGGAACTTCCTTTTCGGGCTGCCACTACGAAATGCATTGCAATTCATAACCTGGCGGACGAAAACACAGCCCCCGAAGAAAATTGTTCAATCCGGGGCACAAAGGGACTGCTGCATATTTAAAGGCAATATCTCCTTCACATGTGCGACTGCTGGCATTTGCAAGTCGGGCAATCAACAAACGGCACAAAACGTGACCGCCCCTCCATGTCGCTACTCACCTTTCACCTTTTACCTTCTGCTTTCACCAATGCTTGCGTCGAAGCAATAAAAACTTAATGCAAGTATTTTCCCTCAGCATTTTGCCATTAAAAAGTGCACGATAGTGCATAGCGCAGTAGGGCAGGCCGTGCAACAGGGATAATTTAATGGTTGAACAACTGCAAATAAAGATTGCTGCGGCTTTGTGTGCCGAGAAAGTGGCAAATTAATAAACCTGACAGTTCTCCCTTTTCTAGTAATTGCTATTGCTGTCGCAACAACAAAGGCAATAAAATTTATTGATTAAAAATTCCTTTCCACTCAATGCCATCTCCATGTGGAAACCTTAAACTGTTCCATTCACTGCCATTCCAAAGAAAAGTTTCAAGCAACAAATTATTGCACATTTCGACGTCGTGGATGCTTGGCAATTGTTGTTGCCTGACTGTGACCTCAAATAATGAACGTGCAACCAAGCTGAGTTTCCAATAAACACGTACGTTTCGAATGGCACTAATGGGTCATACGGAAACTTTTTCCGAGCATTCGTGGCATTCGCCGATTGCGATTGACATTTGTAGGAAATCGGGGGCACATGGGTGTTCGCTAATCAGAATTTGTGGCAAACAAGTTGCGAGAGTTGCTGTCAATTTAATTGATATGATTGCAAAGTGGTATTAGCAATTTGCTATTGATTTTTGTACAATCGAAGAGAATACCAAAAAGTACAAGCCATTTCGGCGTTTTATCAATAAAATAAAATGTCAAGTTCATATTTGTAAGCTTGAAAAAATTTAAAGAGAGATAATTAAAAGGGCAGAGGTATTCGTGCCCTGAAACCACAACTCCCCAGCTTCTGCACACATTTATCTCCACAGGACTCCATCAAGAAACCACAACACACCCACACTCATGCTCAAGTCCTCACACTCATGTGAGCCGCAAATCAATGAATAAAACTTCACACAAAACTCAATTTTCAACAAGTTTTCCGCATTCTAAACACATTTTTCTCGAGCCCCGCCCAGTGGAAAACAGTTCCAAAACGACACACTGTGGCCGACACCAGAAACCTCGAACGCTGAGACTAGGGTTGTTGGTTTTTGAAAAAATATCGTATTGATGATATTTGCTGTGAAAAAAATATCAATCGATAATATTCAGAAATATCACCCAAAAAAATCGATATATCGAGTATTTTCGATATTTTTTATAGTCAGCTAAATTTGAAAAAAGGTTATTTTTAAATTTAAAAAAAGGTTTTAATATGTGTTTTTATCCGCCATGAACTGCAAATAAGACATATTTTTTTATTTAAAAAGTGAATTGAAAAAACAACAAATATTTATACCCACTCTCAAGCAACTTTTATTTAAGTTCTTTGAAATAAAAAATAACAAAATTATTAAGGACATTGTATTCAAATTTATTTATAAAAAAAACTTAATAAAAAAAAAAAAAGTTTCATGGAATTCATGGAATATGTACTTAATAATTCTAATTACTTAATTCTCTTATTTAATGCTCTTAATTACTCTTAATTACAAAATAAATCTTTCTTCAATGATTTAAAAAAACTCTTTCGGTTATAGGCTGGTCTGTCATTCGACTACGGGAGTCACAGACAATACATTTAATGGCAGAAGCCAACCGTTCAGATGGAACCGAACTTCCAGGCGTGATAAGAAAACTTAAAGCAACCTTCGCTAGCATCGGCATCGTTGAAATTTGTGAGTTCCAGAATTCCAACGGATTTGTCTCCCAACTACAAAATGGCATACTCAAGTAAACCTGCATTTCCTTTCTTTCGCAACAAATATCGGAGAACACCAACTCAAAAATATTATTATCGACTATTTTTGCCCAAAAAATATCACGATAATAATATTTTTTTAAGAGAAAATATATCGATATATCGATATTTTGATATATTTCCGACATCCCTAGCTGAGACTGAAACTCGGAATTAAGGCCAAGACGTCATGATAAAAACTTTTGTCCTTTCTTGAGTAAAATTCCTTCTGGTTGTTTTTGTTTTCCGGTTTCCCTTATTTTTTTTTTGTGCTGAACTCTAGCCGTGTTGGTTTCCTGCCTTTCACACGCCAACTTGAACTTGACGCATGTTTGTTGGCAAACAATCCGACATCTCACGCCCCCGCATCAACCCGGCTGTGTTTGCCTCATTAAAATGCGCGGCATCGGGTCGGTGCCATCAAGCAAAGTTAAAACCAAGAGGACTGTGGACTGGCTGTGGCTGCCAGAGCTAAAGGAGCAAAGGACCTGGTCTGACCTGCCGTTCAGCATCTTTGAACGTCAGCCAAACAAATCTTATTTAATTTGGATTTGGCGCCTTTGCACGCCAACAGGCAAGCTCCATTCCGTTTCATTCAGCGGAGATGTCGTCGTGATTTTCTAAAATCTTAAGAAATATAAACACCATTTTTGGAAGTGGTATAAATGAGGTACACTAAAAAGTTCTTATATAAATTGATCGCAATCCTGATCTTTAATTAGTAAGTTTGTTTAAAACTCTCTTATTTAAGAACTTATATACTTGTTTCTAAAGGTTCGTAGTTAGCTAAGTTCCTCTCCAATATCTTATCCATACATTTTATGTATTTTAATAAAAAAGTTTCCAACTGTAGACATCATTAATCATTGATTTAGGCTTATGATAATAGTTAGAAACTAATTTGGGTTAGGAGAACATGCCTATTGGCTAGGCCAATCACGTCACGATGGCATCGCCAGGAGCCATTGACAGGACCCCCTCGAGTTGGCCTTTGGAAGGCCGCAGCTGTTGCTTCGGGGATGGCAAGTGCATTTGAATGGCTTGCTAACTTGCCGCCTCACTAACTCGGCGGGCTGCTGTTTGCCAAAGTGTTAAATGTCATGAAGGGTAAGCGCAGCTGGGCCGTTGAATTTATGGAAGTTTCACTGCGCATTTACATTTACTACATGCCGTATTTATTATTTATGCTCGCTGCGCGGAATTCGAAGGGAAGGGTAGGCACTTCCTGACAAGACGCACTTTCCACTGATGTCTGAGTCCTAGCCCCTTGGTCTCAGTGGAGCTGGGTGCCACCATCCAACATCCATGGGATTTAAGCTTTTTATTAGTTGCGAAACTTTTTCCGCTGCCTGTCAAATATTTCATAGCTGTTGCACACATTTTCCCCCTGAATTTGGCGCAATCGTATAGTTTTTTGCGAAATATTTTATTATGAAAATTGGTCAAGGGTGTGCAGAGTGCAAGGAACTTCCGCTTGACAGTTGAAATGTGCAGTTCTTTATTATTTAACGCTCCTGGCTCCTGGTATGTGCTGACAGGACATGCGTGTCTGGCACACTAATTAAAGGCAAATTGATTTTCCCAGGCTCCGAGGACAGGGACAGGGCACAAAGCTCTGTAAAATCAGTCATCAATTCAGTGGAAACAAAGGGTGAAGCACGAACAAAGCTTTAAGAATGTGAAAAGTTTGTGCTGGAGGCATTTCGTCTTTTATTTAAACTTCTGTCCTGGCATGCCAACTATTTCGTTTAATTTAAAAAATTTTTAAATATCTCGGGCCTTTGCCGCCCGTCATTTTTCACATTCATTTCTACTCCGCCTTGGGATATTATTCCCACAAAGTATGCGAAGCATCCAGCCTGAAATACAAATCCTCGGAAAAGATTGTTGCTACATTAATAAATTAGTTCAAGTAATTGAAACTTTGCGGTCTTTCCAGGATAGAATGGAAAAGTTTTTGTTGTTTGCAAACAAAACAGCAAATAGAATTATTGTGAAAATAAGCAGAAATCGTTGTCTGACAAATCGCTGTGAACTCTCCCGAGTATTCATCGTTCGGCCAGACCTTCCTCAACGATTGTTGACAATTGTTTGGGGAATCGGTGAAAGATTATTTAATTTCACAGCCTCGCTTGAGACGCAGCCAGCCGAGTCTAGGGACGGAAACTCATTTCGCCAAGTGGAAATTTCCAAATGAAAAATTGAACTGAGGGGAAAAAAAAGACGACCAATCTTTGAGATTCGAACAGGTGTCACCTGAAAAAAAAGTGGCAAATGAGCAATTAGCCTAATTTGCACAGTCAATAAGGTGAAGTTAATTAAGCGCAGGTTCGGTTTGGCCTCCTGCCATTATCAATTTCCGAGAAAAACAATTAATCATTTATACGCTCATTATACTTTAAAGGTGGCTAAATTCGACTTAATTTGTCCCGGCCCATCGCCCGGCCCGTCCCCACTCGGCAGCTGTCGTCTGAAATCCTCTGGCGAATTTTTGGGCGTGGAAATTGTCAAGCCAGGATGAGACAGGTCCTCCCCGGACCTCGCTCGTCCCTGCGCCTTTGCCAGTTGGTCTATTCGAGCTGGCTGCAATTGTGCCTGAAATTTGCTCGATTAGCGGAACGCTCCGACAGGATAACGGACTGGAATGAAGTTGGCCTAATCGGATGCGGTTCTTGGTGATTTGAGTCGTGACAATTGGCACACAGAGTGGAATGTTGAAAGGACTTCCGCTTGCCCCAAAACTTAAGCTATGAAAAAGTGCAACACTTGGTGTTTTGAGGGAAAATGCTTAAATTGTTTTAGTTATGCATCCAATTGAGAATTTTAAATTTATTTTAGGTCTAGGATTAAATGGACAACCAACTTTATAATAAAATTTAAAGAAAACTAAATTTTAAAAAGAAAAATTAGCAAATCCTCTGAAGAAGCACCAACTTCTATTCTGGGCTACCAATTACTGTAATTAACATTTATGGTGGTGACCTCAAAAGGCGGTTAAGACTCCCTCCCTCTCGCTGCAACCCGTTAGGTAATTAAGTAGAAAATTGCGAAAATTAACAAAATAAAAGAAGAAAAAAAAATACAAAATCGAGTCGAGTTTTTACTGTTCTTCTGGCCTGGGCTAGGAGAGATTTTCGGCCGTTGGCTGTGTGCAGGGTCTTAGACTGCTTAAGGAAAATTAATTAAAAATAAACATGGCACACGCTTGTTCTTTGGGAAATGCCAACCAAAATAGACCGCAGGCACCGAGGAAAATGGGCAAAACACCAGCAAAAAAATCCAATGAAGAGGAGAGAGAGCCAAAGCGTTGGAGAAGAAAAACCCATATCCAGACAAATAAGAAAAATGAAAGCCGAGCTAGCCAAATTCCAAACAAAAGCTCACGAAACATTTTGCGGCCACAAATCCGAGACGATAAGAAAATAAGTAACAAAGAGCAGGATGGCGGGACGAGGCTCCAACCAGAGTGGGCAGGAAGAAAGGTCCTGGCTGGAAATGAGAGAGAGTGAGCTCCAAAAGTATTTAGTAATTACGTGAGGGCACGAGCAGGGGCGTCTGCGGCGAGACTGGAGGGGGTAGGAGATTAGAACAGACTTTCCCTGGCTAGGTGAAAATTGCATTAGAGCCGTTCCGGAGTGGGGCCCGGACTACTTCCCCTAATAACTCGGGCATGCGAGCTTCCATAATACGACTCGATTTTTTGACCCACCCGAAGCGGAATGGTCAGGCCCCGTCCAGGGTCGGGGTGCTCGAACACGAACACCCCTAAGGGTGGTGGGGACAGTATGCCATCAGACACATGAAAACTTTAGCACTCAGGAAACAGGAAGCTATTGTTCTGCAGTGCCCACCCTCTGACCCCAACGGTAATTGTCCTGACCCCTCCGGGCACCTACTTTAATGCCTCCGGACCTTGGCCCCCCACTTTTATTGCGGTTGCGGTAGGCCGAGCCCGTCAATTTGTCTGATGTTTGATGCATTTATATATTGATGTACACAATATGCAGCTGGCAGGTAATTTGAGTTAAATTTGTTAGCAACTTTGACCCCGATTCGAAGGTCCATTCAGAGCAATTGCATTTGGAGCAAGTGAATGTGACATGTGTCATTGGGGTCAAGTTAACTAGAGGTTATCAATCGATAATGGACGATTTTTTCCGTATTCTTACTAGGACATGTTATGCATCACTAACTATTTAAAAAAATGTTCTCTTAATTTGATTAAGCTGTTCTAAAAATCCAGTCCCAGTTTTTCATTAATCTAGTTCCCTGCAATCATCCAAAAAAAGTAAAAGATAGCCTTTTCTTGCAAAATAATTTAAAAATTTTCCGGCACTCATTTAAAACCCCAAGGATGAACATGAACATGAACAAATTGCATTAAAATTTCACCCAAATATTGGCTATAGAATATTTCTGTAAAATGATTGTTGTACACAAGCCAGAGTAAACAAGGAATAAATCCTATTTTCCCATAAAAGGGAAAATATCGTGGCGAGATAAATCGAAGCTTGTAAGCCAAAGAAGAAAATAGCCCAAAATGCATTCTGTATCAAAAGGGAAAAATAATAAAATATTAAAATAAATCAAGAGGAAAAAACAAGCTCAAAGTAAATAAATACAAGAAGAAATATTCCCAAATTCAAAAAAAGGAAAATAATAGAGATAAGCATATTTCTGAGGGAATAATATTCATGCATTTACAAAGGACGAGTTTTCCGAGTCCTAGCAAAAACAATATGATCCGATTATCCATGAAACAGTAATATAAGTTGAAGTGGCAGACTTAGTAAGACTTTATACAAATTCCTAACTAAGAAACTACTCTTTTTTCAATACTATTTAATTTGATCAACTTTTCAATTAATTTTCTCAACCAAACCAGCTGATCCATTTATCGTCAATGCTCTTCTTTGAATGGGAAACTTTTATTGAACACTTTGTTGTTTGTCGAGACCCAACAAATCAAAGAGAATAGCTATAAGTTGGGCCTTCCATAAATTTCCAAATAGCACTGCCACAGCCCCTTATTTGTAAGTAAAGTTGATTCCACATTGGTTATTTGTGCCATTGAACTGAAGAAAGCGAGGGAAATTAACGCAGGCCGCTTTAATTTGCAATTTCGATTCAGCTGGCTTTCCTCGAATGCCCTTTCAAATGTCTGTTTGCTGATTCGTAGACAATAAAGCACCGGGGTGCATGTCGGGGATTAATATATTAAACGAAAAGACCCTTCCACTCGTTTTCCTTTTTCCGCCCCCGCACTAAACTTCCCAATCGATTCACCCTCGCCCACAAATCTTCATCCCGATCCGTCGTCGCGTGAGTGTACCAAATTTTGGCTGGCAATCAAAACGCATTGCCAATCAATTGATTTACACAAAGCCCCCTTCCTGCCAACATGCCCACCCCCAGAAAGCCGCCCCCCACTCCGTCATTGTTCATGTCTGATTTGGCAAATGGCTGTCATCGGGTTATCATAATGTCACTCACAGCGACTGGGTGGACATGGTAGACATTTCTATTTCCAACAAAAATTGGTATGAAAATAAAGTTTTGAATTTTCAAACTTTAAAGATATTTTCCTGGCCATTTTCTATTAAGTTGTTTTACTTAATATGACACCGAATTCAACTTAAACCTGAAGCATTTATCTTGTTTTGTGTCACCTCTGTACGGCTAATTAAACTAATCCAATCCTTGACCGAAAATCAACAGCCAGAGTGTTAAGTCAAGCCAAAATATATGTTACGGCTTTTGGCCAGGACCGGACTAGCTGGCAAAGGACAAATAGGATAACAAAACATGACAAAACAACAACAGCCAGTGAAGCAGGATAAGTTCCGCAAAAGACTAACTTAAATTTATAGGCATTGAGAACAGGAATTGCAACTTCCGGCACGACCGGCAAAACATATACTGCCACATACTGAGCGTTCGGGGAATTCCCCAGATTCTGCGGGGCGCAGAGGGACTTACAAGGCAACTTCATTTCGCAGGAGCTGGAACTTTAGAGAAGTTCCCATGAACCGACAAGGATGAGGATGAGGATGTGGATGAGGACGAGGACAAGATAAAATATAAATGGCTTCGGTTTGCTTGCGAGTGGGTGGAAATTTCGAAGCGGAAGTGCCACTGATAGCCGTCACATGCTGGAGATTTACTTATTAATGCCTGTTTCGAGTCCTGGGCCGACATCCTGCTCTGCTGGGGGGAATCCTGCGTGGCTTTGCTTTGTTTTCAAGCCGCCCCAACGTAACTCCCATCAGCTTGGCACCTTCCTTGGCTTTTTTTGCTTCCCTCCTGTTGACTTTCGACACCCTCCTGTGTATTTGAGACATAATTTTGCGCCCAGAAGGATGTCTCTGGCTAAGGGACACTGCAGTCAGAAAGGACAGGCTGTTGCTCTTTGCTTTTAGTGAATTTGACAGTTTTATACGATTTATGTCATGGTAAATTAAAAATTACGCGTTCTGCCCTTCTCTAAAAGTAATAGGGCTTGCTGGTGCAAGACGAGGAGGGTTAATTCCTAGGGTGAGTACTGCGTGGGTGTGCCAGGGGTGGGTTAAAATGCGTATAGTAGAATATATTAGAAAACAAGACATATAGAATAACTTTGGGGGTGGCTGAGCAACATATCTATTCTTTGATTTCATCTCCAAAGTAGTTTCTACGACAAGGGATCTGAGATAATGATGATTTATGGATAATATTTGCATAGAAAAATATCTTTTAATAACAAACAGTATAATAAAAGTCATATGTGAAGATTATTTAAGTTTATGCTGGAATTTTATTTTAGCTTCAAAAAACAACCATATAAAAATGAATTTATTCTATTCAGAGATTGTAAATCTCCATTTTACATCTCTATGGTTTTCATTTTCCATTTCCGACCTCACAAAAAATGTATAAAATTCCAGCAACGAATCTGGAACGTTAATCTCTTCGTTAAACTCTAGTTATTTACAGGTCAACAAGTCGCCAGGTCTTTTCGCGATAGAAAGTGGAAAAAAAGGGCCACCTGAAAGCCTGAAAAATAAAAGGAGCCTTGAACCCGACCAGGCCACCCGACCAGCGAAAAAGCGATCCCCTCGGCCTAAACTACCATTTAACAGACACTTGTGTGTCCCATTTTGTTCGCCTTGCCACGACAAATTGTATAAAAATAAAATGCTCCAAATGGAAAGGTGGACGAAAAAATACCGAAAAATTTAACAAATCCTCAAATAATTTGAACGTCTGGCCGTGTAAGGATGTAAGTGTTAGTGTGTTAGGGGGCGTGGCAACACGGAGCACTGTATAAATTTCCACCTGTGCTCCGTGCGAGGAAAAACACGCTGCCACTGCAATTTTCGCCTCTCGGATCGGCAAAGGAATGCAAAAGCGTGCAAAAAATGCCAAAAAAAGGAAAGAGAAAGGGAGAAGGAGGTAGAAAAAGACCGCCGATTGCCACACATGTATGGGTTAGACAGGGAGCGAAGGATCGAAAATGGATAATAAAAAGCTCATTGCAACAAATTCCTGCACAATTTCCAGTGTTAGATTAGAAACCGTGCACAAAGGAGTGAGTCAAGGGTTTTCCAAAAGGCACCAGCAGTCGGGGCCAGGAGGGTCTGAAGGGTCTGGAAGGTGTTGGTTTTAAAAAAGAGAGCAGACACCACATAAAACGCTTGGGTTTTCTACTTTTTTCATTTCTAAAATCCTTCTGGAGGCCACCATTTTTACTCGTATTTTTCTTTTATTACTTAGCCAAGCCGTGTGACTGTGTTCGCTTTCAGTTGTTTGATCCCCGGCACTTTTTCATAGCTTTTCACCTCGCGACCTCCCCAGTTCCAGTTCCACCAAACTATGCGCTATCTCTCTCGCAATCTATCCGCCCTCCCTTTCTCGTACTTGAACATTTCCCACGTTGCTTTACACTTGGCCACTTGTTCGTGGGATTTTATGAGCTTAGTTGGCGATTTAGCGATGCTTGTCTTATTTAGTTTTTAAATAAATGGCCAAGGACGTTAAGTTGGCTTTGCCTTTTGCACTCCAAAGCAAAAGTGGCTAAGACTTGTTGGATTTGTCGTTGCTCGAGGGTTCGTTCCTTGATTCTGAATCAGAACAGGGCGATTATGAAAGGTCTTAGACATAGCCAAAGGGTCTATTAAGGAACCATTATTAGTCTCTTTGATTAAAGTACCTATTTAAAGAAGTATTTGAACCTTTGAAATCTAAATTAGGTATGTTTTTAGTATTTTAGTTTTTAATAGAGTTTTAACTAAATATATTGAGGGTAAGCTTTTTTAGTTAATTCCATTAGAGTACGCCTGAGGATACTTGTAGGCGTTGGGGATGAAACACTGCCAACACTCTGGCTGAAATCTGTTCAAAGTTACATAGAAAGACATTAAATTTAATGAAAAAGCCCCAAACCCCTAAACCAAACGGAGTACAATTTGTCTGTGAGGAAAAGTGGAAAATGTGCCATTAAATGGCAAACACCGAGCAGCAAACTCTTTAAGCGTAAACAAAGAGGGGAACCCAGACTGAGACCGGGGTTTTTGTGCTTAAATTTCATAATCAACACAAAGGAAAGACACAGAACCCAGCCACAGAGTCCTGAATGTCGGCGTTGAATGGCTCCACCGATCCGGCAAAGGCAACACTGAGATGGGGGTGGTGTGGCCCAGGATGGGTTTTCGCTTCAACTTGGTCAGAATTGGTGGCACAACGAGTGCAGCGAGGAGTGCTCATATGTGAGTGACTGACTGGATGTGTTTTTGTTTGTGTTTGTGCAGGACAAACAACAACAACAGCAGCAGCAGCAGTAACAGCAGTGGCAGTGGCAGCATTCATTTTCGCCAAACCAGAAGAAGTGACATAAAAATGCATTAAGCTAGAATTGTCAACAATTTTTCAAGCCACCCCCAAAGGACGACAGACATCGAGTCGAGCATCCCCGACGCGATGGCGTCAAGTCCGCCTGAATAAACAGCCCGGAAAGGACCTCCCTTCTCGGCTTGGCTACGGCCAGAGGGAGACTGATAACCCCAGATGGTAGTCAAATCTGACTGAATAATGACTACCCAACTCGGGGACACTAATAGTGGCCGTTATGGGTTTTGCAGAGCTACATAGAACTGTGGTATTGGGTTACACTGTGAAGCGATTTTGCATTTTTAACGTCAGCACAAATTATGATAAATTTGGCGCCACAACTCCCCAGATATGTCCCGATGTCGGGGGTAATTGCTCGACAGGATTGCTAGAGAGAGCAACCCCAGTGATCTGGGCAAGTTTTGTGAACTCGTCGACCAGGCTAATAGAAAATTAAAACTGTAGATTGCCGCCTTTCCCATCTGTTGCTTGAGTGCAAGTGTAAGTCGGCGTTATGCACATTTCAAAAGCCAAGCCCCATAAACTTGGACTTTGCAAAGTTTCCACTTGGCCAAGGAACTCATAGTTATTCGCCAGTTTCTTGGGGTAAACTGTGTGGTCAGTCAGGCAAATGCTGCTCTTGGCCAGGACTTCATGTGGAAGGGAAATTATGTGCCAGTTGAGGTCATAATGCGGTGGGGTCGAGGGCTCATAGTTTGCCGAAACTTTCAGTTTGCTTCTTTCTAGTTTTAGTCTTTTCAATTAGCTGGTCTGAACTTTCCGAAACATGCTTTGACAGAATGTGTCATAATTTCAACAACTCGGGGCAAAGGAAAGGGCCGGTCAGGTAAAAACTTGAAATGTCATTAACTCCAGGGGGATAATGTATTTCAAAAGTTGACAAGAGTTCACAGCAATGAAGTATGCCATTATTATACTCCCTTCTTTCACCCTTCTCAGGTTAACATTCCATTTGGATTTACCAGATTTGAAGCCTGCAAGGACACAGCCCGTTGCCCAATTCGATTACACGCTCTCCCATAATCCAACTAAAGTCCTTGAGCTGGACAAAAGTAACCAGCCCGCAGAACAATCTGTTAACTGGGCCAACACTTGGGTCTCTTCGAGGATATGGCGGTGGCCGGGTGTAAATCACAGGGCTGCCGGACATTTGTTTGACACTCGAGATGGGACGAGTCTGGTCGCCACTTCTTAATATATGCCGTGCATGTTGCATAAACAAGATTTAAACAAAAGCACAGCAGCAAAGGCAAATATTTGCCGCCGCGTGTCGCCAACAATGAGGCCGGATGAGGCAGGATGGTCCCCAAGGACACCCGTCCCGTAGAATCTGGCATTGCCCTTTCCCTGCCACCAGTGCCACGTCGAGTGCGGTCTCGTTTTTACTTTGTATGCCACTCACGTTGTGCTCGTTATTCATATTTATTGCACACGTTGTGAGAAGTTCCACCTCCTCCGAGTTGGTCGGAGGAGTAGTCCTGCCACTGGAGTCCTGGTGGTGCTCTTCTATGCAGGCCACCTCCCCGGACAAATGGCCTGGTTGCATGTGCATTGTTCTTGCTGCGGGAGGGATGGAGGTGGTAGTGGGAGTGGGAGTGGGGATGGGGCCGAAGTAGTATCCATTCTGGGGGCCCCCTCTTACAGCAGTAGGCGTGCGGCTCGTGTCTGGCTGTAAAAACTTTGCAATTACAGTTATTTGATGGGATTTACAATGCACCTCCCACACTCGTGCCGGGTTGTTTGGACATTCATTTGTTGCCGGATTGTTGCAACCTTGTCTATTTAGTGTGGCATGAAATGGGAGCCACAGAAGGCACAAGGCGCTAAATGACAGTGGGGCAGACATGAGTGGCAGGACTGGCTGGAGAATGGAGTCATAATAAAAGGAAATTGAGGTTTGAGGATGTCTCAAGGGCAATGCAATTTGCCGGGCTGCGGTTGAGGATTTCCGTTCCATATTTTAAATGAAACGTAACTTCTTGACCACAGCCTGAATGCAGGCTGTCTTCAAAACCGATTAACTAATAAATTCTCTCATTAAATTAGTCCCTAGTGTTTAGCGAAAAGTGTTTGATGGCCTGCTAAATGCAAAAAATTTTTAATGTCATCTTTAATGTCAAAATCAGACAGTGATATATTCATATTTTATTACAGGAATGTAATAAATTCAAACAGAATATCAGAAGGGTTGGGCCACCTTAACCCACGGGCCTTTTCCAGGTCTTCCGCTTTGTTATAAGCCGATTTATTTTGCCAAGTCAGGGTGAAAATATCCTTCAATAAAACAGTGAAAAAAGATGTACAAATTTTCCTGTATTAAACATGTATGAATGAAAGTCTGTGCGGGCGCTTTGGTGTAGGAGAGAGAGTTCAGTCAGTTAGAGATTTGTGGCATAAAGCCGTGCCCAAAGTCATGTCAATACGTGATCAGACTAAATATTAAAAATGGCTAAAACCAACAGAGTCTGGTCGAAATGAATATACCCTGCTTTAACAAAAAAAATCATAAAAAATATAGAATATTATTCATGTAAAGTTCCGGTTGCATTATCCATCAGATTAAATTAATATATTCATTCATAATATCATATTCAAATCGATTGTTTATTTTTGCAGAAGGGTAAATCAGTACATCCGACAAGCATCTAAAATATCATGGGAATCGTTGAGTCAATAAAAGCCGTTTGGGATTTATTTAATAAAAATTCCAAATAATAAAACACAAAGTGTCCGCCATAAATTATGCACAACGCCGTAAACCAAAGTAGAAAAACAAGGGCGGCGATTGTCATAAAACAAAAATGAAATTGATAATAAAATAAAAGCAAATTGTAAATTAAAAATGAGCCTGTGATGATTTTTTATCGCCTCCAGTTGATTCCTATTAGACAAAGCCTGTGGGAATTGTTTATTTAGTCCCCTTTTCAGGTCCGATGCGTTGAAAGCATTATTGCCCCAAATGATTTAATGGACTTGTTGGAAGGTTTGTTTTTAATTTTTTTGTGTTATTTTTTCATTTCAGAGCTGATCGCCGCATTACGAGATGTCCGAGTGCGTGTGCCCCATGCGGTGAGGCGCAACGAGAAGGCGATTCTAAAATGCTTCTATGACATCGAGGACGACAGCTTGTACTCCGTGAAGTGGTACAAGGGAAGGCGGGAGTTCTACCGATATACACCAAAGGAGACGCCGCCAATGAAAGTCTTTCACTTTCCAGGTGTCAAAGTGAGGGTGAGTTCATAAACAAACTATGTATTTGCATACATATGAGGATTAAATTACAAGGAGGGACTCCCAAAATAAAGCAAACAAGAATATTATTTTGGCCATTTGCATTTTGAAATGCTATAGTTTCAAATCTTTGTAGAATAGTTCCTTTAGGTCCTATAAATAGACGATAAAATGATAGTTTATTCAAGGCTGTGATTTAAAATGTTGTCAATATGGCCATCAAACTATCAACAGACATTGTTCGCAACTTTGAAAGGTACTAGAGAACCTGTTATTTAAAAATCCTAAAAATATTCCACCCACAGATTTGTGTGTTGGTTCCATGCATGCCACATGCACCCCCAATAAAAAAAAAAAAAGACACGCAAAACACATGAACCAAATAAATTAAACTAAACTAAACGGGTTGCGGCTTCAACAATGTAAAACATTTGCATTTCCAGGGCATTCAAATTGAACGCGTAGCTACAGTTAAAAAGAATTGTCGGCAGTGTGGGGAGTAGATGGATGGAATCACGAGAAATTTCAATGCACAATCAAATCAAAACACGGTTTTTAACTTCCGCTTCATCGCAGTTACGAGCCGGAAAAATAGAATCGCGCACATATCCACATTCTCTGAACATTGAGATTCCGTTTCGGGACCTGAACTTTTTACCATTTTTTTTTATTTTTGTTTTTTAGTTTCGAAATACGTTGGAGGTAGCTGACAATATTTTTCAATAAATATTGGCATTTTTAAATTGGTTCAAAAATTATTCAGGCATATAAAGAAACACGTTGGCATTTTATTTATTTGCATACGGCTTTTGTGTTGGAATTTCTATTTTTCATTCAAATCTATTTTTCCAACTCATGTGAGAAAAAATAAGATAAAACATTCTTTACCATTTGAAGAGCTATTCTCTATCAAATATAGTGACAATGGCAGAAGAATAGAAACGTTTCCCGCCAATATAGAATGGCAAACACAGGTTAAAAAAAGGATAAAAAATAAAAGGTTAAAAATACCTGAAATAAAGCATTCTTCAATACCTGAACTTAAATTCGAAATAGTGATTCTTTTTGTGTAGCAATTATAAGGTATGTGAAAACATAAAACTGAATGTTTGAATAAAAGCCTCGTCGATGGCCAAAGAATGCATATTCGTTTTCATCTTTATTATTGAAAGCCTCGTAAAATGTGAAAAAAATATTTTACTACTGAATATATAGAAACCGGAAGCAATCCAGGGAGATACGTTTGTTGGACAATGTTTCATCTGGCCAGCAAATACGATATGTATAAATAAATATGAATATATGTACGTTCTGGATTTTAAAATAAAATCGAATTTTTATTGTGTGCACTCGCATATCCTCAATACCATCCTTTTTTTTTTGCCTTTTACAGCGAATGTCCTCGAACGAGAGCCAAGTGGTACTCGATGCAGTTACAATGGCTACATCCGGTAAATACAGTTGCGAAGTATCTGCGGATGCGCCCTCATTTCATACATTAATAGCGGCCGCCGAATTGGAAGTTATTGGTAAGTAAAAAAAAAACCCGGAGGCTCTCGGAAAAAATCGGTAAAAGAAATCGTTCCTGCGCCCATTATTCTCGCTTTTATTAAATAGTTTCTGGATCGGAACGGGATTTTATATCCTGAGTAAAAATGTTTGTTCCTCAAAACTTAATTAATTTTTATTTAAAGTGGCATGTCAAAAAGTAAATTAAAAAAACTTTTCAACTTTGATTCCCGGAGGCAATGCAAACTTGCCAAGTCGACCAACTGTCATATTCAATTGGGCGAACCGAGTCTGAGCCGGGGCAATGTGTGTGGGGTCTAAGACTTTGGACATAAAACTTAAAAATAAACTCCGAGTTCGAATGTTTTGGCAGGAAAGCGGACAAAGTACAAACAAATTTGAGGCTAAACGAGATAAAGATGAAGATATTTAAGCCAGCAAACAAAATAAAGACCTTGAGAGCAAATGTTTTGCCAATGGTTTAAGAGACGGTCAATAAACTGACAAACTGAACGTATATAGAGTGGGCTATAGTGGGCGGATAGTAATGTAGTGGGTGGAAGATCCTCTGACGGGCTGGATTTGTTGACGTAGGTAAGCTTAAATTGGCTTGACAAACTTTGGGAAGTGTGTATTTCATGTTTTGTGTCACAAATGCGGATGTGTGCGACTGGCTGGTCTCCATTCCGACATTCCAAATTTCCAGATGATGGACAGTAAGATAAATTATTTTTGTCGAAAATATCCTTAAGAGTGCTCGAGTTGCATTGATGTAAAGATTTTTGAGATCCAGGCTGCAGCATGCAATTAAATGGTAGGTCCGGGGAAACTGCCCTGGAGAACTCGTAATTATTTCAATTATGAAATGGCCTCTTACAGACACACACAAACAGATGGAACTGTCGGCCATTGATTGTTGCACACACACACACCCACATATCCTTTACACGCACACACCCACTTAGCAATCCCAATTGACAGGCGGACAGGTGGGGTCAGGGCTTTGGCCGCATTCTGGTTTTTCCGAATGCCGCAGAGTATCAAAAATATAGTGACAAGAGATCTGGTTCACCTGTAAACTGCTGCTATCTCGTTTTACTCTCATGCTCTACTCTTCCATTGCAGAAACGCCGCACAATCCGCCATTCATAACGGGCATACGGGCTCGATATCGGGTCGGCGACATATTGCGAGGTAATTGCACATCGCGCCACTCGCGACCGGCGGCCAATCTCACATGGACAGTGAATAATGAAGAGGTGAGTACCGCCCCCCTTTTGAAAAGCACCGCCTTAGCCCCCTGCTCCGACAACACTGCATATTCGACGCCCCTGCAAGCGCCGGGAATTATGCAAACACAATTTTCTTGTTTTCAAGCTCTGGCATCTGGTCGAAATTTATGCGTCTGTTTTTGGAAACGGGGTATAGTGGTGTCCGGGAATAGGGGTTAAGCTCGTTCTGTAATTACCAGAAAAACACACGCATTCGTGGAGATCAACGCATCCCAGCTTCTCCTATAACCATACATTATGCCGCCCATGCCCAGAACGTCAAATTTTAGGTGTAATTTTTATTTTTTTCGGCCATCGTTTCATCCATACATTTGTGCATATGTGCACATCGTATCTGGCAATCGGGGGATACGGATATGAAAATGAAAATGGAAATGGGCCTGGTTCTGGTCCTGGGAAATGTGCGGAATTAAGAGAGGTCTGAAAGTACCCTCGAGTCGGGGGACAATTTTCACAGCTTTGCATTTTACATTTCTCAATTATATTTTCCACTTGTCGAGACCTACGCCCACTGAACGTGTACACGTCCGTGGCAAGCACTCCGGTTACGGGTGAAAATTAATGTTCCCGTAGGGAGTGGGAAACCGTACCATTAACTTCTCGCATCCGTTTATTTAAATAGGCCCACCAGACGAGTCAGTGGTTATATGTCTATTTAAAAAGTTATTTCAAAGTATCCTTAGAATCGTCTAATACAACTGGCTACCCTCCAGAGTCTAGATCTAGAACTTAAATCATATTTTTGTTTAATCCTTACAAACAATGCCCTGTTTAATTTGGCGTGAACATGCCATCAGCCATATGGGAAATTAAATAATAAAAGACGCTTGCCTAAATAATTAGCTTTCATTTCCGGCACAAAAAAGGCAAAGAGCAGAGTGAGAGGGGAGCTTATCGCAGAAAGAGACGGCAACTGCAATTTCAGCATCAGTCAACAGCAAACAATGCTTATTGATGCTGCATTATAGGAGCAGCTCCACCGGAAACTGAAAACGGGTTACAGCCAGTCGGAAAACAAAGCCAACACGCACACGTCCATTTTCCTCCTTCTCACTAACACACACACACACATAAAATACACACATACAGATGCATCAATACAAACATACAGACAAACCACAATGGCGGGTTTGGGTGAATAGAAACGCGAATGGCGCTGAATTGGTTGGCGAATTGAGTTGAGTTTAGTCGAGTTGGCCACGCTTGGTCGATTGAATGTCCCTAATCCTCTACACACCTCACCCGCCACTCGCCGTCGCTCACAAAATACGCTTAAACAATACAGAAAAAAAAGTAAAAACAAAAACAAACCACCATAAACATACCACAAGCCCGGCATACGTAGAGAACCACTTGCGAAATAATCGAGTAACATGTACAAAAGCCAATGTTTCCCACAAAAACGAAATATCTAGGATTGCTAATCGGTCACTCTGGTGCATAAAGCAAATTATTCAGCCGTCCAGAAGTCAATTAAAGCTGACAAAATGGAAAATATGTCAAATATCTATGGGAGCAAAGTCCATTGAACTCATATTCATAAATGTTTGGACTTTCAACAAGCTATGTGACTGAATTAAATGTCTAGAATAAGATTGTACATCCTTTGACAAATATTCAATTTTTAAATATTTTCCTAATTTTTTTCAGGTGAATCCATCACACGTGCGTCACCACAAAGTTATTCGAGAATCCCGCAATGACCTGGAATCCTCAATAGTTGGCATACATTTTGTTGTAACCGATCAGCACTTTGACAATGGAAAGCTAAAGGTAAATCAAGTAGAATTTAATGTGGTGGCTGGTCTTTAATACTCCCCTTTATAGCTTCGGTGCAGTGCCCAACTGCATGACATTTATTGGAAGACCACCGAAAAGATTGTTCTCGAGGTGGATCCTTTCACAAAATACGGAAATGGGGCT
Source organism: Drosophila bipectinata (assembly GCF_030179905.1). Lineage (NCBI taxonomy): Eukaryota > Metazoa > Arthropoda > Insecta > Diptera > Drosophilidae > Drosophila > Drosophila bipectinata. Next base: position 12,124,955 of record NC_091736.1, on the reverse strand, counting down.
AATGGAAATAGGGTTAGCCCCGACGAGTTCTATGACCAGTATACTCTTCACGAGGAAGACCAGTTCCACAGCAAGAAGAGTGGCCTCCTGACGCACCTGCAGGGTGAGTAGAACAGCCAATTAGTGCTAAGACACACTTATCCATATACACTAGAGAAAAAAAAAAGAAATATGAGGCTACAGTTGAACTTGTGTATTTTGAATTTTAGTTTTTATTGGGCAATCTACCTTAGGGGAGTTGGGAAGTATTCTATTATTTAGAAACTTCCATGGCTCTTTTATACCAATTTTCTACTAAGACCATAAATTGATTGACACTTTGGTTCAAGTTACACAAGTTCCCCTGTAGTCAGTTAGACGAAAAATTGCCAACTACAAAAGAACATTGAATACATGACCTGCATTTGTCTGCGTCTCTTTCTATTTCTCGCTAGCCTTGTTTTATTTTGTATTCCCAGGCGAAGAAGACGACGGCATGGGCAACGGTGTGGAGGATGGGGGCGCAGCCTGGCGAGGAGCCGGCTCGTCCAGCTCCCGTCCAAGTCCGTCGTGGGCGGCAGGCGGAGGCGGACTGTTGCTGGCGGCGCTCAGTTGGACGCTCGGCAGGCAATTAGTGTCGTCGCCGCTGGATGCGGCGTCAAAGACCGAGAATGTGTACAACACCTGCAAAGCTCAAAACTCGCGCAGCCAGGGCAACCAATGCAACCAGGGCCGCCCGGGCAGGAGGCACTGTCAAATCCGGCGGACACACGCTATGCGGGTCATCGCAACAAAGCACAAGAAAGGCCTGCGGGCCTCCGACTGCAGCTGGCAAGGATGCAGCACCATCACCATCAGCACAAACAGAAGCAGCAGATGCACCCGGCAATTAACATGATTCAATTGTCACGCAACTCTAGTGCCACACTTCAGGGATGGAAGGGATATGGAGGACATGGGATTCAAACCAAAAACAGAAACGGAGAAGGAGACGCTAACGGAAGTAGAGGTGGTCGAGAGAGTCCAGCTGAATAAGAAAGAAAAGGATATGGGAACTATTTCAGCCCAAGGCCAAGACCCAGAAGCAACTGCAAAATGTATCTAAAATATTAACACACCTACACTACCACAGAAGACACTCGTTTCAGCTAGCTCAAGTAACTTCAGAGGCATTTAAGTGAAAATACAAAATAAAATGACAAGAAAAACGCTGCAGCGATACTTATTTGTTCACCTTTCCGAGGCGGAGGAGCTAGAGGGTTCGAAATGGTTTCCGGCTCATACAAATTTCAGGAAAAGCTTTAGAGTGTATGCTTAATTAATTAATGAAATTATGAATTCAAGATGGACTCCACAAAACTATTTATATTCGAATGATTTGAAACCATTTGGAAGCCGCTCCACCCACTTAGTTTTCGTTTCATTAGATGAGTCGAAAAGCCAGAAAACGAAACATGTTGTGCTAAGCTTTTAATTCTTAGTTCACTATACATTTATATATATATTTATATATCAAAGTCAAGATTATTTATAAATCATATAAATGATGTTTATATATATGTATATGTACTATATAAAGTTATACTTAATATGCCTAAATGTATTTGCCACAAAACCAAAAAGCAAACAAACGGCGAAGTTAAGCAATTAGATCCTAAGTTTAAATATTGCCTACACATGTAAAAGAATATATGTATTGTACTTGTATATAATATATAATTGGAACAAGATAGAAAGATGGATAAAAGATATGTATATTATAAGTATTTACGGTAGATAATCAAAATAAAAATCAGAAGAGAACTAAAAGGAGAAATTCTTTTCATTTGGGGTGGATAGAAATTTCAATAAATATTTTCTTTATATTTTATTATTTATAGCTCTTCATCATCTTTTGTTCTGCAAAGACTAACATAATTAATTGGCACACATTTGTTGGAATCCCTGGACAAATTACTCATGAATCTGCCCCAAAACCATCTTAGGAGCTACACGCTGTAATGAGCTCGAGATCTCCCCTTAAACAAATGGCAAACAATAAACGGTGCCCAGGTCTGGAGGCTGGGGACCTGTAATGAAATCCGAAAGGACATCTCGCATCTGGCCGTTAGGTTGTTTTCCTTATTCTGGTTCACAAACAATTAGCATAACTAAAACGCTCAATTAAGCGCCTAAAATGCGGCTGCCCAGTGCGACCAAGATGGCCCTCCGATCTGATGTCCTTTTTGCACTCTCGGCCTTTGTCTTTAGCCCGCTGTCCCCCCAGACTAATGCAATTTTCACCTGGCGGCCGCTGCTTTCCTTTATTACCCATTTCTCTGTTGGTCCTGTGGCATTTTTTTTTACTTTTTCTTTCCTTGGATTGTGAATTTTCTTCGTTTTCGTCCATTGTCTGTCACCGCGTAATGTTTATTTTTAATTATATTTTTTTCGCCCATTGCTGTTGTTGGTTTCTTTATTTCATTTGGTTTTTTCCTTTCGGGGCTGTCTTTTTGTTCATGTGCTCTTTGGTTTTTGCCGCCATCGGTGGGTGTAATAAACGTTAATGGCGGTTGACCACAAAGAGAAATGGTCGCACTTCGTTCGGACCGCATTCGCTTGGTGCTGTGACATTCCTCTGCTTTGGATGGCATTACATTTAATTGCCCCATTTTTAATTGGGGATTTGTTATCAGCTGTTTAGTGGCCTAATTAATTTCCATTTCTTATCACTGAATCAACAGAAATTAAATCATAATTCGTCCGAATACGAAAATCGTTTGTCATTTCGAGCGCAACTCCGTCCAAAAGTTCTTCACAAAAGCGGCTAAAAGCATTTAACATGAAACCAAATAAGAAGTACACGATTGCGAAAGCCAGAGAACTTTCTATTCTATTCCGGATAGTTCTTTTTCTTTGTTGGCTGCAGCTGGCAAAAGTTTTCGCTGGGGGAAAAAAAAAAATTTAATAAAGCCAGAGTCTTAGAGGGAAAGTAAAGCCGCTTTTAAAAATGTTGCAGGCGCAACTTGGCTTTAGCTTTTCACTTAGCCAACAACACGAACACTTTTAAGAAGCTGTAGCTACATATTCATAACGCTGAATTTCCCTGATGTTTTCGTCTGTGTCACTTCCCGGCTCTTAGTCCTGCAGCCGTTGTCCTGGAGATAGAAAATTTATTCAAAAGTCTGCTGAGTTTTGTCAAGTCTGGCATAAGAGAAACGCCACTTGAAGGACTTGCCCTGCCCTCAGGATAATAACTTTAACTTGAAAAGTAGCCGAGAAAGCAGCTTTCCCTCGTTAGTTTGTCGCATTACCAGCAAACATATATTAAGGGGCTTATTTAGGCTAAGGGAAAATGTGATATATTTATAAATAGACATTATTTTTAGAAGATATCACTCATACGACGTGTTGCCAACTTTAATTTTTCATGAAACATAATTTTTCTCTTGTAAAATATTACTTACCCAAATTGTCCCTATTTACTACTAAATCGACCTTAACTATTTTGAAATCCTACTATAAGTAGGATATTTCTATATTTAGAAAACATCACTCATACGACGTGTTGCCCACTTAAATTTTTCTTGGAACTTAATAATTCTTCTCTTGTAGAATATTACTTCTCCAAATCGTTCCTATTTACTACTAAACTGTCCTGAACTATTTTAAAATCCTACTATAAGTAGCTGAGGAGAAAGAAAATGCGATTAAAGTCACATATGTCGCCACAACTCCCTAACTTTCAACACACCATTCACACCATAAACCATGACCTCGGGGCTCCATTCCACACTCGTGACCGAACAAACAAACTCACGCACAGCCCCAGTTAAAGTCATAAATTTTTATTTATATGATGATGACTTAAGTTCTACGCGCGTTGCTTTGGCACCTCAGCAGCCCCTGCCCCAGCCCCAGGCACCCCTCTCACCTGGCAGTTACAACTTCCTTCGGATGGGCTTTACTTAAGTGCATGATTATGCTTTTAGTGGCACGTTGAGGTTTTGTCAGACAGTTTGCCATGTTGGCTTCACATCGTCCAAGAATACACAAACCGAACTTCAAATTCTTTTTGTTGCAATGCGAAAAGCATAACCAGTCTTGGTCTTCGACTCGAGCATACGTGCGTTAATGGAAAATTCTCTTTGGATTCCGGCACATTTATTTTGTATGTTTCTGGTTTTGGTTCTCCTCTGCTGGTCTTAAGTTTTGAGTTGTATGGTCTGAGTATCTGAAATTCATGAAGGAAGCTCTTAAGCTTCTGGGAGATGTTATTTTTACTTGCTGGCACCCTAATTAGCCGGACCGAACATTTTAAGCTGCTTTATGGTCTCCCAGAAGTTTCGGGTTTGAGTTTCAAAATAAATTAGATCATAAGTCATACAAAGTCTCGACAAGTTCAGTGAGTAAAACTAATGCGTTTTAAAATATTGAATATAAAGCTATTCGGCAACATTGTAACAATATATCGACAACGTTAGCCACATAAAAATCGCTTAACTATCAAACCAAAAGTTATGTTCAAAAAATATTCCTTTTTTGCGAGCTTACTGATAAAATCATAAAAAATATGAAGCCATTCAATGGCGGACTTTTTAGTGCGTGCTTGGAGGCTCACTAGCCACATAAACAGGCGTAGCACCCAGAAAGTATGCAATCATCCTTGATGGGCATATGTTGAGGACCAAAAAGGAATAGCTAATAAAACCAAAAATAAACTACAATGGAATTCCAGTGCAAACATCAGACATCCCTCCTCCGAATTATGGCCACAAAAAATAATCAAGAGCTTCGCAAGGAGCCCATTGTATCATTCTGTCAGACAACAAACTAACGAATTGTCATATAAATTTTAATAAGCGCCGCCAAAGACTACATAAATGTGCAAACATAATTATTGGCGGGAATGCAAGTCAAACAAGAATTTTATGGCCGACCAACCAGCTGGAAACCCCGGGAGTACGAGTGTGTAAATTATGGTGTCGAGCCCGAGGAATTAAAACATTTCTGGAAAAAGAACTGTCAGACAGACCAGACACCAGACACTGTCTGCCATTCTCAGGCACTTCCTATGAGTCAGCTGGGAGCTTGCCAAGTAACAACAAAAAAGAAACATCACCATAAATTTAAGTCAAACAAAGCGTTTTGGTAGTTTTTGCCCTTATATATATGTATATTTTTCTACGTCTTTGAGTTGGGCTAAAAGCAAGTTTGTCTCTTTGCCAACTGTCATGGTAGATGCTACTTTTACCACCGCTACTTTTACCACCAAAATTTTGAGTTCTATGAGACGTAAACACTCAATATACTATTTTACTTTCAAAGTTTTTGACAACGTAGTACACTTCTTTAAAAAATATTAGTTATTTTTAATAAGGTCTAAAGAATTTTAATTAATAAAAGCCTTTCGATTATAGTATGATGTATTGGTATGAACTATTTTAAATATATATTCTTGAATACTTAAAGGTTACCACGACCACCACCACAATTATGTTAGAAACCTTCAGGGGATGAAAAACATTTACCCTGTCGCCTGAAAGAATCCTGCTGAAGAACAACAAAACTAGAGACAAATCACAGCGTCCATGCGTTGGCATGCGTTTCCCAGCTGCGGTTAGAGTTTTTGGAGCTCGGATGCCTCGGAATACCATAGTGGAGCCTGTGGGCTGGCAGGGAGTGTCGTCGTCTATGGTGAAATGATGCGACAAAGTAAGTAGCAAATGAGGTTTCTGGGGTTGGTCCACGGCGGCGGCTGTTCCTTCTACTTCAGTTGACTGTGTTTGCTGCAACATAAATCAAAATCAAAGCCAAAACAGAAAAACAGCACGCCTGAGGCTAGCCAAGGATTCGCATACATATTTCCCCATTTTCGGATTCACATTCAGCCGGGGGTACGGAGTGTGCACCGGAAAGGAAAATGCAGTTGTGTAGCCTAACAGTTAGATATGTTGAGATAAACAAATATTTTTCACTTTTTCCCTTAGACAGAAACAGCGAGACAAGTCGACTAGTTGATGTTGCGTGCAAAGTGGATGATAAGTGAACTGTGTTGCTGTTTTCAGCCAAATACATTTAGGTCGAAGATGTATTATGAACTTGAGGGAGAAAAAACCAAAGTTGCAGAAATTTAATATTCTTCTTTTAATAGCTGAAGTTTAAATGAAGGCGAAGAACTATTAGTACCAAAAAAGTTCTTTAACTAAAGTCAATTAAAGTCTTTTAAAGCTGGTATCTAATTTGTCAGTTTGTATTATATTTTTATTCAGATTAAAGGCAATGAGATCCCTTATAAGTTTTCTTTTTTCAAATCCGATGAAAAATAAGTAAAATATTGGCTAAAATTGTCAATAAAATTTCACGTTTTGGATACTCTAACAAGTCTTTTAAGCTCCATATACTTCTGATTTTTCTCAGAAGATTTTTTTTCTGATTTATAAATGTTATAACTTTTCGATCGTAGAATTTTAAGTACTATTTTTTACTAAGATTCGAATGTTGGCTTATTTGGTCTCAACATGGCGGTAAGGACTCAATTTCATGGAATTTTATTTTAGAAAATTACAGTAGAATACTTTATTACCCTCATTAATGGTCATAATATAATCACCCGATAATTACCAGAAATTATGAGAAACATACCTCAATTAACTTTAACTGTTAAATAGCAAAATTTCGCTAATTGCTTTCCTATAAAGTAAAATGAAACTGTCGAAACCGTGAGGGAATTTTAAAATAAGTTTGAAAACTAATTGTAATGCAAACATAAAATGCGAAAAATGTAAATAGCACACGTGAAATTCGTTGCGGATTCATTTGGCAATCGATGCGCAGAAACTTAATAACGAGTTTAATGAACAAAAAACAAATATGCAGACAAATACAAAAATAAATTCTGGCAAGTACCACGCACGTATTAGCCGATAAGCACGCGCCTGACTACCAACCGATCCTGTATCCTGCGTCTCATATATCCCCTCATTACGATGCTGATTGTTAATGAAGTGCACACTCGAAATCATTTCCCCCATCCCAGGGACGCAAATTGAACGAAAGAGAAACAAATTCAGTTTGGGGGAAAGAAAAAAATTTTGGGTGACAATTTTCGCTTCTTTCAACAGAATGTTCAAGTAAATAAAATTACATTACATTACGAAAACAGGAGAGTGTAAAAAGCAAATGCTTGCATTTAAAATTTCGCACCTGTTTGGGCGGTGAATAAATATTTTATTAGGCGCACCGTTACACTGAAATGAAATTTCCGCCATTGGTGGCACGTCCCGTCACACAGACACACTCCCCCACACTCACAGATACAAAACGTCCTGTCTCACAGATACTCACGCACCTATCCACACACACGTGCCGCTCCCGTGAAGAGAAAATGAAACCGAATATTGCGATGATTTCGAATCTAACGGCTGCCTTCTGTTTGCGCTCCCAAATATGCAATGGCATTGACTGCGCCCCGCGAAATGCCTCGTCCTCTAATGAATGGACAGAGTTGTGCCACAAAAGCCCCGAGTGGAGCCAAGCATACCCCTTTGAATGGCTCCAATATGAGGTACACATCCATAGCCGTGGGGCATATTGACTTTTGACTGGGATCAATCGAATTCACAGGACTAGCTTTTGATAAAGAAGGGTATTGTATTGTTCGATAAAGCTGTGCAATTAAATGATAGCTATTGTCGCAATAAATATAATTGTTATGTAGTGTTCAAGTGAAGTATATTTACATATATTATGCGCAAATATATGCTAATAAAATCAGGGTATGCCTTAGTCGAAACTTAAAGCAGTATACAAGTCTCTCCATTTTCATTTTTTTTGTGGGTTTTGAACTTGTTTTCAATTCCATTTCACATGAGTCTAAAAAACGCTGACCATCGGCATCGCATTTTTAGCTTTGTCTACACTCCCTTTTAGGCCTCTCACTCGATTTGTGAATTTCGCCTTTTATTAGAGAGCTTGAGAGATAAAATTGAAGATTCTACTGTAACTGTTTTCTAAGTTAGTGTTAAATTTCACAGATTGTTTTAGAATCCTTGCCAAACTTTAACTTAAAAAGTATTTGTATACATTTTTTCCCCACTTTTTCCCTTTTTTCCACAACTACACAAATATCCTACATCTGGTTGTGACCGTTGCTCGTCTTCCTCAAAGCCAGTTAGATTTCAATAATTTTTTATTAAACGCCAGCTTCCCCCTGGGCGACCAGTGACAGAATGTTTATTATGCAAATCGAATCGACGGGAGCCAAAGGGGCAATATTGAAGCACAGAAAAGAAACAGAAAGGAAGGTGCAGCGCACCCAGAACGATGTGGGCAAGTGGGTAAAATAACCAAAAGCATTAATTAATATTCAAGTGGTCTCCTCCTCCACATCCACATCGGCCCTTGCCTCGGTACTGCCACCCACACTGAGCTGTTATTTAATTCCTGGGGAAAAACGAGAGGAGATTGCCCGAGGGGAACTTATCAGTGTCAACGCTGTGCCAATAAAAACTATACTTGGATGCAAATATTCCACAATCAAACAAATAGCAGCATGCGGTGGGGACGAGGGTGATGGGAACCACAACACAAACAGGGATGTGCAAACAAAAGCTGAAGAGAGGATCCCGCAGGACGGGGCGCTGTGTGAATCCTGCAGAAATAATGCTAGAAGCTGCTCTAAGGAAAGCTGGAGAAATGGGAAAGGATAACGGCGAACGGAGAATGAAGACAGGAGAAAAGAAAGGAAAAGTCTGAGCGTGCTAAGTGCTGCCGCACGTTTTCCGTTTTCCCTGACGCAACAGGACATCGCAGGAGTGGTTCTAGCTGCTGTAGGTTTCCTTTGCCGCTTTCGGCTTTGATTTGCTAAAGAAAAGGCTGAAACACCATGCGGCAGGCACCACAATAGCAAGAAAAATTTGCATAGCTTACTGCAATTCGTTGCTTTTTTTCTCAAATACTCGACTAAAGCAGCAACAACCACTCCGATTCCCTGGGTGCCTGTCTTTGCACTTCTTTTTATTTCACTTTTTTTACTTTGGTAGTAGCCTAAGATGAAAAAAAGCACGCGAACAAGTTGCCAACTTTCATACGCCATGTGGGACGCACTTTTTCTGTTGTTCTTAAAAGTAAAAAAAACCTAAGTGGCTGGAAAAGTTGTTTTTAAACTGATAGAATTTTTGAATCCCTTAGCTGACCTTTATTGTTATCCTCCAGTAGCCAGTTAACTTTTATTTTACTAAGAAAAACTTTCAATTTTTTATTGCATAAGAGGGACGTTACAGACCCGAAGACAGTTCAAGAATCCCAATTTCCATTTTCAAGAATTGAATTAGAAAATGTGGAACAAAAATATTTTCTGTTCCATTATAAATTAAAATATTTATTATTCGTGTTCGTATTTATTTAATGTAATTTATTTATTTATCTGCATCTCAAAATATAATACTTTAAATTTCACTGCCAAGTTTATTTTTACATAAAAAACAATGAATCTTCTTTATTGGCCCTGCTCTTTTCAACCTCATGCATCTGCGTTTGGCGTTTAAACGCTTTCGTGCGAGAAGGAAGCTCAGAAAGCTACTAAAATAGAAACTCTTGGCAGCTCGAGCAACACAAAACCAACCATTTACGCATTTTGTGCAATCTTACGCATTTCGAAATACCTGATGGATTACCTGAAGGAGTGCAGCTCCTGGTGGTGGTGGAGGAGGTGGATGGTGGCAGATGAGCCGTAATACGAGGCAAGCTTGATAAACTATAAGCCGCAAATTTGCATGAAGCCGCCGTCTTCGACTACAAATTGCCATTAAATACAGAAACAAGGGGCGACTGGGAGCTCAGGCGAATGGGCGTGGCCGTTAACGAATACCCCACCGTACTTTGTACATCTTTGCACCACCTGGCCCCACCTGGCTACTGCTGCCCCACGTGGAAGCTCCAACAATAACTGACACCAGTTGCTGGCTCTGCTTTCCACTTTCCACTTTGTTGCAACAATTTGCGCGACCCGAGGCGCCGGCAGCGGATGTGGCGGTGAAATGATGATGCTACACGTAGCAAACATTTGAGGATGAATTTCCATTTATTTTATTTAAGTTATATAAAAATTAATATTTTCAAAAAACAATAAATTTACTAAAGCAATTACAATTTTATATTCTTAGGCCTTTTTTATTAAAACCATCGTACTTAAATATTTCTTATTCATAAATATTTTTAAGAAACAAATAAATAAAGCAAACCCTCCGGAACCTCTTTGATAAAATTTTCTCCCTGTGGACCTTGCTGTTTCTGCTGCTTCATTGCATTTAATTCATTTTTATTGCAAAAGCTTACAGACAGATAGAGGAAAAGGATATACATGTAGGTGTGGTGCCAGGGGCGTAGTGGGAGAAAGGCCACTTGGGGTGCTCTTTAAATTATATTGGGCAAAATTTTATGCAGTTGGAGATGCTAAGCAAGGCGATCCAAAGGATGCAGCCGCCACGTCCCTCTAGCTCCGCATGCCATACAAAAGTTTTTACAAAGTAGCTGCGGCAGCTGTTGCAAGTTTGAACAGCATCTAGAAGCAGCAGAGGAGGGCGAGGAACAGGCAGAAGATAGGTTCTTGGAGGACTGGAGGCGACGGGCAGTCAGGAAAGGACAGGGCGAGCAGACAGGCATTTTGATGAAGCTGCTTTATATATTGGGTGCTGGCTTTTGTTGGGCTGCTTGGCTCCTCCAAGGAGCTGCCGGAGCAGCACGAGCAGCAGGAGAAGCAGCATAATTTAAATAGCATGTAAATTAGACGGAAGTCTAAAATGAGTGCATAATGTCTGCTAAAAGTGTCCTAAGTGATTGTAATTTAGGTAAAAGTTGCAGCGAAAGCGCGGATATGAAGAAGGGGCTACTGCTTTAGAAGATAACTTTGGAGGGCTTAGACTGGATGAACTCTGAGAAATGTTGCATACAGATTAGAGGTTTTTACCCTCGAAATTGTGTTGTTAGATTACTTAATTAAATATTGTAAGGTACATAAGGTAGTATTTTATTTATGGCTTGAAGGTGACTGCCCCTGCTTTCTTCTGATTGCTTCATTATAGAAATGCAAGTAAAAATATGACACAACAAATATCAAGGTCCTTGCTTAAAGCCTCTCATTTTCGTCCTTTAAGAACTATTATGATTCGTTCTCTTTACGTTTTTTTCCGAACACAAAATTAAGGAGAAAACCCAAAATGAAATCGGAAACAGTAGAGGGAAAAAAACAGAAACATCGTAGCCCAGGTAAGACTCGGCTCAAAGTCTTCAAGGATTTGCTCTGGTCTTAACACCTTTCACTTCCGCATTTGGTTTTGGCCGCTTTTCATTTGGCCTATAAGGGCCCAAGAGGAATGCTCGAGAGCAAGCTTCAGTTTTCGATTTCTGCTTTAGGCCGTATGCTTAAAGTGTTACAGAATTTTTTTCTTCTGACGCAGCTTAAAGTAGTTTTTGCATCAAAAATGTAATCCCCTACTATTTGGGGCATTTGCCAAAACTTCGATATATGCATTACTACAATTTTGAAGCCTCACAATGAAGCAGATACCAAAACTTAGATATGTGCATTATTTAATTTTTAATTAGAGTAACGTCGGCTGCATTTACAATACACCTGATTATAAGGGCTCGCCAACTTAATTAGGTGGAGGCAACCGCTTGCCACTGCTCCATAGCCTTTCTATAATAACTATCTAAACTAGTTCTACCTTTGGCAAAGTGCAGTGCAAACAGACTTTTGGATCAACTTTGTTAACTTTGCCACTAAAATGCTTAACCCCATTCCAGGCCCCCCTTCATCAAAAACAAACCCACTCGAGCTCCACCGTAATCTATCAATAATATTATTATGCGTAGGTAGTTAGGATCTCTTCAGCTTGTTGCCACTCGGAAGTTTCAGCCCCCTCCCAGGGGGTCTGGGGCAGAGGCAGGGGGCTGGGATGCACTCAACGCGCCTGGGTAATTCCTTGGGTAAATTTATAATTACTGGCAGCGACTTGAACTAGTTGCACCGGGAGTTGGAGCACCATTTTCCCCCGGGTAAATGAGTGTCCACTGGGGCCGAAGGAGTTGCGGCTGCAAAAGTTATATCAAGTTGTTGTCTGGCGGGTGACCAAAGCTCTCGGCAATCTAATTTCCATTTGCCCGGATTCACCCGCTACCACCGAACAAGTGCTCCTACTTTGTTGGCTTTTTCATTAGTTTTTCATTCCATGGCAGCCACACCTGAAGCTGGCTAAAAAGTTCATTCTAAGCGAAATTAAGTGCCATTTTTATTCGATTTTGTTTCAACCAGTTTTTGGGTAGCAGTATGC